>NC_142867.1:60065000-60372142 GCF_051225735.1 Oryctolagus cuniculus
GCACTGGGGACTTGAACCAGCACCCATATGGGATGCTGGCGCTGCAGGCAGAGGTTTAACCTACTATGCCACAGCACCACCTAACCATTGTCTTTACGCCTTATTTGAGGCAATATCTTAAACCGAACAATTATTACTTTGAGAATGAGCTGGGAAGCTCTTGGAGGTGTCTTAGCATGAAGAGTGTCATCCTACAACCATCTTAAAAGTATCACTCTGGTTATTATGTGGAGAATAGAGTGTGAGATGGGTGGAAGTAGAGTAGAATGGCAAGGAGAAATCAGTTCGAAGACCTCTGCAATAATCCAGGAAAGAGACTGATAACTTGGATGAGGTGATGGTCAGTCCTGTACACAATACTGTAGCAGGATTCGTGCAGAGACAAGACACTAAGGCCTTTTAACAGGAAGTAGCCTTTTATTATTTATGCTGGCATAAGTCCCAGGTGGAATTTCTTACCCAAAAGCCTGAGCCCCAAACAAAGAGGGGTATTTTCTTATATATGATTTTAGTGTCTTTGTCTCCCTTATGTGGTTACATGCACACATTTGATTGAATATTGTAATGTTACATGGTGAATACAATACTGTGAATGCATACATAGTCACTGATGATAGGCTGTCCGGCAAGAGATAACACCACTGCTTTGTACTAGCAAGTAGAACCTGAAATGGTTACATATTGGCAGATAATAAACTCAGAAAGCATTCATAGGCAAACATATAACAACCACATTCCATTTCCAGGGTAAGTTTCTTTTTTCTGTCTGACCTTGGGGAGGCCTCTACCACAACTTAAATCATGTTAGTTAGAAACAAGTTTAATTAGAAGACAAAGGCCTTTACCACAGTACAAATGTTCTCAACTGATACATAAACATATATCATTTTGACCATTATGCCAACAGAATTTGCTTGAATTGGATAAGTAGATAAGTGACGAAGTTCATCAGTTTGAGAGTTCAGAAATATTCCTACAAAATGGTATCCTAAGTTACATCAACTCAAGTCTCACTTGACTGAACTAATAACAATCTTAAATCAGCTCGCTCCTCTAGTTTGACCCCAAACCCAGGGATACTTTTGTCAGTTAGTAATCTCTTCTATTGCTCTCAACATTCACTAGCATGAAGTGGGCCTTAGGCACAGTATTTAAGATGCTGGCTGGGATACCTGTACCCTACCTTCCTGTGTCTGGGTTAAAGTCCCAGCTCTTTCCAATTCCAGCTTCATTCTGATGCACACTCTGGGAGGCAGCAAGTGATGACTCAACTAGTTGGGTTCCTGTCATCCATGTGGCAGACCTGGATTGAGTTCTGGGCTCCTGGCTTTAGCTTGATCCACCCACAACTGTGGCAAAATTTGAGTCAACAGATGGAGATATCTCTTTCTTCCCCCTCTATCTGTATGTTGCACATATCTGCCACTCAATTAATTTTGGGAAAAAAATTGTTAAACACTCTTTTAAAAACATATTCACTACGGGGCTGGTGCTGTAGCGTAGTGGGCTATAGCCCCAGCCTGCAGCGCCATCATCCCACATGGCCGCTGGTTCTAGTCCCAGCTGCTCCACTTCCGATCCAGCTCTCTGCTATGGCCTAGGAAAGCAGTAGAAGATGGCCCAAGTCCTTGGGACCCTGCACCTTTGTGGGAGACCCGAAAGAGTCTCCTGGCTCCTGGCTTTGGATTAGCTCAGCTCTGGCCATTGTGGTCATTTGGGGAGTGAACCAGCGGATGAAAGACCTCTCTCTCTCTCTCTCTCTCTCTCTCTCTGGCTATACCACTCTATGTAATTCTGTCTTTCAAATAAATAAAATAATCTTTAAAAAAAAAAAAAGAAAAACACTTGAGGGGGACAGTCCTGTAGCATAGTAGGCTAAGCCTTGGCCTATTGCACCAGCATCCCATATGGATGCCAGTTCATGTCCTGGATGCTCCTATTCCTATCCAGTTCTCTGCTAATGACCCGGGAAAGTAATACAGGATGGCCCAGTGCTTGGGCCCATGCACCCGTGTGGGAAACCTTGAGGAAGCTCTTGGCTCCTGGCTTCAGATCAGCTGGGTTCTGGCTGTTGGGAAGTGACCCAGTGGATGGAAGACCTTTCACTCTGTCTCTACCCTCTCACTCTCTGTAACTCTACCTCTCTAATAAATGAAATTTTAAAGAACCAAAAAGAAAAGAAAAGAAACATTTCTGGGAATTAAGACGAGACTGGAAAATGAAACTGAAAGTCTGCTTCAAACAGATCAACAGAACAAAAAGTGGTAAAATGAAAGCCAACTGAAATTTATGCAAGACTAGATCACTAGAAAACAGAAGGATTCTGAATCTACTTTCCATGTAAACTCATGACTTAAACAGTATTAAAGACAAAAACTATCTTTTAACTGGACAAATTAATGCAAGTTCCATATTCCTGTCATCTTCAGGGATAATACTATCTGATAAATTCCCCCAGAAATGTACATTTTCTGAAGAGAGCAGGTTAGAGTACGATGAGACAGCAAGCAAAGCAAAAACAGGAACTACTCAAGGTTCCCATGAGAAAGGGGGACACTCTTCCTTTCTACCTGCTCTGGCTGGCACAGTCCTCCCAGTTATAGCTGAAACTAGCCAAACAAGAAGGGAGAACCCATGGAAAGGCAGGAACTGGTGCCTCTGTGTCTTCTGCTGAGTTATCTGAAATTCTCCTTCTCTTTTTTCCTCTCCTTATTGTTCCCAAGAATCTTTCCTTAGATTTCAGAAAAGGTTAACAGAGTCTTGTAAAGAAAATATCCTCTTAGCCAATCTCTGAGTCAACTTGAACAGAGGGATTAGGAAAAATCTCCAGCAAGAGAATCCGTTGAATCCCCATTATTTGCAAACCAATGGATAAAGAGGTCAACTGGCCCAGCTCACAGGGCTTTCAGTCAAAGCTGGGAGCTAGGACTGGAAATATAGTGAGGGAAGTGCTCTCCTAGAGTGTAAAAATTTAAGCAAACTCTCACTCTTCATTTTCCTTGAACACCAGAAGCTCATCCTACCTCACCCTAGTTCCAGCCCTGCATGATTCCTGGGCGACTGGAGACTTTCTGGTATCCTTGGGGAGGTCTAAGTGAATTTCTCTCGCTTTTAATAAGCCTAGAATTTTTCAAATGGTGATTAAATTATAACACTGGCAAAAAAAAAAAAAAAAAAAAAAAAAAAAAAAAAACAGTGGAACAAGAAAACCTGGAGAAGATGACAGAACACTTAACAAACATTCTTGTTAGGAACATTTGGGGCCAGTGCTGTGGCGCAGCGAGTTAAGGCCCCAGCCTGCAGTGCCAGCATCCCATATAGGCACAGATTCGAGTCCCGGCTGCTCCACTTCCGATCCAGCTCTCTGCTGTGGCCTGGGAAAGCAGTAGAAGATGGCCCAAGAACTTGGGACCCTGCACCTGTGTGGGAGACCTAGAAACTCCTGGCTCCTGGCTTCAGATCAGCTCAGCTCTAGCCATTGTGGTCATTTGGGGAGTGAACCAGCGGATGAAAGATCTCTCTCTCTCTGGCTATACCTCTCTGTAATTCTGTCTTTCAAATAAATAAAATAATCTTTAAAAAAAAGAAAAGAAAAACACTTGAGGGGGACAGTCCTGTAGCACAGTAGGCTAAGCCTCAGCCTATGGCACCAGCATCCCATATGGATGCCAGTTCATGTCCTGGATGCTCCTATTCCTATCCAGTTCTCTGCTAATGACCAGGGAAAGCAATAGAGGATGGTTCAAGTGCTTGGGCCCATGCACCCGTGTGGGAAACCTTGAGGAAACTCTTGGCTCCTGGCTTCAGATCAGCTGGGTTCTGGCTCTTGTGGCCACTTGGGAAGTGACCCAGTGGATGGAAGACCTTTCACTCTGTCTCTACCCTCTCACTCTCTGTAACTCTACCTCTCAAATAAATAAATAAATTTTTTTTAAAAAAAGAAAAGAAACATTTCTGGGAATTGAGATGAGACTGGGAAATGAAACTGAAAATGGGGAGTTGCCGTAAATAACACGATGTGGCTGTATAGAGGATTTTTTTTAAAGATTTATTTATTTATTTGAAAGTCAGAGTTATACAGAGAGAGGAGAGGCAGAGAAAGAGAGAGCTCTTCTGTCCAGTGGTTCACTCCCCAATTGGCCGCAACAGTTGGAGCTGTGCTGATCTGGAGCCAGGAGCCAGGAGCTTCTTCCGAGTCTCTCACATGGGTGCAAGGGCCCAAGGAATTTGGGCCATCTTCTACTGCTTTCCCAGGCCATAGCAGAGAACTGGATCAAAAGAGGAGCAGCCGGGACTAGAACCAGCTCCCATATGGGATGCCGGCACTTCAGGCCAGGACGTTAGCTCTTTCGATAACATATACAGCATTACTGAGGCCTTATCATGTATAGGCAGTATGTTGACACTGAAGAATCTCAAGTGAGTCAGACCTGAACTCCATCATCTGTGGGCAGCTAGCATGGCAATAGATAAGACATAGTCACTAACACAAGAGTGCATAAACTTCCTCAAAGAAATGCAAGTCAAAGGGATTTTCTTGATCAAGTTACTCTTAAAACAGGGGCATTCAGCAGAACTCCTTTGGGTTTTAAAGGCCTGATTACATTGTTTATCCCATTCAAAAGGATCAGTTTCCTTTTCTTTTCACAGTGTCCTTTTCTTTTCACAGTGTCCTTTTCTTTTCACGTGTCATACAGAAAACTGGGTATCAAAACCCAGCAGACACCAGCCACTCCCCATAACTGTTTTGTGGTCTTGGGTGGAACTCAGTTACAAATTAACAACTTGCCATCTTGGGACAGGCCTTGTTGTCCTTGGAAATATTATAAAGCCTAGATATTTCATAGTTTCTTTAGAAACTTTTGACCCTGTCCCAGGTAATTCAAGTTCTTAGATTAGAAGCTTTCTTGGGGAGGGGGGTGCTAGTGGTAAGAACATCATCCACATATCGAAAGGCTGTTCATTTGTTAAATTGTGACCCTGCATCAAATTCCTGAGGTGGTTCTTAGGACTTTAAGATGTGCTCCCAGCTACACAAGTCACAGGGGGTGAATGCACGCGCACATTTATCCACCCTCTTTCCCCATCTGGAGTCTGATTAAGGGGAAACATCTCCGGGCTTACTGCTAGTCCCATGACTAGCTGGAAGACCCTTCCTGCTCAAGAACATCCATTTTCATTCTGACTAAAATGGGAGTATAATGTCGCAAGACAAGCATTCCCAGAACATCTATAGAACAAGCTCTGATGAGTACGCTGTTTCACACTCTCTGCTCTTGGTCCTGGCCATGCCCCCTCCCCACCTTGCCTGAATCCTACACTTCTCAGTTAAGGATTCTGGGCTCAAATTTATCTCCAACTGATGTTAAAACACTGGGTTACTAGAAAATATCAGTGATGCCACTGCCAGGGAAGAGTAGGAAAAGAGAAGTCCTATTGGTAAGACACTGTACCACTGCCCTACATCCTCTGTTTCTCATGTCAAATCTGAAATAGCTATTAATATTCCCACATATACTTGAGAAAACCAACTCAGACAGACATGTGAATTTCCTTATTCATTCCTTACTGAAGGTAATTCTCATGGGTCAGCCAGTTGGGACAGCTGGTGTGATCCTAAAGTAGAAAACAGAAGAAGGAAATCACAGATAAGGTACAAGCATGGGGCAGGGGCGTGTTGTGCCACAGTGGGCTATGCTGCCATCTACAATGCCAGAATTTCACATGAGTGCAGCTTCAAGTCCCAGATGCTCCAATTCCAATATAGCTCATTTGGGGTCCTGCCACCCATGTGCCATGTGGGAAAAAATGTGTAAAAAATGTGTGATAGCTTTTTGGAAAATACTTTGGAAGTTTTAATATAGCTAAAAATATGCATAGCCTTCAAACCAGCAATTCTGCTCCTAGATATATAGAGTATAGAAATGTGTACTTTGTGCCAAAAAATACACACAAGCATGATTGCCAGGTGAAATACAGAAATTCCAAGTTAAATTTGTAGAACCACATGTCGTTCAGTTTTTCAGCTACTGGGGGGAAAGTTTTCAGCAAATTATACATCATTGTTTTTATGTGCTTTTCAAGATTTATTTATTCATTCAGAAGGCAGAGTTACAGAAATAGAGACAGAGATATCTTCTACCTGCTAGTTCAATCCCCAAACGGCTGCAACAGCAGAGACTGGGCCAGACTGAAGCCAGGACCCTGGAACTCCATCTGAGTCTCCCATGTGAATGGCAGGGACCCAAGCTGTTGGGCCACATTCTGTTGCTTTCCCATGTGCATCAGCAGGGAACTGGATCAGAAGTGGATCAGGACTCAAACTGAAGCCCATAATACATCATTATTTTCATTCCTCTGGACAGAGTGACACACTTCAAATGTGACTTTTTTATTTTTCTTTGAAAGCGTATTCTGTATCATTACTGAATAAGCACAATGGAATATTTCACAATGTTGTATAGATTCAAGAGAGGTTTTTCTTAAATACAGTTTGAGTTAAAGGAGTAGTGAATTTAATAAATTTGAGGAATGGATCAACTGGCAAGTTGGCTTTTGGCAAATTAATTTTGAGAATACAGTTCCCCTTAGTTGTGATATTCTGATGAAAGGAAAATTGGATGTTTATTTCATAGACATCTTCAAAATGAACCAAAAACTGCCTCTGATTCCCTGTACTTAGCAAAAAATAAAAAATTTTTAAAAAGTGGCCTTCAGAGGCCCACTCATCACTATCTTATCCTGCCATCTGTTCATTCTCTACAGGAGTTAATACCAGCCTTTCTCTTTCCAAAAACCCTAATGGCATTGTCAAACTATGTCTCAGAAAAAGAGAACATACACTCTTCTCTCTGTTCACTTAAACTTTTACTTCTTGTGATTATTTCACTACTTAATTGTCACATTGTCTTGTGATATTTTATTTATTATTATCTTTTCCTCCTCATTATAAGTAACTCAAAGACAAGGGCCATGTTTTGTAATTCTTTTTATCTGTCCAAGTGAGATGGTATGTGGCAAGCCCAAATCCCCACCTGATGGAACCAAGCAGCAAAACCACAGTTGTGCAAAGTCAATAACAGAAAATCGAAACTGGTATTTATTGACTGAACATTCCATAAAGATTAACTGCTATATGACTTCTAGCTTCATTATATCTTCAATGTAATCCATTAGCATGGATAATATCATTCCTCCTTATACCATAAAAGTTTTTAACTCCCGTATCAACTTGCAGAAGGAACCATGTAAATACGGAAAATGGGTAGATCTCTGCTTACTGGAAATTGCTACTCCTTTCCTAGAAATAAGATAAATATGCTACCCATATGCTAACATAAGTTTGTCAAACCTCATATAGGAAGAACTAAAACAGTTTAGGGTGCTGCTCTGTCTATGGAGTAAGTAGCCCTTTGCTAATTCCTCCAATGAAATTCTCTTGTTTCCACTTTGAAATCACTACAGATTACAGTCTCACCAAAGCCAAGAACCCACATGGACCTTTGGTGACCCACACAGGATCAGCAGCCATTCAGTATCACTGGTTCCTATGTGATGTGCCATAGGTAGTAATCAGGATATTTGAAGAAATCAGTGAATAAACAATTATTTGGAGAAAGGGCTTTTCTTAATGCCTTATAGCTGTGACAGTAGGCACATAATCATTTTTTGCCCATTTGTGAGAATCCACAGGATAATGGCTGGTTATATAGGAAAGTATGCATGTGCTAAGAATAAGTGAGTTAAAAGAGGTATTTTAGACTGTTTTTTAAAGCTAGAACAAAATACCACAGAGTAGGGAATTTTTTTAAAGCTTTATTTTAATTATTTTAAAGGCAGAATTACAGAGAGAGAAAAAGGGAATGGAAGGATAGAGAGAGAAGGAAAGAGAGAAAGAGAGAGAGAGAGACACTTTCAATCTGCTGATTCACTTCTCAAATGGCCAGAATGACTGGGACTGGGCCAGACTGAAGCCAGGAGCCAGGAGCTTCATCCAGGTCTCCCAAATGGGTGCAGGGACCCAAGCACTTGGGCCATCTTCTGCTGCTTTCCCAGGCATGTTAGCAAGGAGCTGGGTCAGTTAGGAAACCTCTCATAATAACCTAATCACCTCCTAAAATCCATACATCCCAGCCCTTAGGCATGCGGATCCGGCTGAAATGCCCATGAGAGTATTTCAGGCATGGAAAGCCAAGACACTCTGGGGGAAAAAAAAACCTAAATGAAAGATCTCCACGAGTGAGATCCCAGTGGAAAGAATGGGTCATCAAAGAAGGAGGTACCTTTCTCTGAAGGGAGGAGAGAACTTCCACTTTGACCATGGCCTTGTCTAAAAATGATCAGAGTCAGTGAACTCAGGGGGCTTCCATAGCCTTGGCAACTCATAACAAGAGCCTAGGGTGATTACTGATGCCATAAACAAGAGTCAATTTGTTAAGTCAACAACAGGAGTCACTGTGCACTTACTCCTCATGTAGGATCTCTGTCCTTAGTGTGCTGTACATTGAGATCTAATGCTATAACTAGTACTCAAACAGTATTTTTCACTTTATGTTTCTGTGTGGGAGCAAACTGTTGAAATCTTTACTTATTGTATGCTAAACTGATCTTCTGCATATAAAGAGAATCGAAAATGAATCTTGATATGAATGGAAGGGGAGAGGGAGTGGATAAGGGGAGGGTTGTGGGTTGGAGGGACGTTATGGGGGGGAAGCCATTGTAATCAATATTCTGTACTTTGGAAATTTATATTCACTAAATAAAAGTTAAAAAAAAAGAAAAAAAATCCATGCATCCCAACACTTCCACCATGACATCAAATTTCAACATAAGGGACAGGCATCTGATACAGCAATGAAGAAATTACTGGTACTGCCCATATCCCATATTGGAGTGCCTGGATTTGAGATTCAGCTCTGCTGCTGATCACAACTTTCTGCTAATGGACACTGTGTGTGTGTGTGTGTGTGTCTGCCTACCAAATGAATAAAATGAATAAATAAGCTTTAATCAAAGTAATATAATATAATACAATGTTGGTAAAAATAAATGACTGAATTTGGATAATACAATCCAATTTTGGACTGGATAAAGAAATTATGGGTTATGTACAATATGCAATACTACACAGTAATTTAAAAAAATGAAATCCAGTCATTTGCAACAAAATGGAAGAATCTGGAAAACATCATGCTTAATGAAATGACCCCGTCCTAAAGGGACAAATATCATATGTTCTCCCTGATCTGTGACAACTAACTGAGCACCTAAAAGGAAACCTGTAGAAGTGAAACTAACACTATGAGAAACAATGACTTGATAAGCCCTTGTCCAGACTGTTAAGAAACAGCTTACTATTTTATTCTTTTTAGTATTTTCTTTTTCTACTTAATACTATTGGTTGAACTCTTTAATTAACACAGAATCATTCTTAGGTGTTGAAACACAACTGAAAATTGATCCCTGTTAAAAATAAGAGTGGGAATAAGAAAGGGAGGAAATGTACAGTTCAGCACAGGCTCCCTCGGACTTACCCCTAAGGGTAAAGCTAAAAACTTGCCATGAGACTCCAAATCCCATTAAGTTGGCAGGCACCAATGTCATCTTACTAGTTAAAACGATCAGTTTAAGTTCGTAATTGATCATAAAGATAGGATTAAGTGTCAAAGGGATCACATAAATAAGACCAGTGTCTGCTAATAATCATTGATAGAATTAAAAAGGAGAGAGCAATCCTACATGGGAAGCAGGATACACAGCAGACTCAGAATTACAAATGCCCTAAACAGCACTTTGGACTCAGAATCAGCCCTTAAGGCATTTGGATCTGGCTATAAAGCCCATGAGAGCATTTCAGGCATGGAAAGCCAAGACACTGTGGCAAAAAAAATGACCTAAATGAAAGGCCTCTTCTGAGTGAGATCTCGGAGGAAAGAAGGAGCCATCAAAGAAGGAGGTAACTTTCTCTGAAAGGAGGAGAGAACTTCCACTTTGGCTATGGCCTTGTCTAAATAAGGTCGGAGTTTGTGAACCCAAGAGGCTTCCATAGCCTTAGCCAGCTCACGACAAGAGCCTCAGGTAATTACTGACGTCATAAATAAGAATGTCAATTGTTAAATGAACAACCAGAGGAGCCAGTGCTGTGGTGCAGTGGGTTAACGCCCTGGCCTGAAGCGCCAGCATCCCATATGGCTACTGGTTCGAGACCTGGCTGCTCCACTTCCAATCCAGCTCTCTGCTGTGGCCTGCGAAAACAGTAGAAGATGGCCTGAACCTGCAAGGGAGACCCGGAAGAAGCTCCTGGCTCCTGGCTCCTGGCTCCTGGCTCCTGGCTCCTGGCTCCTGGCTCCTGGATCTGGATCGGCACAGCTCTGGCCCTTGCGGCCATCTGGGGAGTGAACCAGCAGAATGGAAGACCTCTCTCTCTCTCTCTCTCTCTCTCTGCCTCTCCTCTCTCTGTGTAACTCTGACTTTCAAATAAAAAAAAATAAATCTTAAAAAAATAAAAACAGGAGTCACTGTGTACTTGCTCCCCATGTGGGGCATCTGTCCTTAATGTGTTGCACTATGAGAATTAATGGTAAAATTAATCTTCAAACAGTACTTTATACTTTGTGTGTCAGTGTGGGTGCAAACTGTTGAAATCTTTACTCAATATGGAGTTGATATTCTGTATATAAAGATAATTAAAAATGAATCTTAATGAAGAATAGGATAGGAGAGGGAGTAGGCGATGGGATGGTTTGCAGATGGGCGGGTGGTTATGGGGGGAAGAACCACTATAATCCAAAGGTTGTACTTTTGAAATTTATATTTATTAAATAAATTTTTCTATTAAAAAAGTAAAAAGAAATCTCTATTTTTGTATCACTTCCTTTCAATTGAAGAGGAACAATAAACAAGGTAAATAACACTATGTTATTGACAATTGTTAAGGAGAAAAATATGTCAAAATAAAGAAGATAATGAGTCCTGGACATACAGGAATGCTATTTAATATGGCAAATTTTGACAGAAAAGCAGGCAGCAATATTACACACACAGAAGTTTAAAAAGTGCTCCTTTTGGCCTCAAAATCCACCCCACACCCCTACCAGGGAGAGAAACTGTGTGTATGTACTAAGAATAGCAGTTAATCCATCCATCCCAACCTACTTAATCTCAGAGCCACCTCCTAAATTGTAGCTCTATCCAACTGTTGCATTGAAATCACAGTACCTTATGACCAGAGAATATAACCTGTAACCCAGTCATACGAGAGGCATTTGCAGTGCCCATATAATAGTTTAATCGGATTACACAGTTCAGTCAGTGGTCTTGGTGAATAAAAGACCTTAGCCAGCTGTCCTACCCAAACTCAGAAGAAAGGATCAGCCTAGCCATACTGAAAGCAAGCTCTTCCTGGATGCCTACTGTCCAGGGTGGCAATGTTAAGAGGCTGTTGAACATTTAAGAGGTGGGGCCTAGCGGCAAGTAGTTATGTCATCATCAGCTACTTCTCTCCAGTTCTATCCAGTTCTCTGCTAATGACCAGGGAAAGCAATAGAGGATGGTTCAAGTGCTTGGGCCCATGCACCCGTGTGGGAAACCTTGAGGAAACTCTTGGCTCCTGGCTTCAGATCAGCTGGGTTCTGGCTCTTGTGGCCACTTGGGAAGTGACCCAGTGGATGGAAGACCTTTCACTCTGTCTCTACCCTCTCACTCTCTGTAACTCTACCTCTCAAATAAATAAATAAATTTTTTTTAAAAAAAGAAAAGAAACATTTCTGGGAATTGAGATGAGACTGGGAAATGAAACTGAAAATGGGGAGTTGCCGTAAATAACACGATGTGGCTGTATAGAGGATTTTTTTTAAAGATTTATTTATTTATTTGAAAGTCAGAGTTATACAGAGAGAGGAGAGGCAGAGAAAGAGAGAGCTCTTCTGTCCAGTGGTTCACTCCCCAATTGGCCGCAACAGTTGGAGCTGTGCTGATCTGGAGCCAGGAGCCAGGAGCTTCTTCCGAGTCTCTCACATGGGTGCAAGGGCCCAAGGAATTTGGGCCATCTTCTACTGCTTTCCCAGGCCATAGCAGAGAACTGGATCAAAAGAGGAGCAGCCGGGACTAGAACCAGCTCCCATATGGGATGCCGGCACTTCAGGCCAGGACGTTAGCTCTTTCGATAACATATACAGCATTACTGAGGCCTTATCATGTATAGGCAGTATGTTGACACTGAAGAATCTCAAGTGAGTCAGACCTGAACTCCATCATCTGTGGGCAGCTAGCATGGCAATAGATAAGACATAGTCACTAACACAAGAGTGCATAAACTTCCTCAAAGAAATGCAAGTCAAAGGGATTTTCTTGATCAAGTTACTCTTAAAACAGGGGCATTCAGCAGAACTCCTTTGGGTTTTAAAGGCCTGATTACATTGTTTATCCCATTCAAAAGGATCAGTTTCCTTTTCTTTTCACAGTGTCCTTTTCTTTTCACAGTGTCCTTTTCTTTTCACGTGTCATACAGAAAACTGGGTATCAAAACCCAGCAGACACCAGCCACTCCCCATAACTGTTTTGTGGTCTTGGGTGGAACTCAGTTACAAATTAACAACTTGCCATCTTGGGACAGGCCTTGTTGTCCTTGGAAATATTATAAAGCCTAGATATTTCATAGTTTCTTTAGAAACTTTTGACCCTGTCCCAGGTAATTCAAGTTCTTAGATTAGAAGCTTTCTTGGGGAGGGGGGTGCTAGTGGTAAGAACATCATCCACATATCGAAAGGCTGTTCATTTGTTAAATTGTGACCCTGCATCAAATTCCTGAGGTGGTTCTTAGGACTTTAAGATGTGCTCCCAGCTACACAAGTCACAGGGGGTGAATGCACGCGCACATTTATCCACCCTCTTTCCCCATCTGGAGTCTGATTAAGGGGAAACATCTCCGGGCTTACTGCTAGTCCCATGACTAGCTGGAAGACCCTTCCTGCTCAAGAACATCCATTTTCATTCTGACTAAAATGGGAGTATAATGTCGCAAGACAAGCATTCCCAGAACATCTATAGAACAAGCTCTGATGAGTACGCTGTTTCACACTCTCTGCTCTTGGTCCTGGCCATGCCCCCTCCCCACCTTGCCTGAATCCTACACTTCTCAGTTAAGGATTCTGGGCTCAAATTTATCTCCAACTGATGTTAAAACACTGGGTTACTAGAAAATATCAGTGATGCCACTGCCAGGGAAGAGTAGGAAAAGAGAAGTCCTATTGGTAAGACACTGTACCACTGCCCTACATCCTCTGTTTCTCATGTCAAATCTGAAATAGCTATTAATATTCCCACATATACTTGAGAAAACCAACTCAGACAGACATGTGAATTTCCTTATTCATTCCTTACTGAAGGTAATTCTCATGGGTCAGCCAGTTGGGACAGCTGGTGTGATCCTAAAGTAGAAAACAGAAGAAGGAAATCACAGATAAGGTACAAGCATGGGGCAGGGGCGTGTTGTGCCACAGTGGGCTATGCTGCCATCTACAATGCCAGAATTTCACATGAGTGCAGCTTCAAGTCCCAGATGCTCCAATTCCAATATAGCTCATTTGGGGTCCTGCCACCCATGTGCCATGTGGGAAAAAATGTGTAAAAAATGTGTGATAGCTTTTTGGAAAATACTTTGGAAGTTTTAATATAGCTAAAAATATGCATAGCCTTCAAACCAGCAATTCTGCTCCTAGATATATAGAGTATAGAAATGTGTACTTTGTGCCAAAAAATACACACAAGCATGATTGCCAGGTGAAATACAGAAATTCCAAGTTAAATTTGTAGAACCACATGTCGTTCAGTTTTTCAGCTACTGGGGGGAAAGTTTTCAGCAAATTATACATCATTGTTTTTATGTGCTTTTCAAGATTTATTTATTCATTCAGAAGGCAGAGTTACAGAAATAGAGACAGAGATATCTTCTACCTGCTAGTTCAATCCCCAAACGGCTGCAACAGCAGAGACTGGGCCAGACTGAAGCCAGGACCCTGGAACTCCATCTGAGTCTCCCATGTGAATGGCAGGGACCCAAGCTGTTGGGCCACATTCTGTTGCTTTCCCATGTGCATCAGCAGGGAACTGGATCAGAAGTGGATCAGGACTCAAACTGAAGCCCATAATACATCATTATTTTCATTCCTCTGGACAGAGTGACACACTTCAAATGTGACTTTTTTATTTTTCTTTGAAAGCGTATTCTGTATCATTACTGAATAAGCACAATGGAATATTTCACAATGTTGTATAGATTCAAGAGAGGTTTTTCTTAAATACAGTTTGAGTTAAAGGAGTAGTGAATTTAATAAATTTGAGGAATGGATCAACTGGCAAGTTGGCTTTTGGCAAATTAATTTTGAGAATACAGTTCCCCTTAGTTGTGATATTCTGATGAAAGGAAAATTGGATGTTTATTTCATAGACATCTTCAAAATGAACCAAAAACTGCCTCTGATTCCCTGTACTTAGCAAAAAATAAAAAATTTTTAAAAAGTGGCCTTCAGAGGCCCACTCATCACTATCTTATCCTGCCATCTGTTCATTCTCTACAGGAGTTAATACCAGCCTTTCTCTTTCCAAAAACCCTAATGGCATTGTCAAACTATGTCTCAGAAAAAGAGAACATACACTCTTCTCTCTGTTCACTTAAACTTTTACTTCTTGTGATTATTTCACTACTTAATTGTCACATTGTCTTGTGATATTTTATTTATTATTATCTTTTCCTCCTCATTATAAGTAACTCAAAGACAAGGGCCATGTTTTGTAATTCTTTTTATCTGTCCAAGTGAGATGGTATGTGGCAAGCCCAAATCCCCACCTGATGGAACCAAGCAGCAAAACCACAGTTGTGCAAAGTCAATAACAGAAAATCGAAACTGGTATTTATTGACTGAACATTCCATAAAGATTAACTGCTATATGACTTCTAGCTTCATTATATCTTCAATGTAATCCATTAGCATGGATAATATCATTCCTCCTTATACCATAAAAGTTTTTAACTCCCGTATCAACTTGCAGAAGGAACCATGTAAATACGGAAAATGGGTAGATCTCTGCTTACTGGAAATTGCTACTCCTTTCCTAGAAATAAGATAAATATGCTACCCATATGCTAACATAAGTTTGTCAAACCTCATATAGGAAGAACTAAAACAGTTTAGGGTGCTGCTCTGTCTATGGAGTAAGTAGCCCTTTGCTAATTCCTCCAATGAAATTCTCTTGTTTCCACTTTGAAATCACTACAGATTACAGTCTCACCAAAGCCAAGAACCCACATGGACCTTTGGTGACCCACACAGGATCAGCAGCCATTCAGTATCACTGGTTCCTATGTGATGTGCCATAGGTAGTAATCAGGATATTTGAAGAAATCAGTGAATAAACAATTATTTGGAGAAAGGGCTTTTCTTAATGCCTTATAGCTGTGACAGTAGGCACATAATCATTTTTTGCCCATTTGTGAGAATCCACAGGATAATGGCTGGTTATATAGGAAAGTATGCATGTGCTAAGAATAAGTGAGTTAAAAGAGGTATTTTAGACTGTTTTTTAAAGCTAGAACAAAATACCACAGAGTAGGGAATTTTTTTAAAGCTTTATTTTAATTATTTTAAAGGCAGAATTACAGAGAGAGAAAAAGGGAATGGAAGGATAGAGAGAGAAGGAAAGAGAGAAAGAGAGAGAGAGAGACACTTTCAATCTGCTGATTCACTTCTCAAATGGCCAGAATGACTGGGACTGGGCCAGACTGAAGCCAGGAGCCAGGAGCTTCATCCAGGTCTCCCAAATGGGTGCAGGGACCCAAGCACTTGGGCCATCTTCTGCTGCTTTCCCAGGCATGTTAGCAAGGAGCTGGGTCAGTTAGGAAACCTCTCATAATAACCTAATCACCTCCTAAAATCCATACATCCCAGCCCTTAGGCATGCGGATCCGGCTGAAATGCCCATGAGAGTATTTCAGGCATGGAAAGCCAAGACACTCTGGGGGAAAAAAAAACCTAAATGAAAGATCTCCACGAGTGAGATCCCAGTGGAAAGAATGGGTCATCAAAGAAGGAGGTACCTTTCTCTGAAGGGAGGAGAGAACTTCCACTTTGACCATGGCCTTGTCTAAAAATGATCAGAGTCAGTGAACTCAGGGGGCTTCCATAGCCTTGGCAACTCATAACAAGAGCCTAGGGTGATTACTGATGCCATAAACAAGAGTCAATTTGTTAAGTCAACAACAGGAGTCACTGTGCACTTACTCCTCATGTAGGATCTCTGTCCTTAGTGTGCTGTACATTGAGATCTAATGCTATAACTAGTACTCAAACAGTATTTTTCACTTTATGTTTCTGTGTGGGAGCAAACTGTTGAAATCTTTACTTATTGTATGCTAAACTGATCTTCTGCATATAAAGAGAATCGAAAATGAATCTTGATATGAATGGAAGGGGAGAGGGAGTGGATAAGGGGAGGGTTGTGGGTTGGAGGGACGTTATGGGGGGGAAGCCATTGTAATCAATATTCTGTACTTTGGAAATTTATATTCACTAAATAAAAGTTAAAAAAAAAGAAAAAAAATCCATGCATCCCAACACTTCCACCATGACATCAAATTTCAACATAAGGGACAGGCATCTGATACAGCAATGAAGAAATTACTGGTACTGCCCATATCCCATATTGGAGTGCCTGGATTTGAGATTCAGCTCTGCTGCTGATCACAACTTTCTGCTAATGGACACTGTGTGTGTGTGTGTGTGTGTCTGCCTACCAAATGAATAAAATGAATAAATAAGCTTTAATCAAAGTAATATAATATAATACAATGTTGGTAAAAATAAATGACTGAATTTGGATAATACAATCCAATTTTGGACTGGATAAAGAAATTATGGGTTATGTACAATATGCAATACTACACAGTAATTTAAAAAAATGAAATCCAGTCATTTGCAACAAAATGGAAGAATCTGGAAAACATCATGCTTAATGAAATGACCCCGTCCTAAAGGGACAAATATCATATGTTCTCCCTGATCTGTGACAACTAACTGAGCACCTAAAAGGAAACCTGTAGAAGTGAAACTAACACTATGAGAAACAATGACTTGATAAGCCCTTGTCCAGACTGTTAAGAAACAGCTTACTATTTTATTCTTTTTAGTATTTTCTTTTTCTACTTAATACTATTGGTTGAACTCTTTAATTAACACAGAATCATTCTTAGGTGTTGAAACACAACTGAAAATTGATCCCTGTTAAAAATAAGAGTGGGAATAAGAAAGGGAGGAAATGTACAGTTCAGCACAGGCTCCCTCGGACTTACCCCTAAGGGTAAAGCTAAAAACTTGCCATGAGACTCCAAATCCCATTAAGTTGGCAGGCACCAATGTCATCTTACTAGTTAAAACGATCAGTTTAAGTTCGTAATTGATCATAAAGATAGGATTAAGTGTCAAAGGGATCACATAAATAAGACCAGTGTCTGCTAATAATCATTGATAGAATTAAAAAGGAGAGAGCAATCCTACATGGGAAGCAGGATACACAGCAGACTCAGAATTACAAATGCCCTAAACAGCACTTTGGACTCAGAATCAGCCCTTAAGGCATTTGGATCTGGCTATAAAGCCCATGAGAGCATTTCAGGCATGGAAAGCCAAGACACTGTGGCAAAAAAAATGACCTAAATGAAAGGCCTCTTCTGAGTGAGATCTCGGAGGAAAGAAGGAGCCATCAAAGAAGGAGGTAACTTTCTCTGAAAGGAGGAGAGAACTTCCACTTTGGCTATGGCCTTGTCTAAATAAGGTCGGAGTTTGTGAACCCAAGAGGCTTCCATAGCCTTAGCCAGCTCACGACAAGAGCCTCAGGTAATTACTGACGTCATAAATAAGAATGTCAATTGTTAAATGAACAACCAGAGGAGCCAGTGCTGTGGTGCAGTGGGTTAACGCCCTGGCCTGAAGCGCCAGCATCCCATATGGCTACTGGTTCGAGACCTGGCTGCTCCACTTCCAATCCAGCTCTCTGCTGTGGCCTGCGAAAACAGTAGAAGATGGCCTGAACCTGCAAGGGAGACCCGGAAGAAGCTCCTGGCTCCTGGCTCCTGGCTCCTGGCTCCTGGCTCCTGGCTCCTGGCTCCTGGATCTGGATCGGCACAGCTCTGGCCCTTGCGGCCATCTGGGGAGTGAACCAGCAGAATGGAAGACCTCTCTCTCTCTCTCTCTCTCTCTCTGCCTCTCCTCTCTCTGTGTAACTCTGACTTTCAAATAAAAAAAAATAAATCTTAAAAAAATAAAAACAGGAGTCACTGTGTACTTGCTCCCCATGTGGGGCATCTGTCCTTAATGTGTTGCACTATGAGAATTAATGGTAAAATTAATCTTCAAACAGTACTTTATACTTTGTGTGTCAGTGTGGGTGCAAACTGTTGAAATCTTTACTCAATATGGAGTTGATATTCTGTATATAAAGATAATTAAAAATGAATCTTAATGAAGAATAGGATAGGAGAGGGAGTAGGCGATGGGATGGTTTGCAGATGGGCGGGTGGTTATGGGGGGAAGAACCACTATAATCCAAAGGTTGTACTTTTGAAATTTATATTTATTAAATAAATTTTTCTATTAAAAAAGTAAAAAGAAATCTCTATTTTTGTATCACTTCCTTTCAATTGAAGAGGAACAATAAACAAGGTAAATAACACTATGTTATTGACAATTGTTAAGGAGAAAAATATGTCAAAATAAAGAAGATAATGAGTCCTGGACATACAGGAATGCTATTTAATATGGCAAATTTTGACAGAAAAGCAGGCAGCAATATTACACACACAGAAGTTTAAAAAGTGCTCCTTTTGGCCTCAAAATCCACCCCACACCCCTACCAGGGAGAGAAACTGTGTGTATGTACTAAGAATAGCAGTTAATCCATCCATCCCAACCTACTTAATCTCAGAGCCACCTCCTAAATTGTAGCTCTATCCAACTGTTGCATTGAAATCACAGTACCTTATGACCAGAGAGTATAACCTGTAACCCAGTCATACGAGAGGCATTTGCAGTGCCCATATAATAGTTTAATCGGATTACACAGTTCAGTCAGTGGTCTTGGTGAATAAAAGACCTTAGCCAGCTGTCCTACCCAAACTCAGAAGAAAGGATCAGCCTAGCCATACTGAAAGCAAGCTCTTCCTGGATGCCTACTGTCCAGGGTGGCAATGTTAAGAGGCTGTTGAACATTTAAGAGGTGGGGCCTAGCGGCAAGTAGTTATGTCATCATCAGCTACTTCTCTCCAGTTCTATCCAGTTCTCTGCTAATGACCAGGGAAAGCAATAGAGGATGGTTCAAGTGCTTGGGCCCATGCACCCGTGTGGGAAACCTTGAGGAAACTCTTGGCTCCTGGCTTCAGATCAGCTGGGTTCTGGCTCTTGTGGCCACTTGGGAAGTGACCCAGTGGATGGAAGACCTTTCACTCTGTCTCTACCCTCTCACTCTCTGTAACTCTACCTCTCAAATAAATAAATAAATTTTTTTTAAAAAAAGAAAAGAAACATTTCTGGGAATTGAGATGAGACTGGGAAATGAAACTGAAAATGGGGAGTTGCCGTAAATAACACGATGTGGCTGTATAGAGGATTTTTTTTAAAGATTTATTTATTTATTTGAAAGTCAGAGTTATACAGAGAGAGGAGAGGCAGAGAAAGAGAGAGCTCTTCTGTCCAGTGGTTCACTCCCCAATTGGCCGCAACAGTTGGAGCTGTGCTGATCTGGAGCCAGGAGCCAGGAGCTTCTTCCGAGTCTCTCACATGGGTGCAAGGGCCCAAGGAATTTGGGCCATCTTCTACTGCTTTCCCAGGCCATAGCAGAGAACTGGATCAAAAGAGGAGCAGCCGGGACTAGAACCAGCTCCCATATGGGATGCCGGCACTTCAGGCCAGGACGTTAGCTCTTTCGATAACATATACAGCATTACTGAGGCCTTATCATGTATAGGCAGTATGTTGACACTGAAGAATCTCAAGTGAGTCAGACCTGAACTCCATCATCTGTGGGCAGCTAGCATGGCAATAGATAAGACATAGTCACTAACACAAGAGTGCATAAACTTCCTCAAAGAAATGCAAGTCAAAGGGATTTTCTTGATCAAGTTACTCTTAAAACAGGGGCATTCAGCAGAACTCCTTTGGGTTTTAAAGGCCTGATTACATTGTTTATCCCATTCAAAAGGATCAGTTTCCTTTTCTTTTCACAGTGTCCTTTTCTTTTCACAGTGTCCTTTTCTTTTCACGTGTCATACAGAAAACTGGGTATCAAAACCCAGCAGACACCAGCCACTCCCCATAACTGTTTTGTGGTCTTGGGTGGAACTCAGTTACAAATTAACAACTTGCCATCTTGGGACAGGCCTTGTTGTCCTTGGAAATATTATAAAGCCTAGATATTTCATAGTTTCTTTAGAAACTTTTGACCCTGTCCCAGGTAATTCAAGTTCTTAGATTAGAAGCTTTCTTGGGGAGGGGGGTGCTAGTGGTAAGAACATCATCCACATATCGAAAGGCTGTTCATTTGTTAAATTGTGACCCTGCATCAAATTCCTGAGGTGGTTCTTAGGACTTTAAGATGTGCTCCCAGCTACACAAGTCACAGGGGGTGAATGCACGCGCACATTTATCCACCCTCTTTCCCCATCTGGAGTCTGATTAAGGGGAAACATCTCCGGGCTTACTGCTAGTCCCATGACTAGCTGGAAGACCCTTCCTGCTCAAGAACATCCATTTTCATTCTGACTAAAATGGGAGTATAATGTCGCAAGACAAGCATTCCCAGAACATCTATAGAACAAGCTCTGATGAGTACGCTGTTTCACACTCTCTGCTCTTGGTCCTGGCCATGCCCCCTCCCCACCTTGCCTGAATCCTACACTTCTCAGTTAAGGATTCTGGGCTCAAATTTATCTCCAACTGATGTTAAAACACTGGGTTACTAGAAAATATCAGTGATGCCACTGCCAGGGAAGAGTAGGAAAAGAGAAGTCCTATTGGTAAGACACTGTACCACTGCCCTACATCCTCTGTTTCTCATGTCAAATCTGAAATAGCTATTAATATTCCCACATATACTTGAGAAAACCAACTCAGACAGACATGTGAATTTCCTTATTCATTCCTTACTGAAGGTAATTCTCATGGGTCAGCCAGTTGGGACAGCTGGTGTGATCCTAAAGTAGAAAACAGAAGAAGGAAATCACAGATAAGGTACAAGCATGGGGCAGGGGCGTGTTGTGCCACAGTGGGCTATGCTGCCATCTACAATGCCAGAATTTCACATGAGTGCAGCTTCAAGTCCCAGATGCTCCAATTCCAATATAGCTCATTTGGGGTCCTGCCACCCATGTGCCATGTGGGAAAAAATGTGTAAAAAATGTGTGATAGCTTTTTGGAAAATACTTTGGAAGTTTTAATATAGCTAAAAATATGCATAGCCTTCAAACCAGCAATTCTGCTCCTAGATATATAGAGTATAGAAATGTGTACTTTGTGCCAAAAAATACACACAAGCATGATTGCCAGGTGAAATACAGAAATTCCAAGTTAAATTTGTAGAACCACATGTCGTTCAGTTTTTCAGCTACTGGGGGGAAAGTTTTCAGCAAATTATACATCATTGTTTTTATGTGCTTTTCAAGATTTATTTATTCATTCAGAAGGCAGAGTTACAGAAATAGAGACAGAGATATCTTCTACCTGCTAGTTCAATCCCCAAACGGCTGCAACAGCAGAGACTGGGCCAGACTGAAGCCAGGACCCTGGAACTCCATCTGAGTCTCCCATGTGAATGGCAGGGACCCAAGCTGTTGGGCCACATTCTGTTGCTTTCCCATGTGCATCAGCAGGGAACTGGATCAGAAGTGGATCAGGACTCAAACTGAAGCCCATAATACATCATTATTTTCATTCCTCTGGACAGAGTGACACACTTCAAATGTGACTTTTTTATTTTTCTTTGAAAGCGTATTCTGTATCATTACTGAATAAGCACAATGGAATATTTCACAATGTTGTATAGATTCAAGAGAGGTTTTTCTTAAATACAGTTTGAGTTAAAGGAGTAGTGAATTTAATAAATTTGAGGAATGGATCAACTGGCAAGTTGGCTTTTGGCAAATTAATTTTGAGAATACAGTTCCCCTTAGTTGTGATATTCTGATGAAAGGAAAATTGGATGTTTATTTCATAGACATCTTCAAAATGAACCAAAAACTGCCTCTGATTCCCTGTACTTAGCAAAAAATAAAAAATTTTTAAAAAGTGGCCTTCAGAGGCCCACTCATCACTATCTTATCCTGCCATCTGTTCATTCTCTACAGGAGTTAATACCAGCCTTTCTCTTTCCAAAAACCCTAATGGCATTGTCAAACTATGTCTCAGAAAAAGAGAACATACACTCTTCTCTCTGTTCACTTAAACTTTTACTTCTTGTGATTATTTCACTACTTAATTGTCACATTGTCTTGTGATATTTTATTTATTATTATCTTTTCCTCCTCATTATAAGTAACTCAAAGACAAGGGCCATGTTTTGTAATTCTTTTTATCTGTCCAAGTGAGATGGTATGTGGCAAGCCCAAATCCCCACCTGATGGAACCAAGCAGCAAAACCACAGTTGTGCAAAGTCAATAACAGAAAATCGAAACTGGTATTTATTGACTGAACATTCCATAAAGATTAACTGCTATATGACTTCTAGCTTCATTATATCTTCAATGTAATCCATTAGCATGGATAATATCATTCCTCCTTATACCATAAAAGTTTTTAACTCCCGTATCAACTTGCAGAAGGAACCATGTAAATACGGAAAATGGGTAGATCTCTGCTTACTGGAAATTGCTACTCCTTTCCTAGAAATAAGATAAATATGCTACCCATATGCTAACATAAGTTTGTCAAACCTCATATAGGAAGAACTAAAACAGTTTAGGGTGCTGCTCTGTCTATGGAGTAAGTAGCCCTTTGCTAATTCCTCCAATGAAATTCTCTTGTTTCCACTTTGAAATCACTACAGATTACAGTCTCACCAAAGCCAAGAACCCACATGGACCTTTGGTGACCCACACAGGATCAGCAGCCATTCAGTATCACTGGTTCCTATGTGATGTGCCATAGGTAGTAATCAGGATATTTGAAGAAATCAGTGAATAAACAATTATTTGGAGAAAGGGCTTTTCTTAATGCCTTATAGCTGTGACAGTAGGCACATAATCATTTTTTGCCCATTTGTGAGAATCCACAGGATAATGGCTGGTTATATAGGAAAGTATGCATGTGCTAAGAATAAGTGAGTTAAAAGAGGTATTTTAGACTGTTTTTTAAAGCTAGAACAAAATACCACAGAGTAGGGAATTTTTTTAAAGCTTTATTTTAATTATTTTAAAGGCAGAATTACAGAGAGAGAAAAAGGGAATGGAAGGATAGAGAGAGAAGGAAAGAGAGAAAGAGAGAGAGAGAGACACTTTCAATCTGCTGATTCACTTCTCAAATGGCCAGAATGACTGGGACTGGGCCAGACTGAAGCCAGGAGCCAGGAGCTTCATCCAGGTCTCCCAAATGGGTGCAGGGACCCAAGCACTTGGGCCATCTTCTGCTGCTTTCCCAGGCATGTTAGCAAGGAGCTGGGTCAGTTAGGAAACCTCTCATAATAACCTAATCACCTCTTAAAATCCATACATCCCAGCCCTTAGGCATGCGGATCCGGCTGAAATGCCCATGAGAGTATTTCAGGCATGGAAAGCCAAGACACTCTGGGGGAAAAAAAAACCTAAATGAAAGATCTCCACGAGTGAGATCCCAGTGGAAAGAATGGGTCATCAAAGAAGGAGGTACCTTTCTCTGAAGGGAGGAGAGAACTTCCACTTTGACCATGGCCTTGTCTAAAAATGATCAGAGTCAGTGAACTCAGGGGGCTTCCATAGCCTTGGCAACTCATAACAAGAGCCTAGGGTGATTACTGATGCCATAAACAAGAGTCAATTTGTTAAGTCAACAACAGGAGTCACTGTGCACTTACTCCTCATGTAGGATCTCTGTCCTTAGTGTGCTGTACATTGAGATCTAATGCTATAACTAGTACTCAAACAGTATTTTTCACTTTATGTTTCTGTGTGGGAGCAAACTGTTGAAATCTTTACTTATTGTATGCTAAACTGATCTTCTGCATATAAAGAGAATCGAAAATGAATCTTGATATGAATGGAAGGGGAGAGGGAGTGGATAAGGGGAGGGTTGTGGGTTGGAGGGACGTTATGGGGGGGAAGCCATTGTAATCAATATTCTGTACTTTGGAAATTTATATTCACTAAATAAAAGTTAAAAAAAAAGAAAAAAAATCCATGCATCCCAACACTTCCACCATGACATCAAATTTCAACATAAGGGACAGGCATCTGATACAGCAATGAAGAAATTACTGGTACTGCCCATATCCCATATTGGAGTGCCTGGATTTGAGATTCAGCTCTGCTGCTGATCACAACTTTCTGCTAATGGACACTGTGTGTGTGTGTGTGTGTGTCTGCCTACCAAATGAATAAAATGAATAAATAAGCTTTAATCAAAGTAATATAATATAATACAATGTTGGTAAAAATAAATGACTGAATTTGGATAATACAATCCAATTTTGGACTGGATAAAGAAATTATGGGTTATGTACAATATGCAATACTACACAGTAATTTAAAAAAATGAAATCCAGTCATTTGCAACAAAATGGAAGAATCTGGAAAACATCATGCTTAATGAAATGACCCCGTCCTAAAGGGACAAATATCATATGTTCTCCCTGATCTGTGACAACTAACTGAGCACCTAAAAGGAAACCTGTAGAAGTGAAACTAACACTATGAGAAACAATGACTTGATAAGCCCTTGTCCAGACTGTTAAGAAACAGCTTACTATTTTATTCTTTTTAGTATTTTCTTTTTCTACTTAATACTATTGGTTGAACTCTTTAATTAACACAGAATCATTCTTAGGTGTTGAAACACAACTGAAAATTGATCCCTGTTAAAAATAAGAGTGGGAATAAGAAAGGGAGGAAATGTACAGTTCAGCACAGGCTCCCTCGGACTTACCCCTAAGGGTAAAGCTAAAAACTTGCCATGAGACTCCAAATCCCATTAAGTTGGCAGGCACCAATGTCATCTTACTAGTTAAAACGATCAGTTTAAGTTCGTAATTGATCATAAAGATAGGATTAAGTGTCAAAGGGATCACATAAATAAGACCAGTGTCTGCTAATAATCATTGATAGAATTAAAAAGGAGAGAGCAATCCTACATGGGAAGCAGGATACACAGCAGACTCAGAATTACAAATGCCCTAAACAGCACTTTGGACTCAGAATCAGCCCTTAAGGCATTTGGATCTGGCTATAAAGCCCATGAGAGCATTTCAGGCATGGAAAGCCAAGACACTGTGGCAAAAAAAATGACCTAAATGAAAGGCCTCTTCTGAGTGAGATCTCGGAGGAAAGAAGGAGCCATCAAAGAAGGAGGTAACTTTCTCTGAAAGGAGGAGAGAACTTCCACTTTGGCTATGGCCTTGTCTAAATAAGGTCGGAGTTTGTGAACCCAAGAGGCTTCCATAGCCTTAGCCAGCTCACGACAAGAGCCTCAGGTAATTACTGACGTCATAAATAAGAATGTCAATTGTTAAATGAACAACCAGAGGAGCCAGTGCTGTGGTGCAGTGGGTTAACGCCCTGGCCTGAAGCGCCAGCATCCCATATGGCTACTGGTTCGAGACCTGGCTGCTCCACTTCCAATCCAGCTCTCTGCTGTGGCCTGCGAAAACAGTAGAAGATGGCCTGAACCTGCAAGGGAGACCCGGAAGAAGCTCCTGGCTCCTGGCTCCTGGCTCCTGGCTCCTGGCTCCTGGCTCCTGGCTCCTGGATCTGGATCGGCACAGCTCTGGCCCTTGCGGCCATCTGGGGAGTGAACCAGCAGAATGGAAGACCTCTCTCTCTCTCTCTCTCTCTCTGCCTCTCCTCTCTCTGTGTAACTCTGACTTTCAAATAAAAAAAAATAAATCTTAAAAAAATAAAAACAGGAGTCACTGTGTACTTGCTCCCCATGTGGGGCATCTGTCCTTAATGTGTTGCACTATGAGAATTAATGGTAAAATTAATCTTCAAACAGTACTTTATACTTTGTGTGTCAGTGTGGGTGCAACTCAATATGGAGTTGATATTCTGTATATAAAGATAATTAAAAATGAATCTTAATGAAGAATAGGATAGGAGAGGGAGTAGGCGATGGGATGGTTTGCAGATGGGCGGGTGGTTATGGGGGGAAGAACCACTATAATCCAAAGGTTGTACTTTTGAAATTTATATTTATTAAATAAATTTTTCTATTAAAAAAGTAAAAAGAAATCTCTATTTTTGTATCACTTCCTTTCAATTGAAGAGGAACAATAAACAAGGTAAATAACACTATGTTATTGACAATTGTTAAGGAGAAAAATATGTCAAAATAAAGAAGATAATGAGTCCTGGACATACAGGAATGCTATTTAATATGGCAAATTTTGACAGAAAAGCAGGCAGCAATATTACACACACAGAAGTTTAAAAAGTGCTCCTTTTGGCCTCAAAATCCACCCCACACCCCTACCAGGGAGAGAAACTGTGTGTATGTACTAAGAATAGCAGTTAATCCATCCATCCCAACCTACTTAATCTCAGAGCCACCTCCTAAATTGTAGCTCTATCCAACTGTTGCATTGAAATCACAGTACCTTATGACCAGAGAATATAACCTGTAACCCAGTCATACGAGAGGCATTTGCAGTGCCCATATAATAGTTTAATCGGATTACACAGTTCAGTCAGTGGTCTTGGTGAATAAAAGACCTTAGCCAGCTGTCCTACCCAAACTCAGAAGAAAGGATCAGCCTAGCCATACTGAAAGCAAGCTCTTCCTGGATGCCTACTGTCCAGGGTGGCAATGTTAAGAGGCTGTTGAACATTTAAGAGGTGGGGCCTAGCGGCAAGTAGTTATGTCATCATCAGCTACTTCTCTCCAGTTCTATCCAGTTCTCTGCTAATGACCAGGGAAAGCAATAGAGGATGGTTCAAGTGCTTGGGCCCATGCACCCGTGTGGGAAACCTTGAGGAAACTCTTGGCTCCTGGCTTCAGATCAGCTGGGTTCTGGCTCTTGTGGCCACTTGGGAAGTGACCCAGTGGATGGAAGACCTTTCACTCTGTCTCTACCCTCTCACTCTCTGTAACTCTACCTCTCAAATAAATAAATAAATTTTTTTTAAAAAAAGAAAAGAAACATTTCTGGGAATTGAGATGAGACTGGGAAATGAAACTGAAAATGGGGAGTTGCCGTAAATAACACGATGTGGCTGTATAGAGGATTTTTTTTAAAGATTTATTTATTTATTTGAAAGTCAGAGTTATACAGAGAGAGGAGAGGCAGAGAAAGAGAGAGCTCTTCTGTCCAGTGGTTCACTCCCCAATTGGCCGCAACAGTTGGAGCTGTGCTGATCTGGAGCCAGGAGCCAGGAGCTTCTTCCGAGTCTCTCACATGGGTGCAAGGGCCCAAGGAATTTGGGCCATCTTCTACTGCTTTCCCAGGCCATAGCAGAGAACTGGATCAAAAGAGGAGCAGCCGGGACTAGAACCAGCTCCCATATGGGATGCCGGCACTTCAGGCCAGGACGTTAGCTCTTTCGATAACATATACAGCATTACTGAGGCCTTATCATGTATAGGCAGTATGTTGACACTGAAGAATCTCAAGTGAGTCAGACCTGAACTCCATCATCTGTGGGCAGCTAGCATGGCAATAGATAAGACATAGTCACTAACACAAGAGTGCATAAACTTCCTCAAAGAAATGCAAGTCAAAGGGATTTTCTTGATCAAGTTACTCTTAAAACAGGGGCATTCAGCAGAACTCCTTTGGGTTTTAAAGGCCTGATTACATTGTTTATCCCATTCAAAAGGATCAGTTTCCTTTTCTTTTCACAGTGTCCTTTTCTTTTCACAGTGTCCTTTTCTTTTCACGTGTCATACAGAAAACTGGGTATCAAAACCCAGCAGACACCAGCCACTCCCCATAACTGTTTTGTGGTCTTGGGTGGAACTCAGTTACAAATTAACAACTTGCCATCTTGGGACAGGCCTTGTTGTCCTTGGAAATATTATAAAGCCTAGATATTTCATAGTTTCTTTAGAAACTTTTGACCCTGTCCCAGGTAATTCAAGTTCTTAGATTAGAAGCTTTCTTGGGGAGGGGGGTGCTAGTGGTAAGAACATCATCCACATATCGAAAGGCTGTTCATTTGTTAAATTGTGACCCTGCATCAAATTCCTGAGGTGGTTCTTAGGACTTTAAGATGTGCTCCCAGCTACACAAGTCACAGGGGGTGAATGCACGCGCACATTTATCCACCCTCTTTCCCCATCTGGAGTCTGATTAAGGGGAAACATCTCCGGGCTTACTGCTAGTCCCATGACTAGCTGGAAGACCCTTCCTGCTCAAGAACATCCATTTTCATTCTGACTAAAATGGGAGTATAATGTCGCAAGACAAGCATTCCCAGAACATCTATAGAACAAGCTCTGATGAGTACGCTGTTTCACACTCTCTGCTCTTGGTCCTGGCCATGCCCCCTCCCCACCTTGCCTGAATCCTACACTTCTCAGTTAAGGATTCTGGGCTCAAATTTATCTCCAACTGATGTTAAAACACTGGGTTACTAGAAAATATCAGTGATGCCACTGCCAGGGAAGAGTAGGAAAAGAGAAGTCCTATTGGTAAGACACTGTACCACTGCCCTACATCCTCTGTTTCTCATGTCAAATCTGAAATAGCTATTAATATTCCCACATATACTTGAGAAAACCAACTCAGACAGACATGTGAATTTCCTTATTCATTCCTTACTGAAGGTAATTCTCATGGGTCAGCCAGTTGGGACAGCTGGTGTGATCCTAAAGTAGAAAACAGAAGAAGGAAATCACAGATAAGGTACAAGCATGGGGCAGGGGCGTGTTGTGCCACAGTGGGCTATGCTGCCATCTACAATGCCAGAATTTCACATGAGTGCAGCTTCAAGTCCCAGATGCTCCAATTCCAATATAGCTCATTTGGGGTCCTGCCACCCATGTGCCATGTGGGAAAAAATGTGTAAAAAATGTGTGATAGCTTTTTGGAAAATACTTTGGAAGTTTTAATATAGCTAAAAATATGCATAGCCTTCAAACCAGCAATTCTGCTCCTAGATATATAGAGTATAGAAATGTGTACTTTGTGCCAAAAAATACACACAAGCATGATTGCCAGGTGAAATACAGAAATTCCAAGTTAAATTTGTAGAACCACATGTCGTTCAGTTTTTCAGCTACTGGGGGGAAAGTTTTCAGCAAATTATACATCATTGTTTTTATGTGCTTTTCAAGATTTATTTATTCATTCAGAAGGCAGAGTTACAGAAATAGAGACAGAGATATCTTCTACCTGCTAGTTCAATCCCCAAACGGCTGCAACAGCAGAGACTGGGCCAGACTGAAGCCAGGACCCTGGAACTCCATCTGAGTCTCCCATGTGAATGGCAGGGACCCAAGCTGTTGGGCCACATTCTGTTGCTTTCCCATGTGCATCAGCAGGGAACTGGATCAGAAGTGGATCAGGACTCAAACTGAAGCCCATAATACATCATTATTTTCATTCCTCTGGACAGAGTGACACACTTCAAATGTGACTTTTTTATTTTTCTTTGAAAGCGTATTCTGTATCATTACTGAATAAGCACAATGGAATATTTCACAATGTTGTATAGATTCAAGAGAGGTTTTTCTTAAATACAGTTTGAGTTAAAGGAGTAGTGAATTTAATAAATTTGAGGAATGGATCAACTGGCAAGTTGGCTTTTGGCAAATTAATTTTGAGAATACAGTTCCCCTTAGTTGTGATATTCTGATGAAAGGAAAATTGGATGTTTATTTCATAGACATCTTCAAAATGAACCAAAAACTGCCTCTGATTCCCTGTACTTAGCAAAAAATAAAAAATTTTTAAAAAGTGGCCTTCAGAGGCCCACTCATCACTATCTTATCCTGCCATCTGTTCATTCTCTACAGGAGTTAATACCAGCCTTTCTCTTTCCAAAAACCCTAATGGCATTGTCAAACTATGTCTCAGAAAAAGAGAACATACACTCTTCTCTCTGTTCACTTAAACTTTTACTTCTTGTGATTATTTCACTACTTAATTGTCACATTGTCTTGTGATATTTTATTTATTATTATCTTTTCCTCCTCATTATAAGTAACTCAAAGACAAGGGCCATGTTTTGTAATTCTTTTTATCTGTCCAAGTGAGATGGTATGTGGCAAGCCCAAATCCCCACCTGATGGAACCAAGCAGCAAAACCACAGTTGTGCAAAGTCAATAACAGAAAATCGAAACTGGTATTTATTGACTGAACATTCCATAAAGATTAACTGCTATATGACTTCTAGCTTCATTATATCTTCAATGTAATCCATTAGCATGGATAATATCATTCCTCCTTATACCATAAAAGTTTTTAACTCCCGTATCAACTTGCAGAAGGAACCATGTAAATACGGAAAATGGGTAGATCTCTGCTTACTGGAAATTGCTACTCCTTTCCTAGAAATAAGATAAATATGCTACCCATATGCTAACATAAGTTTGTCAAACCTCATATAGGAAGAACTAAAACAGTTTAGGGTGCTGCTCTGTCTATGGAGTAAGTAGCCCTTTGCTAATTCCTCCAATGAAATTCTCTTGTTTCCACTTTGAAATCACTACAGATTACAGTCTCACCAAAGCCAAGAACCCACATGGACCTTTGGTGACCCACACAGGATCAGCAGCCATTCAGTATCACTGGTTCCTATGTGATGTGCCATAGGTAGTAATCAGGATATTTGAAGAAATCAGTGAATAAACAATTATTTGGAGAAAGGGCTTTTCTTAATGCCTTATAGCTGTGACAGTAGGCACATAATCATTTTTTGCCCATTTGTGAGAATCCACAGGATAATGGCTGGTTATATAGGAAAGTATGCATGTGCTAAGAATAAGTGAGTTAAAAGAGGTATTTTAGACTGTTTTTTAAAGCTAGAACAAAATACCACAGAGTAGGGAATTTTTTTAAAGCTTTATTTTAATTATTTTAAAGGCAGAATTACAGAGAGAGAAAAAGGGAATGGAAGGATAGAGAGAGAAGGAAAGAGAGAAAGAGAGAGAGAGAGACACTTTCAATCTGCTGATTCACTTCTCAAATGGCCAGAATGACTGGGACTGGGCCAGACTGAAGCCAGGAGCCAGGAGCTTCATCCAGGTCTCCCAAATGGGTGCAGGGACCCAAGCACTTGGGCCATCTTCTGCTGCTTTCCCAGGCATGTTAGCAAGGAGCTGGGTCAGTTAGGAAACCTCTCATAATAACCTAATCACCTCTTAAAATCCATACATCCCAGCCCTTAGGCATGCGGATCCGGCTGAAATGCCCATGAGAGTATTTCAGGCATGGAAAGCCAAGACACTCTGGGGGAAAAAAAAACCTAAATGAAAGATCTCCACGAGTGAGATCCCAGTGGAAAGAATGGGTCATCAAAGAAGGAGGTACCTTTCTCTGAAGGGAGGAGAGAACTTCCACTTTGACCATGGCCTTGTCTAAAAATGATCAGAGTCAGTGAACTCAGGGGGCTTCCATAGCCTTGGCAACTCATAACAAGAGCCTAGGGTGATTACTGATGCCATAAACAAGAGTCAATTTGTTAAGTCAACAACAGGAGTCACTGTGCACTTACTCCTCATGTAGGATCTCTGTCCTTAGTGTGCTGTACATTGAGATCTAATGCTATAACTAGTACTCAAACAGTATTTTTCACTTTATGTTTCTGTGTGGGAGCAAACTGTTGAAATCTTTACTTATTGTATGCTAAACTGATCTTCTGCATATAAAGAGAATCGAAAATGAATCTTGATATGAATGGAAGGGGAGAGGGAGTGGATAAGGGGAGGGTTGTGGGTTGGAGGGACGTTATGGGGGGGAAGCCATTGTAATCAATATTCTGTACTTTGGAAATTTATATTCACTAAATAAAAGTTAAAAAAAAAGAAAAAAAATCCATGCATCCCAACACTTCCACCATGACATCAAATTTCAACATAAGGGACAGGCATCTGATACAGCAATGAAGAAATTACTGGTACTGCCCATATCCCATATTGGAGTGCCTGGATTTGAGATTCAGCTCTGCTGCTGATCACAACTTTCTGCTAATGGACACTGTGTGTGTGTGTGTGTGTGTCTGCCTACCAAATGAATAAAATGAATAAATAAGCTTTAATCAAAGTAATATAATATAATACAATGTTGGTAAAAATAAATGACTGAATTTGGATAATACAATCCAATTTTGGACTGGATAAAGAAATTATGGGTTATGTACAATATGCAATACTACACAGTAATTTAAAAAAATGAAATCCAGTCATTTGCAACAAAATGGAAGAATCTGGAAAACATCATGCTTAATGAAATGACCCCGTCCTAAAGGGACAAATATCATATGTTCTCCCTGATCTGTGACAACTAACTGAGCACCTAAAAGGAAACCTGTAGAAGTGAAACTAACACTATGAGAAACAATGACTTGATAAGCCCTTGTCCAGACTGTTAAGAAACAGCTTACTATTTTATTCTTTTTAGTATTTTCTTTTTCTACTTAATACTATTGGTTGAACTCTTTAATTAACACAGAATCATTCTTAGGTGTTGAAACACAACTGAAAATTGATCCCTGTTAAAAATAAGAGTGGGAATAAGAAAGGGAGGAAATGTACAGTTCAGCACAGGCTCCCTCGGACTTACCCCTAAGGGTAAAGCTAAAAACTTGCCATGAGACTCCAAATCCCATTAAGTTGGCAGGCACCAATGTCATCTTACTAGTTAAAACGATCAGTTTAAGTTCGTAATTGATCATAAAGATAGGATTAAGTGTCAAAGGGATCACATAAATAAGACCAGTGTCTGCTAATAATCATTGATAGAATTAAAAAGGAGAGAGCAATCCTACATGGGAAGCAGGATACACAGCAGACTCAGAATTACAAATGCCCTAAACAGCACTTTGGACTCAGAATCAGCCCTTAAGGCATTTGGATCTGGCTATAAAGCCCATGAGAGCATTTCAGGCATGGAAAGCCAAGACACTGTGGCAAAAAAAATGACCTAAATGAAAGGCCTCTTCTGAGTGAGATCTCGGAGGAAAGAAGGAGCCATCAAAGAAGGAGGTAACTTTCTCTGAAAGGAGGAGAGAACTTCCACTTTGGCTATGGCCTTGTCTAAATAAGGTCGGAGTTTGTGAACCCAAGAGGCTTCCATAGCCTTAGCCAGCTCACGACAAGAGCCTCAGGTAATTACTGACGTCATAAATAAGAATGTCAATTGTTAAATGAACAACCAGAGGAGCCAGTGCTGTGGTGCAGTGGGTTAACGCCCTGGCCTGAAGCGCCAGCATCCCATATGGCTACTGGTTCGAGACCTGGCTGCTCCACTTCCAATCCAGCTCTCTGCTGTGGCCTGCGAAAACAGTAGAAGATGGCCTGAACCTGCAAGGGAGACCCGGAAGAAGCTCCTGGCTCCTGGCTCCTGGCTCCTGGCTCCTGGCTCCTGGCTCCTGGCTCCTGGATCTGGATCGGCACAGCTCTGGCCCTTGCGGCCATCTGGGGAGTGAACCAGCAGAATGGAAGACCTCTCTCTCTCTCTCTCTCTCTCTGCCTCTCCTCTCTCTGTGTAACTCTGACTTTCAAATAAAAAAAAATAAATCTTAAAAAAATAAAAACAGGAGTCACTGTGTACTTGCTCCCCATGTGGGGCATCTGTCCTTAATGTGTTGCACTATGAGAATTAATGGTAAAATTAATCTTCAAACAGTACTTTATACTTTGTGTGTCAGTGTGGGTGCAAACTGTTGAAATCTTTACTCAATATGGAGTTGATATTCTGTATATAAAGATAATTAAAAATGAATCTTAATGAAGAATAGGATAGGAGAGGGAGTAGGCGATGGGATGGTTTGCAGATGGGCGGGTGGTTATGGGGGGAAGAACCACTATAATCCAAAGGTTGTACTTTTGAAATTTATATTTATTAAATAAATTTTTCTATTAAAAAAGTAAAAAGAAATCTCTATTTTTGTATCACTTCCTTTCAATTGAAGAGGAACAATAAACAAGGTAAATAACACTATGTTATTGACAATTGTTAAGGAGAAAAATATGTCAAAATAAAGAAGATAATGAGTCCTGGACATACAGGAATGCTATTTAATATGGCAAATTTTGACAGAAAAGCAGGCAGCAATATTACACACACAGAAGTTTAAAAAGTGCTCCTTTTGGCCTCAAAATCCACCCCACACCCCTACCAGGGAGAGAAACTGTGTGTATGTACTAAGAATAGCAGTTAATCCATCCATCCCAACCTACTTAATCTCAGAGCCACCTCCTAAATTGTAGCTCTATCCAACTGTTGCATTGAAATCACAGTACCTTATGACCAGAGAATATAACCTGTAACCCAGTCATACGAGAGGCATTTGCAGTGCCCATATAATAGTTTAATCGGATTACACAGTTCAGTCAGTGGTCTTGGTGAATAAAAGACCTTAGCCAGCTGTCCTACCCAAACTCAGAAGAAAGGATCAGCCTAGCCATACTGAAAGCAAGCTCTTCCTGGATGCCTACTGTCCAGGGTGGCAATGTTAAGAGGCTGTTGAACATTTAAGAGGTGGGGCCTAGCGGCAAGTAGTTATGTCATCATCAGCTACTTCTCTCCAGTTCTATCCAGTTCTCTGCTAATGACCAGGGAAAGCAATAGAGGATGGTTCAAGTGCTTGGGCCCATGCACCCGTGTGGGAAACCTTGAGGAAACTCTTGGCTCCTGGCTTCAGATCAGCTGGGTTCTGGCTCTTGTGGCCACTTGGGAAGTGACCCAGTGGATGGAAGACCTTTCACTCTGTCTCTACCCTCTCACTCTCTGTAACTCTACCTCTCAAATAAATAAATAAATTTTTTTTAAAAAAAGAAAAGAAACATTTCTGGGAATTGAGATGAGACTGGGAAATGAAACTGAAAATGGGGAGTTGCCGTAAATAACACGATGTGGCTGTATAGAGGATTTTTTTTAAAGATTTATTTATTTATTTGAAAGTCAGAGTTATACAGAGAGAGGAGAGGCAGAGAAAGAGAGAGCTCTTCTGTCCAGTGGTTCACTCCCCAATTGGCCGCAACAGTTGGAGCTGTGCTGATCTGGAGCCAGGAGCCAGGAGCTTCTTCCGAGTCTCTCACATGGGTGCAAGGGCCCAAGGAATTTGGGCCATCTTCTACTGCTTTCCCAGGCCATAGCAGAGAACTGGATCAAAAGAGGAGCAGCCGGGACTAGAACCAGCTCCCATATGGGATGCCGGCACTTCAGGCCAGGACGTTAGCTCTTTCGATAACATATACAGCATTACTGAGGCCTTATCATGTATAGGCAGTATGTTGACACTGAAGAATCTCAAGTGAGTCAGACCTGAACTCCATCATCTGTGGGCAGCTAGCATGGCAATAGATAAGACATAGTCACTAACACAAGAGTGCATAAACTTCCTCAAAGAAATGCAAGTCAAAGGGATTTTCTTGATCAAGTTACTCTTAAAACAGGGGCATTCAGCAGAACTCCTTTGGGTTTTAAAGGCCTGATTACATTGTTTATCCCATTCAAAAGGATCAGTTTCCTTTTCTTTTCACAGTGTCCTTTTCTTTTCACAGTGTCCTTTTCTTTTCACGTGTCATACAGAAAACTGGGTATCAAAACCCAGCAGACACCAGCCACTCCCCATAACTGTTTTGTGGTCTTGGGTGGAACTCAGTTACAAATTAACAACTTGCCATCTTGGGACAGGCCTTGTTGTCCTTGGAAATATTATAAAGCCTAGATATTTCATAGTTTCTTTAGAAACTTTTGACCCTGTCCCAGGTAATTCAAGTTCTTAGATTAGAAGCTTTCTTGGGGAGGGGGGTGCTAGTGGTAAGAACATCATCCACATATCGAAAGGCTGTTCATTTGTTAAATTGTGACCCTGCATCAAATTCCTGAGGTGGTTCTTAGGACTTTAAGATGTGCTCCCAGCTACACAAGTCACAGGGGGTGAATGCACGCGCACATTTATCCACCCTCTTTCCCCATCTGGAGTCTGATTAAGGGGAAACATCTCCGGGCTTACTGCTAGTCCCATGACTAGCTGGAAGACCCTTCCTGCTCAAGAACATCCATTTTCATTCTGACTAAAATGGGAGTATAATGTCGCAAGACAAGCATTCCCAGAACATCTATAGAACAAGCTCTGATGAGTACGCTGTTTCACACTCTCTGCTCTTGGTCCTGGCCATGCCCCCTCCCCACCTTGCCTGAATCCTACACTTCTCAGTTAAGGATTCTGGGCTCAAATTTATCTCCAACTGATGTTAAAACACTGGGTTACTAGAAAATATCAGTGATGCCACTGCCAGGGAAGAGTAGGAAAAGAGAAGTCCTATTGGTAAGACACTGTACCACTGCCCTACATCCTCTGTTTCTCATGTCAAATCTGAAATAGCTATTAATATTCCCACATATACTTGAGAAAACCAACTCAGACAGACATGTGAATTTCCTTATTCATTCCTTACTGAAGGTAATTCTCATGGGTCAGCCAGTTGGGACAGCTGGTGTGATCCTAAAGTAGAAAACAGAAGAAGGAAATCACAGATAAGGTACAAGCATGGGGCAGGGGCGTGTTGTGCCACAGTGGGCTATGCTGCCATCTACAATGCCAGAATTTCACATGAGTGCAGCTTCAAGTCCCAGATGCTCCAATTCCAATATAGCTCATTTGGGGTCCTGCCACCCATGTGCCATGTGGGAAAAAATGTGTAAAAAATGTGTGATAGCTTTTTGGAAAATACTTTGGAAGTTTTAATATAGCTAAAAATATGCATAGCCTTCAAACCAGCAATTCTGCTCCTAGATATATAGAGTATAGAAATGTGTACTTTGTGCCAAAAAATACACACAAGCATGATTGCCAGGTGAAATACAGAAATTCCAAGTTAAATTTGTAGAACCACATGTCGTTCAGTTTTTCAGCTACTGGGGGGAAAGTTTTCAGCAAATTATACATCATTGTTTTTATGTGCTTTTCAAGATTTATTTATTCATTCAGAAGGCAGAGTTACAGAAATAGAGACAGAGATATCTTCTACCTGCTAGTTCAATCCCCAAACGGCTGCAACAGCAGAGACTGGGCCAGACTGAAGCCAGGACCCTGGAACTCCATCTGAGTCTCCCATGTGAATGGCAGGGACCCAAGCTGTTGGGCCACATTCTGTTGCTTTCCCATGTGCATCAGCAGGGAACTGGATCAGAAGTGGATCAGGACTCAAACTGAAGCCCATAATACATCATTATTTTCATTCCTCTGGACAGAGTGACACACTTCAAATGTGACTTTTTTATTTTTCTTTGAAAGCGTATTCTGTATCATTACTGAATAAGCACAATGGAATATTTCACAATGTTGTATAGATTCAAGAGAGGTTTTTCTTAAATACAGTTTGAGTTAAAGGAGTAGTGAATTTAATAAATTTGAGGAATGGATCAACTGGCAAGTTGGCTTTTGGCAAATTAATTTTGAGAATACAGTTCCCCTTAGTTGTGATATTCTGATGAAAGGAAAATTGGATGTTTATTTCATAGACATCTTCAAAATGAACCAAAAACTGCCTCTGATTCCCTGTACTTAGCAAAAAATAAAAAATTTTTAAAAAGTGGCCTTCAGAGGCCCACTCATCACTATCTTATCCTGCCATCTGTTCATTCTCTACAGGAGTTAATACCAGCCTTTCTCTTTCCAAAAACCCTAATGGCATTGTCAAACTATGTCTCAGAAAAAGAGAACATACACTCTTCTCTCTGTTCACTTAAACTTTTACTTCTTGTGATTATTTCACTACTTAATTGTCACATTGTCTTGTGATATTTTATTTATTATTATCTTTTCCTCCTCATTATAAGTAACTCAAAGACAAGGGCCATGTTTTGTAATTCTTTTTATCTGTCCAAGTGAGATGGTATGTGGCAAGCCCAAATCCCCACCTGATGGAACCAAGCAGCAAAACCACAGTTGTGCAAAGTCAATAACAGAAAATCGAAACTGGTATTTATTGACTGAACATTCCATAAAGATTAACTGCTATATGACTTCTAGCTTCATTATATCTTCAATGTAATCCATTAGCATGGATAATATCATTCCTCCTTATACCATAAAAGTTTTTAACTCCCGTATCAACTTGCAGAAGGAACCATGTAAATACGGAAAATGGGTAGATCTCTGCTTACTGGAAATTGCTACTCCTTTCCTAGAAATAAGATAAATATGCTACCCATATGCTAACATAAGTTTGTCAAACCTCATATAGGAAGAACTAAAACAGTTTAGGGTGCTGCTCTGTCTATGGAGTAAGTAGCCCTTTGCTAATTCCTCCAATGAAATTCTCTTGTTTCCACTTTGAAATCACTACAGATTACAGTCTCACCAAAGCCAAGAACCCACATGGACCTTTGGTGACCCACACAGGATCAGCAGCCATTCAGTATCACTGGTTCCTATGTGATGTGCCATAGGTAGTAATCAGGATATTTGAAGAAATCAGTGAATAAACAATTATTTGGAGAAAGGGCTTTTCTTAATGCCTTATAGCTGTGACAGTAGGCACATAATCATTTTTTGCCCATTTGTGAGAATCCACAGGATAATGGCTGGTTATATAGGAAAGTATGCATGTGCTAAGAATAAGTGAGTTAAAAGAGGTATTTTAGACTGTTTTTTAAAGCTAGAACAAAATACCACAGAGTAGGGAATTTTTTTAAAGCTTTATTTTAATTATTTTAAAGGCAGAATTACAGAGAGAGAAAAAGGGAATGGAAGGATAGAGAGAGAAGGAAAGAGAGAAAGAGAGAGAGAGAGACACTTTCAATCTGCTGATTCACTTCTCAAATGGCCAGAATGACTGGGACTGGGCCAGACTGAAGCCAGGAGCCAGGAGCTTCATCCAGGTCTCCCAAATGGGTGCAGGGACCCAAGCACTTGGGCCATCTTCTGCTGCTTTCCCAGGCATGTTAGCAAGGAGCTGGGTCAGTTAGGAAACCTCTCATAATAACCTAATCACCTCTTAAAATCCATACATCCCAGCCCTTAGGCATGCGGATCCGGCTGAAATGCCCATGAGAGTATTTCAGGCATGGAAAGCCAAGACACTCTGGGGGAAAAAAAAACCTAAATGAAAGATCTCCACGAGTGAGATCCCAGTGGAAAGAATGGGTCATCAAAGAAGGAGGTACCTTTCTCTGAAGGGAGGAGAGAACTTCCACTTTGACCATGGCCTTGTCTAAAAATGATCAGAGTCAGTGAACTCAGGGGGCTTCCATAGCCTTGGCAACTCATAACAAGAGCCTAGGGTGATTACTGATGCCATAAACAAGAGTCAATTTGTTAAGTCAACAACAGGAGTCACTGTGCACTTACTCCTCATGTAGGATCTCTGTCCTTAGTGTGCTGTACATTGAGATCTAATGCTATAACTAGTACTCAAACAGTATTTTTCACTTTATGTTTCTGTGTGGGAGCAAACTGTTGAAATCTTTACTTATTGTATGCTAAACTGATCTTCTGCATATAAAGAGAATCGAAAATGAATCTTGATATGAATGGAAGGGGAGAGGGAGTGGATAAGGGGAGGGTTGTGGGTTGGAGGGACGTTATGGGGGGGAAGCCATTGTAATCAATATTCTGTACTTTGGAAATTTATATTCACTAAATAAAAGTTAAAAAAAAAGAAAAAAAATCCATGCATCCCAACACTTCCACCATGACATCAAATTTCAACATAAGGGACAGGCATCTGATACAGCAATGAAGAAATTACTGGTACTGCCCATATCCCATATTGGAGTGCCTGGATTTGAGATTCAGCTCTGCTGCTGATCACAACTTTCTGCTAATGGACACTGTGTGTGTGTGTGTGTGTGTCTGCCTACCAAATGAATAAAATGAATAAATAAGCTTTAATCAAAGTAATATAATATAATACAATGTTGGTAAAAATAAATGACTGAATTTGGATAATACAATCCAATTTTGGACTGGATAAAGAAATTATGGGTTATGTACAATATGCAATACTACACAGTAATTTAAAAAAATGAAATCCAGTCATTTGCAACAAAATGGAAGAATCTGGAAAACATCATGCTTAATGAAATGACCCCGTCCTAAAGGGACAAATATCATATGTTCTCCCTGATCTGTGACAACTAACTGAGCACCTAAAAGGAAACCTGTAGAAGTGAAACTAACACTATGAGAAACAATGACTTGATAAGCCCTTGTCCAGACTGTTAAGAAACAGCTTACTATTTTATTCTTTTTAGTATTTTCTTTTTCTACTTAATACTATTGGTTGAACTCTTTAATTAACACAGAATCATTCTTAGGTGTTGAAACACAACTGAAAATTGATCCCTGTTAAAAATAAGAGTGGGAATAAGAAAGGGAGGAAATGTACAGTTCAGCACAGGCTCCCTCGGACTTACCCCTAAGGGTAAAGCTAAAAACTTGCCATGAGACTCCAAATCCCATTAAGTTGGCAGGCACCAATGTCATCTTACTAGTTAAAACGATCAGTTTAAGTTCGTAATTGATCATAAAGATAGGATTAAGTGTCAAAGGGATCACATAAATAAGACCAGTGTCTGCTAATAATCATTGATAGAATTAAAAAGGAGAGAGCAATCCTACATGGGAAGCAGGATACACAGCAGACTCAGAATTACAAATGCCCTAAACAGCACTTTGGACTCAGAATCAGCCCTTAAGGCATTTGGATCTGGCTATAAAGCCCATGAGAGCATTTCAGGCATGGAAAGCCAAGACACTGTGGCAAAAAAAATGACCTAAATGAAAGGCCTCTTCTGAGTGAGATCTCGGAGGAAAGAAGGAGCCATCAAAGAAGGAGGTAACTTTCTCTGAAAGGAGGAGAGAACTTCCACTTTGGCTATGGCCTTGTCTAAATAAGGTCGGAGTTTGTGAACCCAAGAGGCTTCCATAGCCTTAGCCAGCTCACGACAAGAGCCTCAGGTAATTACTGACGTCATAAATAAGAATGTCAATTGTTAAATGAACAACCAGAGGAGCCAGTGCTGTGGTGCAGTGGGTTAACGCCCTGGCCTGAAGCGCCAGCATCCCATATGGCTACTGGTTCGAGACCTGGCTGCTCCACTTCCAATCCAGCTCTCTGCTGTGGCCTGCGAAAACAGTAGAAGATGGCCTGAACCTGCAAGGGAGACCCGGAAGAAGCTCCTGGCTCCTGGCTCCTGGCTCCTGGCTCCTGGCTCCTGGCTCCTGGCTCCTGGCTCCTGGATCTGGATCGGCACAGCTCTGGCCCTTGCGGCCATCTGGGGAGTGAACCAGCAGAATGGAAGACCTCTCTCTCTCTCTCTCTCTCTCTGCCTCTCCTCTCTCTGTGTAACTCTGACTTTCAAATAAAAAAAAATAAATCTTAAAAAAATAAAAACAGGAGTCACTGTGTACTTGCTCCCCATGTGGGGCATCTGTCCTTAATGTGTTGCACTATGAGAATTAATGGTAAAATTAATCTTCAAACAGTACTTTATACTTTGTGTGTCAGTGTGGGTGCAAACTGTTGAAATCTTTACTCAATATGGAGTTGATATTCTGTATATAAAGATAATTAAAAATGAATCTTAATGAAGAATAGGATAGGAGAGGGAGTAGGCGATGGGATGGTTTGCAGATGGGCGGGTGGTTATGGGGGGAAGAACCACTATAATCCAAAGGTTGTACTTTTGAAATTTATATTTATTAAATAAATTTTTCTATTAAAAAAGTAAAAAGAAATCTCTATTTTTGTATCACTTCCTTTCAATTGAAGAGGAACAATAAACAAGGTAAATAACACTATGTTATTGACAATTGTTAAGGAGAAAAATATGTCAAAATAAAGAAGATAATGAGTCCTGGACATACAGGAATGCTATTTAATATGGCAAATTTTGACAGAAAAGCAGGCAGCAATATTACACACACAGAAGTTTAAAAAGTGCTCCTTTTGGCCTCAAAATCCACCCCACACCCCTACCAGGGAGAGAAACTGTGTGTATGTACTAAGAATAGCAGTTAATCCATCCATCCCAACCTACTTAATCTCAGAGCCACCTCCTAAATTGTAGCTCTATCCAACTGTTGCATTGAAATCACAGTACCTTATGACCAGAGAATATAACCTGTAACCCAGTCATACGAGAGGCATTTGCAGTGCCCATATAATAGTTTAATCGGATTACACAGTTCAGTCAGTGGTCTTGGTGAATAAAAGACCTTAGCCAGCTGTCCTACCCAAACTCAGAAGAAAGGATCAGCCTAGCCATACTGAAAGCAAGCTCTTCCTGGATGCCTACTGTCCAGGGTGGCAATGTTAAGAGGCTGTTGAACATTTAAGAGGTGGGGCCTAGCGGCAAGTAGTTATGTCATCATCAGCTACTTCTCTCCAGTTCTATCCAGTTCTCTGCTAATGACCAGGGAAAGCAATAGAGGATGGTTCAAGTGCTTGGGCCCATGCACCCGTGTGGGAAACCTTGAGGAAACTCTTGGCTCCTGGCTTCAGATCAGCTGGGTTCTGGCTCTTGTGGCCACTTGGGAAGTGACCCAGTGGATGGAAGACCTTTCACTCTGTCTCTACCCTCTCACTCTCTGTAACTCTACCTCTCAAATAAATAAATAAATTTTTTTTAAAAAAAGAAAAGAAACATTTCTGGGAATTGAGATGAGACTGGGAAATGAAACTGAAAATGGGGAGTTGCCGTAAATAACACGATGTGGCTGTATAGAGGATTTTTTTTAAAGATTTATTTATTTATTTGAAAGTCAGAGTTATACAGAGAGAGGAGAGGCAGAGAAAGAGAGAGCTCTTCTGTCCAGTGGTTCACTCCCCAATTGGCCGCAACAGTTGGAGCTGTGCTGATCTGGAGCCAGGAGCCAGGAGCTTCTTCCGAGTCTCTCACATGGGTGCAAGGGCCCAAGGAATTTGGGCCATCTTCTACTGCTTTCCCAGGCCATAGCAGAGAACTGGATCAAAAGAGGAGCAGCCGGGACTAGAACCAGCTCCCATATGGGATGCCGGCACTTCAGGCCAGGACGTTAGCTCTTTCGATAACATATACAGCATTACTGAGGCCTTATCATGTATAGGCAGTATGTTGACACTGAAGAATCTCAAGTGAGTCAGACCTGAACTCCATCATCTGTGGGCAGCTAGCATGGCAATAGATAAGACATAGTCACTAACACAAGAGTGCATAAACTTCCTCAAAGAAATGCAAGTCAAAGGGATTTTCTTGATCAAGTTACTCTTAAAACAGGGGCATTCAGCAGAACTCCTTTGGGTTTTAAAGGCCTGATTACATTGTTTATCCCATTCAAAAGGATCAGTTTCCTTTTCTTTTCACAGTGTCCTTTTCTTTTCACAGTGTCCTTTTCTTTTCACGTGTCATACAGAAAACTGGGTATCAAAACCCAGCAGACACCAGCCACTCCCCATAACTGTTTTGTGGTCTTGGGTGGAACTCAGTTACAAATTAACAACTTGCCATCTTGGGACAGGCCTTGTTGTCCTTGGAAATATTATAAAGCCTAGATATTTCATAGTTTCTTTAGAAACTTTTGACCCTGTCCCAGGTAATTCAAGTTCTTAGATTAGAAGCTTTCTTGGGGAGGGGGGTGCTAGTGGTAAGAACATCATCCACATATCGAAAGGCTGTTCATTTGTTAAATTGTGACCCTGCATCAAATTCCTGAGGTGGTTCTTAGGACTTTAAGATGTGCTCCCAGCTACACAAGTCACAGGGGGTGAATGCACGCGCACATTTATCCACCCTCTTTCCCCATCTGGAGTCTGATTAAGGGGAAACATCTCCGGGCTTACTGCTAGTCCCATGACTAGCTGGAAGACCCTTCCTGCTCAAGAACATCCATTTTCATTCTGACTAAAATGGGAGTATAATGTCGCAAGACAAGCATTCCCAGAACATCTATAGAACAAGCTCTGATGAGTACGCTGTTTCACACTCTCTGCTCTTGGTCCTGGCCATGCCCCCTCCCCACCTTGCCTGAATCCTACACTTCTCAGTTAAGGATTCTGGGCTCAAATTTATCTCCAACTGATGTTAAAACACTGGGTTACTAGAAAATATCAGTGATGCCACTGCCAGGGAAGAGTAGGAAAAGAGAAGTCCTATTGGTAAGACACTGTACCACTGCCCTACATCCTCTGTTTCTCATGTCAAATCTGAAATAGCTATTAATATTCCCACATATACTTGAGAAAACCAACTCAGACAGACATGTGAATTTCCTTATTCATTCCTTACTGAAGGTAATTCTCATGGGTCAGCCAGTTGGGACAGCTGGTGTGATCCTAAAGTAGAAAACAGAAGAAGGAAATCACAGATAAGGTACAAGCATGGGGCAGGGGCGTGTTGTGCCACAGTGGGCTATGCTGCCATCTACAATGCCAGAATTTCACATGAGTGCAGCTTCAAGTCCCAGATGCTCCAATTCCAATATAGCTCATTTGGGGTCCTGCCACCCATGTGCCATGTGGGAAAAAATGTGTAAAAAATGTGTGATAGCTTTTTGGAAAATACTTTGGAAGTTTTAATATAGCTAAAAATATGCATAGCCTTCAAACCAGCAATTCTGCTCCTAGATATATAGAGTATAGAAATGTGTACTTTGTGCCAAAAAATACACACAAGCATGATTGCCAGGTGAAATACAGAAATTCCAAGTTAAATTTGTAGAACCACATGTCGTTCAGTTTTTCAGCTACTGGGGGGAAAGTTTTCAGCAAATTATACATCATTGTTTTTATGTGCTTTTCAAGATTTATTTATTCATTCAGAAGGCAGAGTTACAGAAATAGAGACAGAGATATCTTCTACCTGCTAGTTCAATCCCCAAACGGCTGCAACAGCAGAGACTGGGCCAGACTGAAGCCAGGACCCTGGAACTCCATCTGAGTCTCCCATGTGAATGGCAGGGACCCAAGCTGTTGGGCCACATTCTGTTGCTTTCCCATGTGCATCAGCAGGGAACTGGATCAGAAGTGGATCAGGACTCAAACTGAAGCCCATAATACATCATTATTTTCATTCCTCTGGACAGAGTGACACACTTCAAATGTGACTTTTTTATTTTTCTTTGAAAGCGTATTCTGTATCATTACTGAATAAGCACAATGGAATATTTCACAATGTTGTATAGATTCAAGAGAGGTTTTTCTTAAATACAGTTTGAGTTAAAGGAGTAGTGAATTTAATAAATTTGAGGAATGGATCAACTGGCAAGTTGGCTTTTGGCAAATTAATTTTGAGAATACAGTTCCCCTTAGTTGTGATATTCTGATGAAAGGAAAATTGGATGTTTATTTCATAGACATCTTCAAAATGAACCAAAAACTGCCTCTGATTCCCTGTACTTAGCAAAAAATAAAAAATTTTTAAAAAGTGGCCTTCAGAGGCCCACTCATCACTATCTTATCCTGCCATCTGTTCATTCTCTACAGGAGTTAATACCAGCCTTTCTCTTTCCAAAAACCCTAATGGCATTGTCAAACTATGTCTCAGAAAAAGAGAACATACACTCTTCTCTCTGTTCACTTAAACTTTTACTTCTTGTGATTATTTCACTACTTAATTGTCACATTGTCTTGTGATATTTTATTTATTATTATCTTTTCCTCCTCATTATAAGTAACTCAAAGACAAGGGCCATGTTTTGTAATTCTTTTTATCTGTCCAAGTGAGATGGTATGTGGCAAGCCCAAATCCCCACCTGATGGAACCAAGCAGCAAAACCACAGTTGTGCAAAGTCAATAACAGAAAATCGAAACTGGTATTTATTGACTGAACATTCCATAAAGATTAACTGCTATATGACTTCTAGCTTCATTATATCTTCAATGTAATCCATTAGCATGGATAATATCATTCCTCCTTATACCATAAAAGTTTTTAACTCCCGTATCAACTTGCAGAAGGAACCATGTAAATACGGAAAATGGGTAGATCTCTGCTTACTGGAAATTGCTACTCCTTTCCTAGAAATAAGATAAATATGCTACCCATATGCTAACATAAGTTTGTCAAACCTCATATAGGAAGAACTAAAACAGTTTAGGGTGCTGCTCTGTCTATGGAGTAAGTAGCCCTTTGCTAATTCCTCCAATGAAATTCTCTTGTTTCCACTTTGAAATCACTACAGATTACAGTCTCACCAAAGCCAAGAACCCACATGGACCTTTGGTGACCCACACAGGATCAGCAGCCATTCAGTATCACTGGTTCCTATGTGATGTGCCATAGGTAGTAATCAGGATATTTGAAGAAATCAGTGAATAAACAATTATTTGGAGAAAGGGCTTTTCTTAATGCCTTATAGCTGTGACAGTAGGCACATAATCATTTTTTGCCCATTTGTGAGAATCCACAGGATAATGGCTGGTTATATAGGAAAGTATGCATGTGCTAAGAATAAGTGAGTTAAAAGAGGTATTTTAGACTGTTTTTTAAAGCTAGAACAAAATACCACAGAGTAGGGAATTTTTTTAAAGCTTTATTTTAATTATTTTAAAGGCAGAATTACAGAGAGAGAAAAAGGGAATGGAAGGATAGAGAGAGAAGGAAAGAGAGAAAGAGAGAGAGAGAGACACTTTCAATCTGCTGATTCACTTCTCAAATGGCCAGAATGACTGGGACTGGGCCAGACTGAAGCCAGGAGCCAGGAGCTTCATCCAGGTCTCCCAAATGGGTGCAGGGACCCAAGCACTTGGGCCATCTTCTGCTGCTTTCCCAGGCATGTTAGCAAGGAGCTGGGTCAGTTAGGAAACCTCTCATAATAACCTAATCACCTCTTAAAATCCATACATCCCAGCCCTTAGGCATGCGGATCCGGCTGAAATGCCCATGAGAGTATTTCAGGCATGGAAAGCCAAGACACTCTGGGGGAAAAAAAAACCTAAATGAAAGATCTCCACGAGTGAGATCCCAGTGGAAAGAATGGGTCATCAAAGAAGGAGGTACCTTTCTCTGAAGGGAGGAGAGAACTTCCACTTTGACCATGGCCTTGTCTAAAAATGATCAGAGTCAGTGAACTCAGGGGGCTTCCATAGCCTTGGCAACTCATAACAAGAGCCTAGGGTGATTACTGATGCCATAAACAAGAGTCAATTTGTTAAGTCAACAACAGGAGTCACTGTGCACTTACTCCTCATGTAGGATCTCTGTCCTTAGTGTGCTGTACATTGAGATCTAATGCTATAACTAGTACTCAAACAGTATTTTTCACTTTATGTTTCTGTGTGGGAGCAAACTGTTGAAATCTTTACTTATTGTATGCTAAACTGATCTTCTGCATATAAAGAGAATCGAAAATGAATCTTGATATGAATGGAAGGGGAGAGGGAGTGGATAAGGGGAGGGTTGTGGGTTGGAGGGACGTTATGGGGGGGAAGCCATTGTAATCAATATTCTGTACTTTGGAAATTTATATTCACTAAATAAAAGTTAAAAAAAAAGAAAAAAAATCCATGCATCCCAACACTTCCACCATGACATCAAATTTCAACATAAGGGACAGGCATCTGATACAGCAATGAAGAAATTACTGGTACTGCCCATATCCCATATTGGAGTGCCTGGATTTGAGATTCAGCTCTGCTGCTGATCACAACTTTCTGCTAATGGACACTGTGTGTGTGTGTGTGTGTGTCTGCCTACCAAATGAATAAAATGAATAAATAAGCTTTAATCAAAGTAATATAATATAATACAATGTTGGTAAAAATAAATGACTGAATTTGGATAATACAATCCAATTTTGGACTGGATAAAGAAATTATGGGTTATGTACAATATGCAATACTACACAGTAATTTAAAAAAATGAAATCCAGTCATTTGCAACAAAATGGAAGAATCTGGAAAACATCATGCTTAATGAAATGACCCCGTCCTAAAGGGACAAATATCATATGTTCTCCCTGATCTGTGACAACTAACTGAGCACCTAAAAGGAAACCTGTAGAAGTGAAACTAACACTATGAGAAACAATGACTTGATAAGCCCTTGTCCAGACTGTTAAGAAACAGCTTACTATTTTATTCTTTTTAGTATTTTCTTTTTCTACTTAATACTATTGGTTGAACTCTTTAATTAACACAGAATCATTCTTAGGTGTTGAAACACAACTGAAAATTGATCCCTGTTAAAAATAAGAGTGGGAATAAGAAAGGGAGGAAATGTACAGTTCAGCACAGGCTCCCTCGGACTTACCCCTAAGGGTAAAGCTAAAAACTTGCCATGAGACTCCAAATCCCATTAAGTTGGCAGGCACCAATGTCATCTTACTAGTTAAAACGATCAGTTTAAGTTCGTAATTGATCATAAAGATAGGATTAAGTGTCAAAGGGATCACATAAATAAGACCAGTGTCTGCTAATAATCATTGATAGAATTAAAAAGGAGAGAGCAATCCTACATGGGAAGCAGGATACACAGCAGACTCAGAATTACAAATGCCCTAAACAGCACTTTGGACTCAGAATCAGCCCTTAAGGCATTTGGATCTGGCTATAAAGCCCATGAGAGCATTTCAGGCATGGAAAGCCAAGACACTGTGGCAAAAAAAATGACCTAAATGAAAGGCCTCTTCTGAGTGAGATCTCGGAGGAAAGAAGGAGCCATCAAAGAAGGAGGTAACTTTCTCTGAAAGGAGGAGAGAACTTCCACTTTGGCTATGGCCTTGTCTAAATAAGGTCGGAGTTTGTGAACCCAAGAGGCTTCCATAGCCTTAGCCAGCTCACGACAAGAGCCTCAGGTAATTACTGACGTCATAAATAAGAATGTCAATTGTTAAATGAACAACCAGAGGAGCCAGTGCTGTGGTGCAGTGGGTTAACGCCCTGGCCTGAAGCGCCAGCATCCCATATGGCTACTGGTTCGAGACCTGGCTGCTCCACTTCCAATCCAGCTCTCTGCTGTGGCCTGCGAAAACAGTAGAAGATGGCCTGAACCTGCAAGGGAGACCCGGAAGAAGCTCCTGGCTCCTGGCTCCTGGCTCCTGGCTCCTGGCTCCTGGCTCCTGGCTCCTGGCTCCTGGATCTGGATCGGCACAGCTCTGGCCCTTGCGGCCATCTGGGGAGTGAACCAGCAGAATGGAAGACCTCTCTCTCTCTCTCTCTCTCTCTGCCTCTCCTCTCTCTGTGTAACTCTGACTTTCAAATAAAAAAAAAATAAATCTTAAAAAAATAAAAACAGGAGTCACTGTGTACTTGCTCCCCATGTGGGGCATCTGTCCTTAATGTGTTGCACTATGAGAATTAATGGTAAAATTAATCTTCAAACAGTACTTTATACTTTGTGTGTCAGTGTGGGTGCAAACTGTTGAAATCTTTACTCAATATGGAGTTGATATTCTGTATATAAAGATAATTAAAAATGAATCTTAATGAAGAATAGGATAGGAGAGGGAGTAGGCGATGGGATGGTTTGCAGATGGGCGGGTGGTTATGGGGGGAAGAACCACTATAATCCAAAGGTTGTACTTTTGAAATTTATATTTATTAAATAAATTTTTCTATTAAAAAAGTAAAAAGAAATCTCTATTTTTGTATCACTTCCTTTCAATTGAAGAGGAACAATAAACAAGGTAAATAACACTATGTTATTGACAATTGTTAAGGAGAAAAATATGTCAAAATAAAGAAGATAATGAGTCCTGGACATACAGGAATGCTATTTAATATGGCAAATTTTGACAGAAAAGCAGGCAGCAATATTACACACACAGAAGTTTAAAAAGTGCTCCTTTTGGCCTCAAAATCCACCCCACACCCCTACCAGGGAGAGAAACTGTGTGTATGTACTAAGAATAGCAGTTAATCCATCCATCCCAACCTACTTAATCTCAGAGCCACCTCCTAAATTGTAGCTCTATCCAACTGTTGCATTGAAATCACAGTACCTTATGACCAGAGAATATAACCTGTAACCCAGTCATACGAGAGGCATTTGCAGTGCCCATATAATAGTTTAATCGGATTACACAGTTCAGTCAGTGGTCTTGGTGAATAAAAGACCTTAGCCAGCTGTCCTACCCAAACTCAGAAGAAAGGATCAGCCTAGCCATACTGAAAGCAAGCTCTTCCTGGATGCCTACTGTCCAGGGTGGCAATGTTAAGAGGCTGTTGAACATTTAAGAGGTGGGGCCTAGCGGCAAGTAGTTATGTCATCATCAGCTACTTCTCTCCAGTTCTATCCAGTTCTCTGCTAATGACCAGGGAAAGCAATAGAGGATGGTTCAAGTGCTTGGGCCCATGCACCCGTGTGGGAAACCTTGAGGAAACTCTTGGCTCCTGGCTTCAGATCAGCTGGGTTCTGGCTCTTGTGGCCACTTGGGAAGTGACCCAGTGGATGGAAGACCTTTCACTCTGTCTCTACCCTCTCACTCTCTGTAACTCTACCTCTCAAATAAATAAATAAATTTTTTTTAAAAAAAGAAAAGAAACATTTCTGGGAATTGAGATGAGACTGGGAAATGAAACTGAAAATGGGGAGTTGCCGTAAATAACACGATGTGGCTGTATAGAGGATTTTTTTTAAAGATTTATTTATTTATTTGAAAGTCAGAGTTATACAGAGAGAGGAGAGGCAGAGAAAGAGAGAGCTCTTCTGTCCAGTGGTTCACTCCCCAATTGGCCGCAACAGTTGGAGCTGTGCTGATCTGGAGCCAGGAGCCAGGAGCTTCTTCCGAGTCTCTCACATGGGTGCAAGGGCCCAAGGAATTTGGGCCATCTTCTACTGCTTTCCCAGGCCATAGCAGAGAACTGGATCAAAAGAGGAGCAGCCGGGACTAGAACCAGCTCCCATATGGGATGCCGGCACTTCAGGCCAGGACGTTAGCTCTTTCGATAACATATACAGCATTACTGAGGCCTTATCATGTATAGGCAGTATGTTGACACTGAAGAATCTCAAGTGAGTCAGACCTGAACTCCATCATCTGTGGGCAGCTAGCATGGCAATAGATAAGACATAGTCACTAACACAAGAGTGCATAAACTTCCTCAAAGAAATGCAAGTCAAAGGGATTTTCTTGATCAAGTTACTCTTAAAACAGGGGCATTCAGCAGAACTCCTTTGGGTTTTAAAGGCCTGATTACATTGTTTATCCCATTCAAAAGGATCAGTTTCCTTTTCTTTTCACAGTGTCCTTTTCTTTTCACAGTGTCCTTTTCTTTTCACGTGTCATACAGAAAACTGGGTATCAAAACCCAGCAGACACCAGCCACTCCCCATAACTGTTTTGTGGTCTTGGGTGGAACTCAGTTACAAATTAACAACTTGCCATCTTGGGACAGGCCTTGTTGTCCTTGGAAATATTATAAAGCCTAGATATTTCATAGTTTCTTTAGAAACTTTTGACCCTGTCCCAGGTAATTCAAGTTCTTAGATTAGAAGCTTTCTTGGGGAGGGGGGTGCTAGTGGTAAGAACATCATCCACATATCGAAAGGCTGTTCATTTGTTAAATTGTGACCCTGCATCAAATTCCTGAGGTGGTTCTTAGGACTTTAAGATGTGCTCCCAGCTACACAAGTCACAGGGGGTGAATGCACGCGCACATTTATCCACCCTCTTTCCCCATCTGGAGTCTGATTAAGGGGAAACATCTCCGGGCTTACTGCTAGTCCCATGACTAGCTGGAAGACCCTTCCTGCTCAAGAACATCCATTTTCATTCTGACTAAAATGGGAGTATAATGTCGCAAGACAAGCATTCCCAGAACATCTATAGAACAAGCTCTGATGAGTACGCTGTTTCACACTCTCTGCTCTTGGTCCTGGCCATGCCCCCTCCCCACCTTGCCTGAATCCTACACTTCTCAGTTAAGGATTCTGGGCTCAAATTTATCTCCAACTGATGTTAAAACACTGGGTTACTAGAAAATATCAGTGATGCCACTGCCAGGGAAGAGTAGGAAAAGAGAAGTCCTATTGGTAAGACACTGTACCACTGCCCTACATCCTCTGTTTCTCATGTCAAATTTACCAATAGCAAACTAAATTTGTTTCATGGTCAATGGGCCACAGAAAAATATTTCTTCATGCAAGTTAATATATGTATTTATAGAAACTTTGAAGCTTTCCTTCTTTTATTCTAAAATAGATTATGGAGGGTTGAATGTTCAGGCTTCATGCAAGAAATTTCCTGTTTGGGAGACTTTTTCAACTATTGTTGTGCCACAGTGGGCTATGCTGCCATCTACAATGCCAGAATTTCACATGAGTGCAGCTTCAAGTCCCAGATGCTCCAATTCCAATATAGCTCATTTGGGGTCCTGCCACCCATGTGCCATGTGGGAAAAAATGTGTAAAAAATGTGTGATAGCTTTTTGGAAAATACTTTGGAAGTTTTAATATAGCTAAAAATATGCATAGCCTTCAAACCAGCAATTCTGCTCCTAGATATATAGAGTATAGAAATGTGTACTTTGTGCCAAAAAATACACACAAGCATGATTGCCAGGTGAAATACAGAAATTCCAAGTTAAATTTGTAGAACCACATGTCGTTCAGTTTTTCAGCTACTGGGGGGAAAGTTTTCAGCAAATTATACATCATTGTTTTTATGTGCTTTTCAAGATTTATTTATTCATTCAGAAGGCAGAGTTACAGAAATAGAGACAGAGATATCTTCTACCTGCTAGTTCAATCCCCAAACGGCTGCAACAGCAGAGACTGGGCCAGACTGAAGCCAGGACCCTGGAACTCCATCTGAGTCTCCCATGTGAATGGCAGGGACCCAAGCTGTTGGGCCACATTCTGTTGCTTTCCCATGTGCATCAGCAGGGAACTGGATCAGAAGTGGATCAGGACTCAAACTGAAGCCCATAATACATCATTATTTTCATTCCTCTGGACAGAGTGACACACTTCAAATGTGACTTTTTTATTTTTCTTTGAAAGCGTATTCTGTATCATTACTGAATAAGCACAATGGAATATTTCACAATGTTGTATAGATTCAAGAGAGGTTTTTCTTAAATACAGTTTGAGTTAAAGGAGTAGTGAATTTAATAAATTTGAGGAATGGATCAACTGGCAAGTTGGCTTTTGGCAAATTAATTTTGAGAATACAGTTCCCCTTAGTTGTGATATTCTGATGAAAGGAAAATTGGATGTTTATTTCATAGACATCTTCAAAATGAACCAAAAACTGCCTCTGATTCCCTGTACTTAGCAAAAAATAAAAAATTTTTAAAAAGTGGCCTTCAGAGGCCCACTCATCACTATCTTATCCTGCCATCTGTTCATTCTCTACAGGAGTTAATACCAGCCTTTCTCTTTCCAAAAACCCTAATGGCATTGTCAAACTATGTCTCAGAAAAAGAGAACATACACTCTTCTCTCTGTTCACTTAAACTTTTACTTCTTGTGATTATTTCACTACTTAATTGTCACATTGTCTTGTGATATTTTATTTATTATTATCTTTTCCTCCTCATTATAAGTAACTCAAAGACAAGGGCCATGTTTTGTAATTCTTTTTATCTGTCCAAGTGAGATGGTATGTGGCAAGCCCAAATCCCCACCTGATGGAACCAAGCAGCAAAACCACAGTTGTGCAAAGTCAATAACAGAAAATCGAAACTGGTATTTATTGACTGAACATTCCATAAAGATTAACTGCTATATGACTTCTAGCTTCATTATATCTTCAATGTAATCCATTAGCATGGATAATATCATTCCTCCTTATACCATAAAAGTTTTTAACTCCCGTATCAACTTGCAGAAGGAACCATGTAAATACGGAAAATGGGTAGATCTCTGCTTACTGGAAATTGCTACTCCTTTCCTAGAAATAAGATAAATATGCTACCCATATGCTAACATAAGTTTGTCAAACCTCATATAGGAAGAACTAAAACAGTTTAGGGTGCTGCTCTGTCTATGGAGTAAGTAGCCCTTTGCTAATTCCTCCAATGAAATTCTCTTGTTTCCACTTTGAAATCACTACAGATTACAGTCTCACCAAAGCCAAGAACCCACATGGACCTTTGGTGACCCACACAGGATCAGCAGCCATTCAGTATCACTGGTTCCTATGTGATGTGCCATAGGTAGTAATCAGGATATTTGAAGAAATCAGTGAATAAACAATTATTTGGAGAAAGGGCTTTTCTTAATGCCTTATAGCTGTGACAGTAGGCACATAATCATTTTTTGCCCATTTGTGAGAATCCACAGGATAATGGCTGGTTATATAGGAAAGTATGCATGTGCTAAGAATAAGTGAGTTAAAAGAGGTATTTTAGACTGTTTTTTAAAGCTAGAACAAAATACCACAGAGTAGGGAATTTTTTTAAAGCTTTATTTTAATTATTTTAAAGGCAGAATTACAGAGAGAGAAAAAGGGAATGGAAGGATAGAGAGAGAAGGAAAGAGAGAAAGAGAGAGAGAGAGACACTTTCAATCTGCTGATTCACTTCTCAAATGGCCAGAATGACTGGGACTGGGCCAGACTGAAGCCAGGAGCCAGGAGCTTCATCCAGGTCTCCCAAATGGGTGCAGGGACCCAAGCACTTGGGCCATCTTCTGCTGCTTTCCCAGGCATGTTAGCAAGGAGCTGGGTCAGTTAGGAAACCTCTCATAATAACCTAATCACCTCTTAAAATCCATACATCCCAGCCCTTAGGCATGCGGATCCGGCTGAAATGCCCATGAGAGTATTTCAGGCATGGAAAGCCAAGACACTCTGGGGGAAAAAAAAACCTAAATGAAAGATCTCCACGAGTGAGATCCCAGTGGAAAGAATGGGTCATCAAAGAAGGAGGTACCTTTCTCTGAAGGGAGGAGAGAACTTCCACTTTGACCATGGCCTTGTCTAAAAATGATCAGAGTCAGTGAACTCAGGGGGCTTCCATAGCCTTGGCAACTCATAACAAGAGCCTAGGGTGATTACTGATGCCATAAACAAGAGTCAATTTGTTAAGTCAACAACAGGAGTCATTGTGCACTTACTCCTCATGTAGGATCTCTGTCCTTAGTGTGCTGTACATTGAGATCTAATGCTATAACTAGTACTCAAACAGTATTTTTCACTTTATGTTTCTGTGTGGGAGCAAACTGTTGAAATCTTTACTTATTGTATGCTAAACTGATCTTCTGCATATAAAGAGAATCGAAAATGAATCTTGATATGAATGGAAGGGGAGAGGGAGTGGATAAGGGGAGGGTTGTGGGTTGGAGGGACGTTATGGGGGGGAAGCCATTGTAATCAATATTCTGTACTTTGGAAATTTATATTCACTAAATAAAAGTTAAAAAAAAAGAAAAAAAATCCATGCATCCCAACACTTCCACCATGACATCAAATTTCAACATAAGGGACAGGCATCTGATACAGCAATGAAGAAATTACTGGTACTGCCCATATCCCATATTGGAGTGCCTGGATTTGAGATTCAGCTCTGCTGCTGATCACAACTTTCTGCTAATGGACACTGTGTGTGTGTGTGTGTGTGTCTGCCTACCAAATGAATAAAATGAATAAATAAGCTTTAATCAAAGTAATATAATATAATACAATGTTGGTAAAAATAAATGACTGAATTTGGATAATACAATCCAATTTTGGACTGGATAAAGAAATTATGGGTTATGTACAATATGCAATACTACACAGTAATTTAAAAAAATGAAATCCAGTCATTTGCAACAAAATGGAAGAATCTGGAAAACATCATGCTTAATGAAATGACCCCGTCCTAAAGGGACAAATATCATATGTTCTCCCTGATCTGTGACAACTAACTGAGCACCTAAAAGGAAACCTGTAGAAGTGAAACTAACACTATGAGAAACAATGACTTGATAAGCCCTTGTCCAGACTGTTAAGAAACAGCTTACTATTTTATTCTTTTTAGTATTTTCTTTTTCTACTTAATACTATTGGTTGAACTCTTTAATTAACACAGAATCATTCTTAGGTGTTGAAACACAACTGAAAATTGATCCCTGTTAAAAATAAGAGTGGGAATAAGAAAGGGAGGAAATGTACAGTTCAGCACAGGCTCCCTCGGACTTACCCCTAAGGGTAAAGCTAAAAACTTGCCATGAGACTCCAAATCCCATTAAGTTGGCAGGCACCAATGTCATCTTACTAGTTAAAACGATCAGTTTAAGTTCGTAATTGATCATAAAGATAGGATTAAGTGTCAAAGGGATCACATAAATAAGACCAGTGTCTGCTAATAATCATTGATAGAATTAAAAAGGAGAGAGCAATCCTACATGGGAAGCAGGATACACAGCAGACTCAGAATTACAAATGCCCTAAACAGCACTTTGGACTCAGAATCAGCCCTTAAGGCATTTGGATCTGGCTATAAAGCCCATGAGAGCATTTCAGGCATGGAAAGCCAAGACACTGTGGCAAAAAAAATGACCTAAATGAAAGGCCTCTTCTGAGTGAGATCTCGGAGGAAAGAAGGAGCCATCAAAGAAGGAGGTAACTTTCTCTGAAAGGAGGAGAGAACTTCCACTTTGGCTATGGCCTTGTCTAAATAAGGTCGGAGTTTGTGAACCCAAGAGGCTTCCATAGCCTTAGCCAGCTCACGACAAGAGCCTCAGGTAATTACTGACGTCATAAATAAGAATGTCAATTGTTAAATGAACAACCAGAGGAGCCAGTGCTGTGGTGCAGTGGGTTAACGCCCTGGCCTGAAGCGCCAGCATCCCATATGGCTACTGGTTCGAGACCTGGCTGCTCCACTTCCAATCCAGCTCTCTGCTGTGGCCTGCGAAAACAGTAGAAGATGGCCTGAACCTGCAAGGGAGACCCGGAAGAAGCTCCTGGCTCCTGGCTCCTGGCTCCTGGCTCCTGGCTCCTGGCTCCTGGCTCCTGGATCTGGATCGGCACAGCTCTGGCCCTTGCGGCCATCTGGGGAGTGAACCAGCAGAATGGAAGACCTCTCTCTCTCTCTCTCTCTCTCTGCCTCTCCTCTCTCTGTGTAACTCTGACTTTCAAATAAAAAAAAATAAATCTTAAAAAAATAAAAACAGGAGTCACTGTGTACTTGCTCCCCATGTGGGGCATCTGTCCTTAATGTGTTGCACTATGAGAATTAATGGTAAAATTAATCTTCAAACAGTACTTTATACTTTGTGTGTCAGTGTGGGTGCAAACTGTTGAAATCTTTACTCAATATGGAGTTGATATTCTGTATATAAAGATAATTAAAAATGAATCTTAATGAAGAATAGGATAGGAGAGGGAGTAGGCGATGGGATGGTTTGCAGATGGGCGGGTGGTTATGGGGGGAAGAACCACTATAATCCAAAGGTTGTACTTTTGAAATTTATATTTATTAAATAAATTTTTCTATTAAAAAAGTAAAAAGAAATCTCTATTTTTGTATCACTTCCTTTCAATTGAAGAGGAACAATAAACAAGGTAAATAACACTATGTTATTGACAATTGTTAAGGAGAAAAATATGTCAAAATAAAGAAGATAATGAGTCCTGGACATACAGGAATGCTATTTAATATGGCAAATTTTGACAGAAAAGCAGGCAGCAATATTACACACACAGAAGTTTAAAAAGTGCTCCTTTTGGCCTCAAAATCCACCCCACACCCCTACCAGGGAGAGAAACTGTGTGTATGTACTAAGAATAGCAGTTAATCCATCCATCCCAACCTACTTAATCTCAGAGCCACCTCCTAAATTGTAGCTCTATCCAACTGTTGCATTGAAATCACAGTACCTTATGACCAGAGAATATAACCTGTAACCCAGTCATACGAGAGGCATTTGCAGTGCCCATATAATAGTTTAATCGGATTACACAGTTCAGTCAGTGGTCTTGGTGAATAAAAGACCTTAGCCAGCTGTCCTACCCAAACTCAGAAGAAAGGATCAGCCTAGCCATACTGAAAGCAAGCTCTTCCTGGATGCCTACTGTCCAGGGTGGCAATGTTAAGAGGCTGTTGAACATTTAAGAGGTGGGGCCTAGCGGCAAGTAGTTATGTCATCCAGGGCACCGACCCTCTTGACATCTCTGACAGGCTTTTAAAAACAGAGGTTCTAAATTGCTTATGCTTTGATGTTTCCAGATGGGTCCCCGGAAATATCAAAGGATACATCTTTCACATTTTAGAGATCATAAATAATTGGGCTATTTATATTCCAAGTACTGTCAAGATGTACAACTAGACTAAACTTCCAGTTAATTTATAACAATATAGAGATGTTGTTGATGTTAGTGTCCAAAAAATTCTATAACATGAATGCCTCTTTGCATCATTAATTTTAATAAAATTAGAACCACGGTTGTTATTTAGAGCCTTTTGTTATCCTCAGTTGAATATTCTTCTCTAAAAACATACACAATAAGATTCATAGAAGGACTTAACAAGTGTTCTTGGATGCAGGTATTTGACAGCATAAGATCAATGGACTGGACAGTGTTTAGGATAAAAGACATAGAGACTTTATTGGGGACTGTTGTGTCTTTTATTTAGGATATTGTTGGTTTTGCATTTGACTGTCTCATCTAGGTTCGATCTGTTGCTAACTGTTCTCTTACTTGATTACTCTGAGGTTTGGGACTTGTCTGGAATATTTTGGATTTTTGAGTGTAGTACCTCAGGAGGAATTTAAGTTTTTTGACTATATCTTGTTAAAAAAAAAAATCTGCTCTCCTCATGGTGGGATGTGCATGAAAATATTGGCATGTTTATGATGGGGTGACATTTGTTTCTGGGCTTCATACAAGCAATCAGTTGGGGATATTTTGGTTGTTTTTATTCAGCATAGGAATATCACATCTGCCTTTTAAATAAAATTGTTTGTTTGGGGCTTGCTTACTTCGATAGCTTCCTAGCAATAGGATCACCAGGACCCAGGGAGAGCACAGCAAGTCAAATATGAATAGCTGTAATTTGCAGGTTTGTGTTGCTTTGCTCTTGTTGGCTTTGTCATACCTTATTCTTCTTGAGCTCAGTGCCCAGTACCTGACAGGGTTTAAGTACACTGCAGGATAACACTGGCCTGACTAACAAGATGCTCAGGCTAAGACTCACTTCTCCTGAGACCTCTTTGTTGCTTAAATGTGTCTTAGAGGGTAGTTGACATTGACTCCTGATCATCAGCTACTTCTCTCTTTATGTGGCATCAGATAAACAACCAGATTAAGCCTGACCTGGAAACAAGAGACAAATGAGAACTAGCCACTGGATGAGACACCAACAATGTGCTCAAAATAATTTTGTTCATGGAGTGAACCAGACCACAATGGAGTCAGTTTTGTCAACTCTAAACAAAGTAAACAGAGCCGAGAGGTTGAGGACAAGAGGGTCTTAAGTATAGGTGCCTAATGATAGTCTTTGTTAAAAATACTTCTCCACCAACAAGAGGCCAGGAGACTACCTAACTGAGACAGTCATGGACTTAACTAAGCTCTCTTAAAGCTAACAAAATAAACTAAAATGATAGGGATATTAAAAATTAATTCTAAGGATTTTGTGTTGGTCAAAAGCCCCCTAAATCACTCTCCCTCACTACTAAAACCTTGGGGAAAGCCCCACACAGTGATCTCATCTGCCCACACCACAATAAATGTATCCAGCTTAGACTCTTGGATCCATCTATGAGACGAAAGACACCATCAACAATGACTCCTACAAAGCCACCAAAGGACCCAAACCAAGGTCAATGGATAATGGTTGCATTACCTATCTGTCAATCTCCACATGGGTGGTCCAGCCACTGTTTATTAACTCTTGATAAAACCAGGATCACCAAAATAGTAGACACTCTTTGTATTATCCTCTTCCTAACAGGCTCCTGATTCGGGGTCCTTCCATTTCTAGCTTCTGTAATTCTTTATAAACTAAACCTGGGATAAATAATCCTATCTGTATAACTTTATTCTTACTCATGTTTGGCTCATACATATTTAATCTTACAGTAAAACTTGGTTCTTCTCCCCTACAGGCCATTAAGTTCCAGATGATGCCACAGATACAGCCTCAGCTAACAACCTCATTCTACTAGGAGCCCTTGCACCAACCCTCCACAGGGGCAAACTCGACTGCCAATCCACTCCTGTGCCAACTCTCAGCAAGAAGTAGGTACAGCCATCATTGTCCCACGTCCCAGATGAAGTCAGTTACTTCTGTTGAAAGAGGAATAAGAGAAGAAACAGAAGAGGTCACAGTGAAGCAGACAGATAGGGTACTGGCCCCCACTCTCAGAAAGAGAAATTGAGTATGAAAAAGGTTGTGTGAGGCTCTTTCTTGGAAAACCCACTGGGTACCCACAGGAGCTTCCTTGTCAGTAGACAGATGCTAGAAAAAGTGCAAGCTGAGCGCAAAATCTTCTGGTTGCAAAAGTACTTGGCTCATTGCCCAAAACTCTGAGAATCCTTTCTAAAGAACAAGCTGGCAGAGTCTGCGCTGTGGGGCAGTAGGCTAAGCCTCCACCTGCAGTACCAGCAACCCATATGGATGCCAATGCTAGTCCTGGCTGCTCCTCTTCCAATCCAGCTCTCTGTTGATGGTCTGAGAAAGCAGTGGAAGATGGCCCAACTGCTTGGATCCCTGCACCCACATGGGAGACCCAGAAGAAGTTCCTGGCTCCTGGCTTCGGATTGGATCGGCTCTGACCTCTGGGGCCATTTAGGAAGTGAAACAGTGGATGGAAGACCTTCCTCTCTGTCTCTTCCTTTCTGTGTCTGTAACTCTACTTCTCAGATAAATTAAAACAAACAAACAAAAAAAAAAAAGTTGGCTGTGGCTGTTGCTGTGGCATAGTGGGTAAAGCCATTGCCTATAATACCAGCATCCCAGCTCCTCCACTTACCATCCAGCTCTCTGTTAATGCACCTGGGAAAGCGGCAGGAGATGTTCCAAGTCTTTGGACCCTTGCACACATGTGGGAGACCCTGAAGAAGCTCTTGGCTCCTGGCTTCAGATGGCTCATATCTGGCCATTGCAGCCATTTGGGGACTGAACCAGCAGATGGAAGATTTCCTTTTCTCTTTCTCTGCCTCTGCCTCTTTATAACTCTGCCTTTCAAACAAATAAATAAATAAATCTTAAAAAAAAAGTTGGCAGATAACAGCTAATTAATCTGATGATTGGCTGTTTCTTGCTGATATTTTACTTTCAGGATTGACATCCTAGCCAGCCAATCAAAAGAAGTCCACATTTATCAAGATAAAACTATGTCCCGAATCAAGCCAGATGACCTCCTCCTTCAGGAGCTCCTCCAGATGCCAAGAGTTTCTCTTCTGCCCTCTCCATATTAATAACCTGGCTTTTGCTATATTCACTCTCTCTGTCCACATCTTCCTCATAAGCATGGAACAAGAACCTGGTCAGATCTGGTCAAGAATTAATACCAGAATTTCTGCATCACTATGAGTTTCAAGATGAATTTGTGGAGTGACATAGTTTCTAAAAGAGTGGGTTATTATATAGGAAGGCCACCCCATGCACTTGGCCTGTTCTACCCATTTTGGTTTCTCTTTCTGTTTTTCTGCCGTGTTGTGATCCAGCCAACTGGGCCATCAGCGTCAAAAGATGGGACCACTTGATCTTGGACACTAATCATTTAAAACTGTGAGTTAAATAAAACATTCTTCTTTAAAAAAGTATTTACTTTCAGTTATGCTGTTATAGCAACAGAAAGTAGACAAATATATACATACTAATCAAACTATCAAAGATAAGACAAAGAAAAATTCTGAGGAGCAGCAAGAGATAAGAAATATATCACATCACATACAATGGGTTCCCATACAATACCAGCAGAATTCTCAGCAACCCTGTAGGTTATGAGCGAGTGAAATGGTATATTCAAACTGCTGAAGGAAAACTAACCAAAGCAAAATATTTTAGCTCAAATAGAGTTCCCAACTCCTGACTTTGGCCTGTCCCAGCCTTGACTGTTCAGGCATTTGGGGAGTGAACTAGCAAACAGAAGGTCTATCTATCTATCTATTCTATTCTATTCCACATACTTTATCTATCTCTCTCATACTCAGTCGCCTTTTCAAATACAAACATTTAAATAAAAAATATATAATAAATATATAAAATATATAAAATAAATTAATATATAAAATAAACATATAAAATAAATAAATAAATAAAATTTAAAAGTTCAGTTTTTAGAAGCTTGAAATAGACTGTAATCATAAAAAGATTTTCTGTATAAGCCTCATGGTAACAAAAAGTAAATATTAAAATTATTCACAATATACTAGTACCAAAAATCATCAGAGCCCAAAGGAAGACAGTAAGAGAAGAATATACAAGGGTCAGCGCTGTGGCATAGTGGGTAAAGCCTCCGCCTACAGTGCCGACATCCCATATGGGCGCCGGTTTGAGTCCTGGCTGCTCCATTTCCTATCCAGCTTTCTGCTATGGCCTGGGAAAACAGCAGAAGATGGCCCAAGCCTTTGGGCCCCTGCACCCACGTGCGAGACCTAGAAGAAGCTCCTGGCTCCTGGTTTCGGATCTACACAGCTCTGGCCATTGAGGTCAATGGGGAGTGAACCAGCAGATGGAAGACCTCTCTCTCTCTCTCTCTCTGCCTCTCCTTCTCTCTCTGTGTAACTTTGACTTTCAAGTAAAATAAATATATATATAAATCTTAAAAAAAATATACAAGATGTCTTCAAAAAAGAAAGCCAGTTCAAATCCGAGCTGCTCTAATCAAACTATGCTAATGTGCCTGGAAAAGCAGCAGAGGATGGCCCACGTGGCTGGGTTCCTGGCTTCATCCTAATCCAGCTCTAGCTGTTGTGGCCATTTGGGGAGTGAACCAGCAGTTAAAAGATCTCTCTCTCCTCTCTATCTCTGTCTCTCTGTCTCTCCTCTCTCTATAACTCTGCTTTTCAAAATTAATAAATAAATAAATCTTTTTTAAAAAAAGAAACAAAATGGAAATAGTAATTCCTACCAATATTTCTCTTGAATATAACAGATTACGTTCTGAAATAAAAACATATACAGTGGAGAGAGGAGGCAAGATGGCGGAATAGGAAGGGAGCACACTGATAGTCCGGGGAGAGACAGTTTAATAAAAGTGTAGATACTGCAGGTTCAAGGAAGAGTAGGGGAGGAAACAGCAGAAGAAACTCTTCCGGAACACGTGATTCACAGCGGACCTGCGTGGAGAGCGTGGGAGCCCACAGTTCGGGACACCAGCGGCAGACTCAACACACCAGCGCTGGAACGCGAGGTGAGCCGAACCTCAATAGCCCAAGACACTGGCAGGCAAGCGGAGAGAGGAGACTAGAGGGAACGATCCCCGGGGGTGGGGGGAGGAGTTCACCAGGCTAACTGGAAGAGAGAGAGAGAGAGAAAAAAAAAAAGGTGACTGGTACGGACACGGGTTTCTCTCTCTCCGCTCACCTCTCAAGGGCGAGCAAGACAAAGAGCAGGCGCCATCTTGGACATACGTCATAAGCAGAGCGACCTCAGGTCTGCAGCGGCCCTGAGCCTAGCAGAAAAACCTGACTCTGGGCGGGGCAAATTAACAGGAGATTAGGACCTAGTAAATTTGTGGTGCTACTGAACTGAGACTGTGAAAAAAGAGACGGTGGGGGAGAGAACTCATGGAATTCACGTGAGTACTCTCCAGAGATGCTACAATTCCGTAACTTTGGCAACCCAGTGGGAGACTGAAGGAAAATCTGAGCCCACCCAGAGGGCAGAACAGATTCCCTGTGTGGTCCTTGGGAAAGAGCTTCCGATCTCTGGCTCCTGTGGGTATATCATTTGCCTGCTAACTACCTCCAACTTCGTTCAGCTGCGCGGAATTACTTCCCTTTTGAATCAAAAAAAGAAAGAGAGAGAGATCTACCACACCTAACCTGGGAGTGTCACCTTTGGCACACCAAACAGAGCTCTCAGGCCACACCCATCTCAAGCCTCTAAGGCTCCATCAAAAACAGACAGTCCACTTAATCTAGAGTCATAGTATAACAAGAAAAAGCACCACAGTGAAGAAACCAAATATCTCCAATATGCCAAATAACAAACACAAAAACCGAGGTAATAAAAACAAGGAAGTCACCATGACGCCCCCAAATGAAAAAGACACCCCAATTCAAGATTATGAAGATGATGAGTTAGAAGAAATGCAAGAAGCAGATCTCAAAAAATTGATAAGAACATTAAGAAGTTCTCAAAAACAAATTCTTGAACTACAGAAATCCTTAATGGACAAGATAGAAAATCTCTCTCATAAAAATGAAATATTAAGGAGGAATCAAAATGAAACGAAACAACTAGTACAACAGGAAACTGTGATAGTGACGAGAAATCATAATGAAGTGAAGAATTCAATAGATCAAATGAAAAACACAATAGAGAGCCTTACAAACAGAATGGGTGAAGCAGAAGAGAGAATATCGGACTTACAAGACAGAGAACAAGAAAGGATACAGTCAGACCAAAGAAAAGAAGAGGAAATTAGAAATCTAAAACATATTGTCAGGAATCTTCAGGATACTATTAAAAAACCCAACATTCGGGTTCTAGGAGTTCCTGAAGGCATGGAGAGGGAGAAAGGATTAGAAGGCCTTTTTAGTGAGATATTAGCAGAAAATTTCCCAGGTTTGGAGAAGGACAGAGAAATCCTAGTACAGGAAGCTCACAGAACCCCCAGTAAACATGACCAAAAGAGATCCTCACCACGACACGTTGTAATTAAACTCTCCACAGTGAAACATAAAGAAAAGATCCTAAAATGTGCCAGAGAGAAACGTCAGATTACTCTCAGAGGATCTCCAATCAGACTCACAGCTGACTTCTCATCAGAAACCCTACAAGCTAGGAGGGAATGGTGAGATATAGCCCAGGTACTAAGAGAGAAAAACTGCCAGCCCAGAATGTTATATCCTGCAAAGCTATCATTTGTGAATGAAGGTGAAATAAAGACTTTTCATAGCAAACAGAAATTGAAAGAATTTGTCGCCACTCGTCCAGCCCTGCAAAAGATGCTTAAAGATGTGTTACACACAGAAACACAGAAACACGGTCATCAATATGAAAGAAGGTAAAGGAAGGAAACCTCACAGCCAAAGATCACAGGGAATTCAAAGCATGTATTAGAACTTATCTTTGGCAAATGGCAGGGCAAAGTTACCACTTATCATTAGTCACTTTGAACGTGAATGGCCTGAACTGTCCAGTTAAAAGACACAGATTGGCTGATTGGGTTAAGGAACAAAACCCATCTATTTGCTGCTTACAAGAAACACATCTTTCCAACAAAGATCCATACAGACTGAAAGTGAAAGGCTGGAAAAAGATATTCCATGCCAACAGAAAAGAAAAAAGAGCAGGTGTAGCCATCTTAATATCAGACAACATAAACTTTACCACAAAAACTGTTAAGAGAGACAAAGAGGGGCACTATATAATGATTAAGGGATCAATACAACAAGAAGATATAACAATTATCAATGTATATGAACCTAACTACAGGGCACCGGTTTATCTAAAAGATTTGTTAAGGGACTTAAAGGGAGACTTAGACCCCAATACAATAGTACTGGGGGACTTCAATACTCCACTCTCAGAAATAGACTGATCAACAGGACAGAAGATCAACAAGGATACAGTAGATTTAAACGACACTATACCCCAAATGGATCTAACAGATATATACAGAACTTTCAATCCTACAGCTAAAGATTTTACATTCTTCTCAGCAGTACTTGGAACCTTCTCTAGGATGGACCACATACTAGGCCATAAAGCAAGTCTCAGCAAATTCAAAAGAATTAGAATCATACCATGCAGCTTCTCAGACCATAAAGGAATGAAGTTGGAAATTAGCAACTCAGGAATCCCTAGAGCATACACAAACACATGGAGATTGAACAACATGCTCCTGAATGAACAATGGGTCATAGAAGAAATTAAGAGAGAAATCAAAAACTTTCTGGAAGTAAATGAGGATAACAGCACAACATACCAAAACTTATGGGACGCAGCAAAAGCAGTGTTAAGAGGAAAGTTTATATCAATAGGTGCCTACATCAAGAAATTGGAAAGGCACCAAATAGATGAGCTTTCAACGCATCTCAAGGATCTAGATAAACTGCAGCAAACCAGACCCAAATCTAGTAGGAGAAGAGAAATAATTAAAATCAGAGAAGAAATTAACAGGATTGAATCCAAAAAAAATTACAAAAAATTAGCCAAGCGAGAAGCTGGTTTTTTGAAAAAATAAACAAAATTGACACCCCATTGGCCCAACTAACTAAAAAAAGAAGAGAAAAGACCCAAATCATTAAAATCAGAGATGAAAAAGGAAACGTAACAACAGACACCACAGAAATAAAAAGAATCATCAGAAATTACTACAAGGACTTGTATGCCAGCAAACAGGAAAACCTATCAGAAATGGATAGATTCCTGGACACATGCAACCTACCTAAATTGAACCAGGAAGACATCGAAAACCTAAACAGACCCATAACTGAGACAGAAATTGAAACAGTAATAAAGGCCCTCCCAACAAAGAAAAGCCCAGGACCAGATGGATTCACTGCTGAATTCTACCAGACATTTAAAGAAGAACTAATCCCATTTCTTCTCAAACTATTCAGAACAATCGAAGAAGAGGGAATCCTCCCAAATTCTTTCTATGAAGCCAGCATCACCTTAATTCCTAAGCCGGAAAAAGATGCAGCATTGAAAGAGAATTACAGACCAATATCCCTGATGAACATAGATGCAAAAATCCTCAATAAAATTCTTGCCAATAGAATGCAACAACACATCAGAAAGATCATCCACCCAGACCAAGTGGGATTTCTCCCTGGTATGCAGGGATGGTTTAATGTGTGCAAAACAATCAATGTGATACACCACATTAACAGACTGCAGAAGAAAAACCATATGGTTATCTCAATAGATGCCGAGAAAGCATTTGATAAAATATAACACCCGTTCTTGATGAAAACTCTAAGCAAACTGGGTTTGGAAGGAACATTCCTCAATACAATCAAAGCAATCTATGAAAAACCCACAGCCAACATCCTATTGAATGGGGAAAAGTTGGAAGCATTTCCACTGAGATCTGGTACCAGACAGGGATGCCCACTCTCACCACTGCTATTCAATATAGTTCTGGAGGCTCTAGCCAGAGTTATTAGGCAAGAAAAGGAAATTAAAGGGATACAAATTGGAAAGGAAGAACTCAAACTATCCCTCTTTGCAGATGATATGATTCTTTATTTAGGGGAGCCAAAGAACTCTACTAAGAGACTATTGGAACTCACAGAAGAGTTTGGCAAAGTAGCAGGGTATAAAATCAATGCACAAAAATCAACAGCCTTTGTATACACAGACAATGCCATGGCTGAGGAAGAACTTCTAAGATCAATCCCATTCACAATAGCTACAAAAACAATAAAATACCTTGGAATAAACTTAACCGAGGACGTTAAAGATCTCTACGATGAGAATTACAAAATCTTAAAGAAAGAAACAGAAGAGGATACCAAGAAATGGAAAAATCTTCCATGCTCATGGATTGGAAGAATCAACATCATCAAAATGTCCATTCTCCCAAAAGCAATTTATAGATTCAATGCAATACCAATCAAGATACCAAAGACATTCTTCTCAGATCTGGAAAAAAATGGTGCTGAAATTTATATGGAGACACAGGAGACCTCGAATAGCTAAAGCAATCTTGTACAACAAAAACAAAGCTGGAGGCATCACAATACCAGATTTCAGGACATACTACAGGGCAGTTGTAATCAAAACAGCATGGTACTGGTACAGAAACAGATGGATAGACCAATGGAACAGAATAGAAACACCAGAAATCAACCCAAACATCTACAGCCAACTCATATTTGATCAAGGGTCCAAAACCAATCCCTGTAATAAGGACAGTCTATTCAATAAATGGTGCTGGGAAAATTGGATTTCCATGTGCAGAATCATGAAGCAAGACCCCTACTTTTCACCTTACACAAAAATCCACTCAACATGGATTAAAGACTTAAATCTACAACCTGACACCATCAAATTACTAGAGAGCATTGGAAAAACCCTGCAAGATATAGGTACCGGCAATGACTTCTTGGAAAACACCCCAGAAGCACAGGCAGTCAAAGCCAAAATTAACAGTTGGGATTGCATCAAATTGAGAAGTTTCTGTACTACAAAAGAAACAGTCAGGAAAGTGAAGAGGCAACCAACAGAATGGGAAAATATATTTGCAAACTATGCAACTGATAAAGGGTTGATAACAAGAATCTACAAAGAAATCAAGAAACTCCACAACATCAAAACTAACAACCCACTTAAGAGATGGGCCAAGGACCTCAATAGACATTTTCCAAAAGAGGAAATCCAAATGGCCAACAGGCACATGAAAAAATGTTCAAGATCACTAGCAATCAGGGAAATGCAAATCAAAACCACATTGAGGTTCCACCTCACCCCAGTTAGAATGGCTCACATTCAGAAATCTACCAACAATAGATGCTGGAGAGGATGTGGGGAAAAAGGGACACTAACCCACTGTTGGTGGGAATGCAATCTGGTTAAGCCACTATGGAAGTCAGTCTGGAGATTCCTCAGAAACCTGAAGATAACCCTACCATACAACCCAGCCATCCCACTCCTTGGAATTTACCCAAAGGAATTTAAATTGGCAAACAAAAAAGCAGTCTGCACATTAATGTTTATTGCAGCTCAATTCACAATAGCTAAGACCTGGAACCAACCCAAATGCCCATCAACAGTAGACTGGATAAAGAAATTATGGGACATGTACTCTATAGAATAATATACAGCAGTCAAAAACAACGAAAACCAGTCATTTGCAACAAGATGGAGGAATTTGGAAAACATCATGCTGAGTGAAATAAGCCAGTCACAAAGGGACAAATATCATGTGTTCTCCCTGATCGGTGACAATTAACTGAGCACCAAAGGGGAAACTTGTTGAAGTGAAATGGACACTATGAGAAACAGTGACTTGATCAGCTCTTGTCCTGATGGTTGATGTACAATGTAATACTTTATCCATTTTAGTATTTTTTTTTGTTCTAGTACCATTGGTTGAACTCTGTAATTAACACACAATTATTCTTAGGTGTTTAAATTTTAACTGAAAAGTGATCCCTGTTAGGAATTTGGAAAACATTATGTTGAGTGAAATAAGCCAATCCCAAAGGGACAAATACCACTTGTTCTCCTTGATAGGTGACAACTAACTGAGCACCAAAAAGGAAACCTGTTAAAGTGAAATGAACACTATGAGAAACGGTGACTTGATCAGCCCTCACCCTGACTGTTGATGAGCAGCTTAATATGTTATCCCTCTTAGTATTTTTTGTTTGTTCTACTTAATACTTTTGGTTGAATACTGTAATCAATACACAATTCTTCTTAAGTGCTGAAACTTAACTGAAAAGTGATCACTGTTAAATATAAGAGTGGGAATAAGAGAGGGAAGAGATGTGCAATTCGGGACATGCTCAAGCTGATTTACCTCAAACAGTAGAGTTAGAAACATACCAGGGGATTCGAATTCAATCCCATCAAGGTGGCATGTACCAATGCCATCTCACTAGTCCCAGTGATCAATTTCTGTTCACAATTGATTGTAATGATAGGACTAAGAACCAAAGGGATCACATAAACAAGACTAGTGTCTGCAAATACTAGCTGATAGAATCAAAAAGGGAGAGAATGATCCAACATGGGAAGTGAGATACACAGCAGACCCATAGAATGGCAAATGCCCTAACAGCACTCTGGCCTCATAATCAGCCCTTAAGGCATGTGGATCCGGCTGAAATGCCCATGAGAGTATTTCAGGCATGGAAAGCCAAGACACTCTGGGGAAAAAAAAAAAACCTAAATGAAGGATCTCCACGAGTGAGATCCCAGTGGAAAGAATGGGTCATCAAAGAAGGAGGTACCTTTCTCTGAAGGGAGGAGAGAACTTCCACTTTGACCATGGCCTTGTCTAAAAATGATCAGAGTCAGTGAACTCAGGGGGCTTCCATAGCCTTGGATACTCATGTCAAGAGCCTAGGGTGATTACTGATGCCATAAACAAGAGTCAATTTGTTAAGTCAACAACAGGAGTCACTGTGCACTTACTCCTCATGTAGGATCTTTGTCCTTAGTGTGCTGTACATTGAGATTTAATGCTGTAACTAGTACTCAAACAGTATTTTTCACTTTATGTTTCTGTGTGGGAGCAAACTGTTGAAATCTTTACTTATTGTATGCTAAACTGATCTTCTGTATATAAAGAGAATCGAAAATGAATCTTGATATGAATGGAAGGGGAGAGGGAGTGGGAAAGGGGAGGGTTGCGGGTGGGAGGGATGTTATGGGGGGGGAGCCATTATAATCCATAAGGCATACTTTGGAAATTTATATTCATTAAATAAAAGTTAAAAATAAAAAAAATAAATTAACCAAGATAGGAAAATGAAGAAATCCAAATAGTTTGTATGTGAGAAGACTGAATCAATAATAAAAAGTCCCCATCAAACAAAAGCCCAGGACTTGATGGCTTCACTGCTGAATTCTACCAAACACTTGAGGAACTAATATGAATTCTCCACATACTTTTCCAAAAAAATCAGAGGAAGTAATATTGCCAAACTCTTTTTACAATCCAGCATTACCCTCAAACCAAGGCCATGAGAGGACACTACAAAAAAACTACAAAATGACATCCTTTATGAACATAGATGGAAGAATCCTCAACAAAACCTTAGCAAACTGTACTCAACAGCACATTAGAAGGATTATTCACAATGACCAATAGGGTTAATACCTAAGATGCAAGGAGATGATACAATATGCACAAATCAGGGAATTGTGATACACGATATTAATAGAATAAAGAATAAAATGTATGTAATAATCTCATTGGATACAGAAAAGCATCTGGCAAAGTTCATATTCATTTCATTATTTTAAAAAAGAAAGTGCAAAAAAAAAAGAATATATACTTTGAGACAAGAAATAAATCCTCAATGATTACTCAAAAAAAACTCAAAAAGTTAGTTATAAAAGGAATGTATTTGAACAAAATAAGGGGCACATATAATAAACCCACAACTAGCATTTTACTCTAGAGAAATTCATGGAGAAATATAAGAACCCTCTTCTTAAGGTTCAGAACAAGACCAGGATGCCTACTCCTGCCACCTCTATTCATATAGTACTGGAAGTCCTTGCCAGAACAATAAGGTAAGAGAAAGAAATAAAAGCCATCAAAACAGGAAAGGATGGACTAGTGCTGTGGTACAGTGAGTTAAACCACTTGAGATGCCAGATCCCCTATCAGAGCACGGGTTCAACTTCCAGCTGCTGTGCTTCCAATCCAACTCCCTGCTAACACGCCTAAGAAAGCAGCCAAAGATGGCTCAACTACTTGGGCCCATTCCATCACGTGGGAGACCTGTAAAAAGGTCCTGGTTTCTGGTTTTAGCCTGGCCCAGCCATGGCCATTGTGGCCATCTGGGGAGTGAACCAGCAGATGGAAGATCTGTCTCTGTGTGTGTCTCTCTCTGTAAATCTGCCTTTCAAATAAATAAATAAATCTTAAAAAAAAAAACATGAAAAGAAGAAGTGAAACCATTATTCTTTGCTGATGAATGATCTTACATATAGGAAACCCTAAAGAATTTCCAACCCTGGTAAAAAAATTGGACTGATAAACGAATTCAGCAAATTTGCAGTATACAAAATCAATATACAAAAATCAGTAGTATTCCTGTACACAAACTAGCTGAAAAAGGCATCCAGAAAGCAACTGCTACTACAATAGATCTCTTTAAAATATGTAAGAATATGGAGTGTGCATTTAGCATAGCAATGAGGATGCTGCTTGAGATGCTCACATTCCATATCACACTGCTTCAGTTCCAGTTCCAGTTCAAGATCTGCTCTCATTTCAGTTTCCTGATGATGCAGACTCTGGAAGGCAGCAGATGATTGCTCAGATAGTCTGGTCCCTGCCATCCACAGGGGAGATGCTGATGGAGTTCACAGTTCTGGCTGATTCAGCCTAACCCAGCCCTAGCTGTTGTGAGAATCTGAGGCTCCAAGCAGATGGGAGTACTCTATTTGTATGTCTGTCTCAGTTTCTCCCTGCCTTTCAAATGAAATAAAATAAATAAATAAAAATAATTAAGTCCTCTAAAAAATGTAGGAATAATGTAACCAAGAAGGTGAAAGACCCATTCACTAAAAACTATTGAACATTAATTAAAAAGTCAAAGGGGTGAGCATTGTGGCATAGTAGGTAAAGCCATGGCTTGGGATGCCTGCATTTCATATCAGAGTGCCTAGTTCAAATCTCAGCTACTCTGCTTCCAATCCAGCTTCCTGCTAATGCATATACTGGAGCCAGGAGATGATGGCTCGAGTCCCTGAATTCCTGCCACTCTTGTGGGAGACTCAGTGGAGTTTCTGGTTGCTGGCTTCAGACTGTCCCAACGCCAGCTGTTGCAGGTACCTGGGGAATGAACCAGCATTTGGATGATTGATCAATCTATCTATATATCTACCTATCATCTATCTATGTTTCTATGTTGCTTGTCTTTTGAAGAGATAAACAAATAAATAAAAACTGAAGAAGACACAAATAAATGTAAAGGTATCTCATCCTCACAGATTGGAAGAATTTATATTGTTAAAATGTTGATAAGACCAAAAATAATCTACAGATTCAGTGTAATCCTTACCATAATTCCAATATTATTTTTCACGGTTGTAGGTGAAAAATTCTAAAATTCATATGGAACTACAAAGAAAACCCAAGATATCCCAAACAATAATAACAAAGCAGGAAGCATCACACTGCCTAATATCAAATTATACTACAAGGGCCGGTGCTGTGGCATAGCAGGTAAAGCCACCGCCTGTGGTTCAAGTGGGGTGCCAGCTCAAGTCCCAGCTGCTCCACTTCTGATCTAGCTCTCTGTTATGGCCTGGGAAAATAGTAGAAGATGGCCCAAGTCCTTGGGCCCCTGCCCCCACGTGGTAGACCCAGAAGAAACTCCTGGCTCCTGGCTTCAGATTGGTGAAGCTCCAGCTGTTGCGGCCAACTAGGAGTGAACCAGTTCTCTACCTCTCCTCTCTGTGTATAACTGTGATATTAATATGATATTAATATCAGCCCTGATATTCAAACCAGCCAGGGGCAGGAGGAACTACAGCTCAATATCCTTGAACACAGATGTAAAAATCGTCAAATAAATACAAGAAAACTGAAATCAAACTTTAAAAAGATGCTTCACTATCATAAAATAGGATTCCTCCCAGGGATGCAATGTGGTTAAACATACATAAATCATATATGTAAGAGATAACATCAACAGAATGAAGGAGAAAAAAATATGGTCATCTAAATAGAATAAAATCCAACATCCCTTTATGAAAAACACTCAACAAGTTAGGTATAAAAGAAATATACTTCAACAAAATAAAAAAGCTATATTTAAACATACAGCTGACATAAACTGAATGGGAAAATATAAAGGCTTTTTCTCTAACATCTGGAATAAAACAAGGATGCCTGCTTTCCCCACTTTTTAAAAATTTTATATGAAAAACAGAAAGTCACAGAGAGAAGAAAGGAGGAGAGCTACCACCTGCTGGTCAGCACCCCCAGTGCCCAAAATGGCTTTGACTGGGCCACGTGAAATCCAGGAGCCATGAACCCAAATCAGAGTCTCCCACATTGATGGCAGAAATACAAATACTTTTGCTATCATGACTGTCTCCTAGGGTCACATTAACAAAAGCTGGAGACAAGAGACAGAGTTAGACATTAAACCCAGGCACACTGTTTGTATCAGAATTCATGAACAGAGACGAGACACCAAGGCCAGGAAATAGTCTTAAGTTATGCTGGCATAAGACTCAGATGGATTCGGATCCATAAAGACTGAGCCCGGAACAAAGAGAGGTATTTCCTTATACATGGTTTTTTAGCATCTTGGTCTTCCTTATATGGCCACGTGCATACGTTTCATTGTATATTCTAATGTTACATGGCAGCCACAGGAAATGATACAATATAATACTGCACTTGTGTACATAGTTACTGATGTTGTTTCCACATCCATGTACCTGGGGCAAGGGTTAACACCATCGCTCTGTACCAGCAAGCAGAACCTTAAATTTATTTATTTATTTATTTTTTTTTTGACAGGCTGAGTGGATAGTGAGAGAGAGAGACAGAGAGAAAGGTCTTCCTTTTGCCGTTGGTACACCCTCCAATGGCCACCACGGCTGGCGCGCTGCGGCCGGCGCACCTCACTGATCCGAAGGCAGGAGCCAGGTGCTTCTCCTGGTCTCCCATGGGGTGCAGGGCCCAAGCACTTGGGCCATCCTCCACTGCCTTCCCGGGCCACAGCAGAAAGCTGGCCTGGAAGAGGGGCAACCGGGAAAGAATCCGGTGTGCTAGGTTGAGGATTAGCCTATTGAGCCACAGCGCCAGCCAAGAACCTTAAATAGTTAACAAATAAGCAGATGATATCTACAGTTGAAGCATCCATAAGCAAGCAGATGAGCACATTTCCTTTCCAGGGTAAGTTTCTTTTTCTCTATCTGACCTTGGGGAAGCTTCTACCACAATATGGTATATGGGTATATTAAGCAATCTCTTAATGTCTTAGCTATACACCTGCCTCTTCACCAATTTTAATAAGGATTTATTTACTTGAAAGGCAGAGTTACAGGGAAGGAGGGAGAGGCAGAGTAGAGATCTTCCATCTGAGGGTTCACTCCCCAAAATGGCTGCAATGGCTAGGGCTGGGCTGAGCCAAAGCCAGAAGCCTGGAATTCTAGCTGTGTCATGGGTGTCACGGGTGCAAATACTTGGACTATCTTCCTCTGCTTTCCCAGGCATGTTAGCAGTGGGGCTGAATCAGAAATGGAGCAGTGAGGACTTGAACTGGCACTCATATGGTGTGCCAGCATTGCAGACAGCAGCTTAGCCTGCTGCACCACAATGCCGGCCTCCTTTTACCACTTCTTCAACTTAGTCCTGGAAATCTTGGCCAGAGCAACTACACAGAGAAAGCAATAAAGGGCATCCAAATTGGAACTGAGGAAGTCAGATTGTCATTGTCTGCAAAGGACAAAACCCAAACAGGGCAGGCGCCATGACTCACTTAGTTAATCCTCCGCCTGCGGTGCCAGCATCCCATATGGGCACCGGGTTCTAGTCCCAGTTGCTTCTCTTCCAGTCCAGCTCTCTGCTGTGGCCCGGGAAGGCAGTGGAGGATGGCAAAAGTGCTTGGGCCCCTGAACCCACGTCAGAAACCAGAAAGAAGTACCTGGCTCCTGGCTTTGGATTGGCATATCTCCAGCCATGGAGGCCATTTGGGAAGTGAACCAATGGAAAAGAAGACCTTTCTCTCTGTTCTCTCTCTCACTAACTCTGTCAAATAAATTAAAAAAAAAAAAAAAAAAAAAAAAAGAACCCCCCAAAACACCAACACTCCATCAAAAAGCTCATAGGAGGCAAGTCAGCTTGGGGGAGGCAGTGGTGGCGCGGTGGTGGGGGTGTGGCCGAGGCCACAGCCCTACCCAAGGCCCAGCGGCAGGGTGGTTGGGCGAGCAGCAGCAGCCCCGGCATAGCCCAAGGCTATCCAATCCTCTCTTAAAGAAGTAATGAGGGGGTTCTAATATCCTGAATCTTTCATGTACAAAGACTGGAGAATTATCACCTCTCTCGCCCAAAAACCAGCAAAGTTAGTATTTTCACCAAAAAGAAAGACATGGAATTCAAGAGACTTGCGGACAATGAGGGGAATTACACTCCATAGGAAAGAATGGGACCTTGTTAACCCAACAACACACTCTTCTGACTGTTTTAATGTAAACATAGTTACAAAAACCACTCTAGAAAGGGAAAGCTCCCAACCCACATGCAGATATTTGCTTACTGTGTAGGCCAATAGCTGTGAACTACATGAGGTTTCTTAATTTTTAATTAATAGTTAAGATTTTTAGACATTACAGACACAACCCTATAACTTTTATCTTTTTCCTATTTTTCTTACTGTCTACCAATATTGCTGCATATGCCTTTAGAATCAATGCAGTATTATCCTTGAAACATGGACTCTTACCAACTCACAAAGCCACTTAGGAGCAAACTATAACATTGTTAGGTATTGAGGGTTCTTCTTCCTGCATCATTGAAGCTGCTCATCATCATTGGCAATCAATTTCAACCAAAAAGCTGCTGGAGAACACCTCTCATTCCTGCTCCTTGCAAGCACTCATAGTAGCATTTTAGCACACTGGGGTCATAAAGAGAATGTATTAGTTATTAATAAGCTTCTGTTGGGGCGATGCTATATTTTCATGAACTATAACATAATGATGCTTTTCATCTTCTGATAATTTTCCTTATTTATCAAAAAACTGTATTAAAAGATACTTTCCTAATGTCAGCCAACATGGTGGTCCAGGAATAGCAAGCAGGTAGTAAAATACAAGGTGTCCAGAAGGTTAGTGCAGTTTTAAGCATTTGTGTGTGAGTGGGCCCTCCAGGGCACTGCAGCAGAGATAGACATGCTACAAACTTAGAGAGAACATCATGTGAAAGTTTAATTATATTTCTTTTAAACTTAGTTTTTCTAAATTTGGAATGTTAAGCTTTTAATTTTAATGTTTTGTTTCAGTCCCATCTTAGATTGCATATATTGACTGAAACCCCCCTCCCCAAATAGAATTGGAAGTTTAATATTCCAAATTTTCAAAACTAAATAAGTCTGAAAGAAATAATTGAGCTTTCAGATAATGTGCTGTATGTCAGTTTGTAGCATTTATACTTCAAAGCTTAGAGCAGCTTTAATAGTTTTGGAATACCTTGTTGTTGCCTAGGAAGAACCTCCCTTCTTAAAGCAGGCCTTTGCAGAGCTATACTCTCTCTGCTTGGATCACCTCCCTTTACTCTAGATCTGGTAAAGGAAGATTATGAAGAGCAGGGTTAATGCACATGTGATCAACAACAAGGAACTGGACCCTAAATTGTTGTAGGTGATGCAAAACGGTTGTTTAATCCCACACGTTCACCTGGCTGCAAGCATCCCATTGCAATTCCTGCTATTTAAACGGGAACTTACATAAATCTTAGGAACCCTCCTAACGCTTTAAAGGACAAGTAATAGATAATGTTAGGGGATTGGTAACAACATCACCTTAGATTTGAAATACTGGGGGAAAAATGAGTGTTCTCAACTATATGAAATCTGTTTCTCCTACCTTCTCAAGTATAATCCCAGGAATCTGACCTGTAAACAAAGCATTTCTGGACCAGAAATATTTTCTCTAAATATAGCAACACTTTACATAATATTGAGTATTACAGGTACCATCATTTTTAAAGGACAGAGACATAAATAATAGTATATAAAATATTACAAATTTGCCACCTCAAAAAAATATCATTTATGGAGTTCAGATCTTGGAGATTCAAGTGTTGGTTGCAATTTTATTTTGAACAGAATGCTACAACTCACCTGATTTTTCTTGTGTTTATATTAAAAGAAAACCTAATAAACACTATTCTAATGTTTAAAAAGCTAATAGAACTAATAAGTAAGCCAATAAACAAATTGTACAAATTTACAGGATACAAACATACAAAAATCAATAGCATTGTTATACATCCATAGTGAATTATATGAAAAAGAAATCAAGAAAGCAGTCCCATTTTCAGCATCTACAAAAGATAAAATAAAATACCCAGAAATAAGAGATGAAATGTCTCTACAAGAAAACTATTATGATGGAAAATATTGAGGAAGACAAAGGCAAAGGGAAAGAATGAATGGATGAATCGATGTCATTCAAATTTCCATACTACTTAAAGAGATTTAGAGACTTAATACAATTTCTTATCAAAACAATACCAACAATTTTTTGGAGAAATAGAAAGAAAGAGTGCTAAGTTTGCATAGGACCACAAAAAAACGCAGAATAACCAAAGCAGTTCTAAGGGAAAAGGACAAAGCAGGAAGGGTTAAACTACCTGATGTGGGGAGCCAGTGTGGTGCTATAGTGGGTTAGGCTGCCAACTGAGACACCAGCATCACAACACCCCCTTTGCACATCGGTTCATGTCCCAGCTGCTCCACTTCCAGTCCAACTCTCTGCAAAGGCATCTGAGAAAGCAGTGCAAGATGGATGCTCCAAGTACTTGGACCTCAGCCACCCATGTGGGAGACACAGTTGGAGTTCCACATTCCTGACTTTGACCTGGCCAAGCACTGGCTATTGCAGCCATTTGGGGAATGAACAAGTGGATGCAAGGTCTCTCTCTCTCTCTCTTTCTCTCTCTCTCTCAACTCTGCCTTTCAAATAAATAAATTTGAAAAAGAACTATGTGACTATAAAATATATTGCAAGGCATGGTAATTAAATCAGCTTGGTTTGGGCAAAAAACTCTATCTGGATCTCCGTTATGTGTAACAGGGATCCAATTACCAGGACCATCATCTGTTGCATTCCCAGGGACATAAACAGAAAGCCAAAACTCGAACTGCACTGCAATAAAGATGAGAGTATACCAAAAAGCTGCTTAATCCACTGCACCAGAACCCCCACCCCAAAATCATAGATTTTGTAGTCAGTGAGACCCTTCAAGGATTCAGGTAGAATGCACTCTATCAGAGAAGGATGAGAACATTTGTGTTCAGCAAAAGCGCTCAGTGGAACATCATGCAGTTTTAGATCTTCTCTTTGCCCATGTTGAGAGTTTGTGTATGATGCTGAACAAAACTGAATGAGACACTTATCTGTCCCTTGATTTACCAACAGAGAAAGCTCAATTTAAAAAATGGCTACTACTGCAGTTTCTCTGAAACTGCCACCAAATAGATCAAGGACATTTCTCAGGGGGGAAACATATTGTTTATAGGCACAGCTAGCTGTTGATTTGCAAGAATCCTGAATAGTGGATGGCAAATAGGCTATTCTAAGATTTTCTAATATTCTTGTCCCTTTTAGTTGGTCTCCAGGTTACTGTGACTTGTACTACCAGTGTAACTGCAAAAATGGTTATCTCTTTAAATCAGGCTATCTTATAGTTAACATAATTGCCATGGAACGCTGGACACACTGTGACCAATTATATCCAAACAATGTAAAATTGTCTTGCCTGAACTTTGAGCTTTTTGATTTTGATCAGTCCAGTTCCTGGAGATTTAAGTATACTTCAGATTCAAAGTAATTTTTTACCAGGAATCAACACAAGACACACACAGGCATCCTTTTAATCAGCTGACTTTTTTTAAAAACGGAGAGCAAAAAAACAAAATGAAAGTGAAACAAGCTCTTCATTTCCTGCCTCTCTGAGGATAAATACAGTCCCCATTCACACACAGAGAACCAAAACGCCGGGCTGGAGCTCTGAATCAGCAACCTACCACACTCTGGGAAGGAACTCACTCCACCAGATCTCTCTGTGGCAGCTAGGAACTTGGCTTCAAGGAGACAGGTAAGTGAAGAACAAAAGAGGAAATAGGGTAGATAAAAACAGCACATGCAAAGACTAAAATGAAACAGAAATTGATAGAAATAGTCATAGGGAACAATCAGAGATACAGGGAATTTAAAGCATGTAAAGAATCAGCTGTTAAAAAAAGAATGAAATCCTGTCTTTCTCAAAAAAATGAATGCATCTGGAAACCATTATACTTGGTGAGACAAGCCAGTTCCAAAAAGATAAATATCATATGTTTTCCCTAATCTGAGGTAACAGAGTACAGAAAATATAATATATATGAGCAAAATTGACATTTTGAGATTTTTTAATATTTGTATTTATTTATTTGAGAGGTAGAGTCACACAGAGAGAGAAGTCCTCCATTCACTGTTTCATTCCCCAAATGGCCACAACAGCTGGAACCAAGCCGATCTGAAGCCAGGAGCCAGGAGCTTCCTTCTGGTCTCTCACTGGGTACAGTCCATAAGCAGAGCAGGGATCAGAAGAGGAACAAGCCGGCGCCACGGCTCACTAGGCTAATCCTCTGCCTAGCAGCACCGGTACACGGGGTTCTAGTCCTGGTCAGGGCGCCGGAATCTATCCCGGTTGCCCCTCTTCCAGGCCAGCTCTCTGCTGTGGTCAGGGAGTGCAGTGGAGGATGGCCCAGGTGCTTGGGCCCTGCACCCCATGGGAGACCAGGAGAAGCACTGGCTCCTGCCATCGGATCAGCGCAGTGCGCTGGCCACATTGGAGGGTGAACCAACGGCAAAAGGAAGACCTTTCTCTCTGTCTCTCTCTCTCACTGTCCACTCTGCCTGTCAAAAAAAAAAAAAAAAAAAAAGAGGAGCAGCGGAGCAGCTGGGACGTGAACCAGCACCCTTACAGGATGCCGGTGCCCCAGGCAGAGGCTTAGCCTACTATGCCACAGCACCAGCCCTGACATTTTGAGATCTGATTATTGTTTACAGCCCTTGTCTCCACTGTTGAGGAACAGTGTGGTTTTTTTTTTTTCTTACCACTTTTTGAATTCTTTATTTAGTGGAGTGTTAAGCTTATGATTATAAAATAAACTGAAAGTATGTCATTGTAAAAATTAAGAGAAAGAATAAGAAAGGAAAGAGGAGGGAGACGGGACTGTAGGCGGGAAGGAGGCTAGGTTGGGAAGTATCACTGTGCTCCTAAATCTGTATATATGACATGAAAACATCTGTTCACCTTATATAGATTATAAAAATTGAAAAAAATAAATAAAAGACCATATACCAAAAAAAAAAAAAAGACATGCAAGGAACACAGATATGAATGCTCCAAAAAACAATTCTCAATTCCAGTTTCTAGCTAAGTCATACCCTGCGAGGCAGCCAATGATGGCTCAAGTAGTTGGGGTCAGCATTGATGTGGGAGGCCTGGGTTAAGTTCCTGGCTACTTTGTGGATTTCTCCTGGCCCAGTTTCATCTGTTGCAGGCATTTGGGGGAATTAATCATCAGAGTCATATTTCTCTCTCTCTCTCTCTCTCTCTCTCCCTTTCTCTCTCTCTCTCTCTCTCATTCTCTTTTTCTAAATAACTAAACAAATACCAGAAGAAACTTTTCCCAAAGAGTTAAATCTAGAAATTTAGCATGAGATTTTAATTGAATAAGATACTCTACATAGATGACCCAACATGCTCTAAGAGAAGCTTCAGATCTGAAAGAATGAGAATATATAGGCTAGGGGATAAAATATAAGAGGCAAACTAAAATTTGATAGAAACTAGAAAAAGGAAGATCTTAAAACACCATTATGAAATTATTTTCCTTATCTGTGCATTTGCAAATTTGTAGTCTGCCTTCCTTATTCGAATGCAAGTTCTCCAACTGCAAGGATCTAGTCTGTGAACATTTCCCAGCACACTGAAAGTCCTCAATAAGTGTGTGAAATGAATTCTAGTATTTTTGGCATATTTTTGTTAAATCTCTAGTACATATTTTGTGTGATCAAATTTAGTGATAGACACATTATCATGATGGTAGATGACAGGAGAGCCAACAAAGGATGAGTGGGATAAAAATGTAGGAGAGACATCCAGGCTTAGTAATTTGAATGTATTGGGCCTATGAGAACATTTTTAGAAAAATGTGAAAGCATAATGAGGCAAGTTAAAAATGGGGAGGGTACATTCATAAATTCAACAGGAAACATTTATTGACCCAGGTATGTAGATTTAAAGTACTTTTTTTGAGAAACCTGGAAATTGTCTAAATATAAAGAACACAAAAAGTTATAAAGTAAGGAGAATATAGTCTGTGTAGAAATAGAACATAAGCATATGTTTTTACATAACATGAAGGAAAGATGCTCAAAATCCTCAAGATATAGATAACAAGACTAAAGGGAAGGTGAACAAGATTAAGAGAACAGAGTCAGTACTGTAAAGAGGCTAGGGACATTTCTTCATTGAGAATGTAAGAGACAAAGAGAGGGTGGGAGGGAGGGGGGGAGAGAGAGAGAGAGAGAGATCCCCTCTATCACCCATTAGTTCTTATGTGAGCCTTTAGGCTACATCTAAGATTTAAATTAACATAAGGCTGATCAATAATAGAGAAGTATACACATCTTATTAAATTTGCATGTAAGTGAGAATCTTCCCGAGAGAGTGAAATCTAAAGAGATGACCAAGGCGAGATACTTTAGGGCCAGCGCCACGGCTCACTAGGCTAATCCGCCGCGCGCCGGCCACAGCGGCCACTGGAGGGTGAAACAACAGCAAAGGAAGACCTTTCTGTCTCTCTCTCTCACTGTCCACTCTGCCTGTCAAAAAAAAAAAAAAAAAAAAGATACTTTAAAACTTTGAGACACAAAGCAATACATTTGTGAAGGAACGGATCTCTGAACTGTCGCTCCCCCACTCGTGGAGGAGCGGCACCGACCCTGCGCTGTTTTCTTTTCCCCAGTCCTTCCCAGATTTGCTGCCGCTTCCCCGCCTCCGCGGAGGAGTGGCACCAGCGAGCTCTCCGACCTACTCTCTCAGGGGATGTGGCCACGCATGTTGTCTCTCTCTCTCTTTTAAGGGGTTGGGCCAGGAATCAGCTAATTAACGAAGCAGCTGTGTAAAATTAGGTTCACTCTCTCTCAGCGTCGTATGATGGGAGATCAGATGCATAGAGTTAGTCTTAATAGTCTCAGTGGTCTAGTCTAGTCTCGGTAGTCTCAGCACTTATTTCACCATGTTGTGGGAGACAGGCCCTGCTCCCCACATGAACCAGGGAGCAAATTCTAAGGATTTCAGTAAGACGTGAGAAAAGGCTATAAAAGCCAGTGAGGGGCCTGTGCTGTGGCGCAGTGGGTTAAAGCCCCAGCCTGCAGCGCCAGCATCCCATATGGGCACCAGTTTGAGTCCTAGCTGCTCCTCTTCCGATCCAGCTCTCTGCTATGGCCTCAGAAAGCAGTAGAGGATGGCCCAACCCTTTGGCCCCTGCACCTGTGTGGAAGACCCAGAAGAAGCTCCTGGCTCCTACCTTTGGATCAGCTCTAGCCATTGTGGTCTTTTGGGGTGTGAACCAGAGGAATGGAAGACTTCTCTCTCTCTCTCTCTCTCTCTCTCTCTCTCTCTGGCTCTACCTCTCTGTAACTCCTTCAAATAAATAAAATAATTCTGAAAAAAAAAAGCCAGTGGAAAGTAAGAGTTAGTCCAATGAGATTATCTATTCAGATTCAAGGATGCACCAATTATCAGTTCTTGGTAGTTATGAATGTTTTCTTACCTTAGTTGAGGGAGAAAATCCCTCTGAGAAGAATTTATGGCTTGCTGCATGTAGGAAAAGAAAGGTGAAATGGCCCTTTCTGAAGCTGCAGTTCCTCAAGTGACCACAGCTTGAAACAGTCAATTTATTGCTCTGTTTGCACCCATGAATTCTTGTTTCACTTGTATTTTTTTCTTTCCAACTTTTATAGTACTCATTGAAATTTATTTTATTTTTATTCCATTTGTTAGGATGTAATTACCATTTTTGTGTGAGCTTCATGACCACGCTCTATTGTTATATGATACTTTCAAAAATAATTCTCCATGAACTTTTCACATGGTCACTCTCACCACCACCATCACACGTACTCTATCCTGTTCTGTACTAAATCATCTCTTATACTGAACCAGCTGGAATTTTAACCACATTTTTATATTTTATATTAGCAACAATACTTATACACTAATAGCTTTACTTGTTCCTTCGCTAATTTGGTGTGGGTATAATCTTGGGTTCCAAATAATATTCCTTTTTTTTTTTTTTTTTGACAGGCAGAGTTAGACAGTAAGAGAGAGAGACAGTGAGAAAGGTCTTCCTTCTGTTGGTTCACCCTCCAAACGGCTGATACGGCCGGAGCTATGCTGATCCAAAGCCAGGAGCCAGGTGCATCTTCCTGTTCTCCCATGTGGGTTCAGGGCCCAAGCACTTGGGATATCCTCCACTGCCTTCCCAGGCCACAGCTGAGAGCTGGACTTGAAGAGGAGCAACTGGGACAGAACCAGCGCCCCAACTGGGAAAAGAACCCGGTATGCTGGTGCCACAGGCAGAGGATTAGCCTAGTGAGCCACGGCGCCAGCCTCCAAATAATATTTCTTAAGAATATTAAAAATTGTGCTGTAATATCACACAGTATCCGGTGCTGTGCTGAGATCTCAGTATCAGTCTGCTTTTGACTTAAATGTAAATAAGAATTTACTTGTTCATTTATTTCTTTGTTAAACTCATTATTTTAAGAAAATGAAAGTTATTCTAGAATGAATCTAGTTATTATTATTATTATGAATTTGGATCAGCAATTGATGTATACTTTCTTTTTTTGATTTTTTTTTAACTTTTATTTAATGAATATAAATTTCCAAAGTATGCCTTATGGATTACAATAGCTTCCCCCCCATAACGTCCCTCCCACCAACAACCCTCCCCTTTCCCACTCCCTCTCCCCTTCCATTCACATCAAGATTCATTTTCAATTCTCTTTATATACAGAAGATCAGTTTAGCATAAATTAAGTAAAGATTTCAACAGTTTGCTCCCACACAGAAGCATAAAGTGAAAAATAATAGATGATTTTTTAAATGATGATGAAATCAGATCAGACCTATTGTCATGTTTAATCCCAGTGAGAGTCAAGTTGGGAATTGATAATTTCTTTTTTTTTTTACAGAAGATCAGTTTAGTATACATTAAGTAAAGATTTCAACAGTTTGCACACCCATAGAAACACAAAGTGAAATATACTGTTTGAGTACTCATTATAGCATTAAATCTCAATGTACAGCACATTAAGGACAGAGATCCTACATGAGGAGTAAGAGCACAGTGACTCTTATTGTTGACTTTACAAATTGACACTCCTGTTTATGGCATCAGTAATCTCCCTATCCTCCAGTCAAGAGTTTCCAAGGCTATGGAAGCCTTTTGATTTCTCCAACTCTTATCTTGTTTAGACAAGGTCATAGTCAAAGTGGAGGTTCTCTCCTCCCTTCAGAGAAAAGTACCTCCTTCTTCGAAGACCTGTTCTTTCCACTGGGATCTCACTCACAGAGATCTTTCATTTAGTTTTGTTTTTTTGTTGTTGTTGTTGTTGTTTTGTTTGTTTGTTTGTTTGCCAGAGTGTCTGGGCTTTCCATGCCTGAAATACTCTCATGGGCTTTTCAGCCAGATCAGAATGCCTTTAGGGCTGATTCTGAGGCCAGAGTGCTGTTTAGGACATCTGCCATTCTATGAGTCTGCTGAGTATCTCGCTTCCCATGTTGGATCACTCTCCCCTTTATTTATTCTATCGGTTAGTATTAGCAGGTACTAGACTTGTTTATGTGCTCCCTTTGACTCTTAGTCCTTTCATTATGATCAATTGTGAACTGAAATTGATCACTGGGACTAGTGAGATGGCATTGGTACATGCCACCTTGATGGGATTGAATTGGAATCCCCTGGTATGTTTCTAACTCTACCATTTGGGGCAAGTCAGCTTGAGCATGTCCCAAATTGTACATCTCTTCCCTCTCTTATTCCCACTCTATGTTTAACAGGGATCACATTTCAGTTAAATTTCAACACTTAAGAATAACTGTGTATTAATTACAGAATTAAACCAGTCATATTAAGTAGAACAGACAAAAAAACTACTAAGAGGGATAATGTATTAAGTTGTTCATTAACAGTCAGGGCTATGCTGATCAAGTCACCGTTTCCCATAGTGTCCATTTCACTTCAACAGGTTTCCTTTTTGGTGTTCAGTCAGTTGTCACCGATCAGGGAGAACATATGGTATTTGTCCCTTTGGGTCTGGTTTATTTCACTCAGCATGATGTGTTCCAGATTCCTTCATTTTGTTGCAAATGACTGGATTTCGTTGTTTCTTACTGCGGTATAGTATTCTAAAGAGTACATATCCCATAATTTCTTTATCCAGTCTACCGTTGATGGGCATTTAGGTTGATTCTAGGTCTTAGCTATTGTGAATTGAGCTGCAATAAACATTAAGGGCAGACCGCTTTTTTGTTTGCCAATTTAAATTCCTTTGGGTAAATTCCAAGGAGTGGGATGGCTGGGTCGAATGGTAGGGTTATATTCAGGTTTCTGAGGAATCTCCAGACTGACTTCCATAGTGGCTTGACCAGTTTGCATTCCCACCAACAGTGGGTTAGTGTCCCTTTTTCCCCACATCCTCGCCAGCATCTGTTGTTGGTAGATTTCTGAATGTGAGCCATTCTAACCAGGGTGAGGTGAAACCTCATTGTGGTTTTGATTTGCATTTCCCTGATTGCTAGTGATCTTGAACATTTTTTCATGTGCCTGTTGGGCATTTGGATTTCCTCTTTTGGAAAATGTCTATTGAGGTCCTTGGCCCACCTCTTAAGTGGGTTGTTGGTTTTGTTTTTGTGGAGTTTCTTGATCTCTTTGTAGATTCTGGTTATTAACCCTTTATCTGTTGCATAGTTTGCAAATATTTTTTCCCATTCTGTCGGTTGTCTCTTCACTCTCCTGACTGTTTCTTTTGCAGTACAGAAACTTCTCAATTTGATGCAATCCCAATAGTTGATTTTTGCTTTGACTGCCTGTGCCTCCCGGGTCTTTTCCAGAAATTCTTTGCCTGTGCCAATATCTTGAAGGGTTTCTCCAATGTTTTCTAGTAACTTGATGGTGTCAGGTTGTATTAAAGTTTATTTTGTCTGATATTAATATGGCTACACCTGCTTTTTTTTTGTTTTTGTTGGCATGGAATATCTTTTTCCAACCTTTCACTTTCAGTCTGCATGCATCTCTGTTAGAGAGATGTGTTTCTTGTAGGCAACAAATAGTTGGGTGTTGTTCCTTAAGCTAGTCAGCCAATCGGTGTCTTTTAACTGAAGAGTTAAGTCCATTAACGTTTAATGTGACTATTGATACATAGTGATTTTGCCCTGCCATTTTCCCAGAGATATTTTCTATTACATGCTTTGAGCTTCCCATGCTCTTTTACTGGTAGGTGTTCTTCCTTTCCCTTCTTTCATATTGATGGCCATGTTTCTTTGTTTCTGAGTGTAGCACATCTTTAAGTATCTTTTGCAGGGCCAGATGAGTGGCGACAAAGTCTTTCAATTTCTGTTTGCTATGAATGGTCTTTATTTCACCTTCATTCACAAATGAGAGCTTACCAGGATATAATATTCTGGGTTGGCAATTTTTCTCTCTTAGCACCTGTGTTATGTCTCAACATTCCCTCCTAGCCTGTAGTGTTTCTGATGAGAAGTCTGCTGTGAGTCTGATTGGAGATCCTCTGAGAGTAATCTGACGTTTCTCTCTTGCACATTTTAGGATCTTTTCTTTATGTTTCACTGCGGTGAGTTTAATTACAACGTGTCGTGGTGAGGATCTCTTTTGGTCATGTTTATTAGGGGTTCTATGAGCTTCCTGTACTAGGATGTCTCTGTCCTTCTCCAAACCCGGAAAGTTCTCTGCTAGTATCTCACTAAAAAGGCCTTCTAATCCTTTCTCTCTCTCCATGCCTTCAGGAACTCCTAGAACCCGAATGTTGGGTTTTTTAATAGTATCCTGTAGATTCCCGACAATACTTTTTAGATTTCTAATTTCCTCTTCTTTTCTTTGGTTTGACTGTATCCTTTCCTGTTCTCTGTCTTCTAAGTCCGATATTCTCTCTTCTGCTTCACCCATTCTGTTTTTAAGGCTCTCTAATGTGTTTGCCATTGATCTATTGAGCTCTTCATTTCATTTTGATTTCTCTTCACTATCCCAGTTTCCTGTTGTACTAGTTGTTTCGTTTCATTTTGATTCCTCCTTAATATTTCATTTTCACGAGAGAGATTTTCAATCCTGTCCAATAAGGATTTCTGTAGTTCAAGGATTTGCTTTTGAAAACTTCTAAATGTTCTTATCATAAATTTTTTGAAATCCGTCTCTTGCATTTCTTCTATCTCATCATCTTCATAATCTTGGCTTGGGGTGTTTTGTTTATTTGGAGGCGTCATAGTGTCATCGTTGATCTTGTTTCCTCGATTTCTGTGTTTATTGCTTGGCATGGTTAATTCTTTTTCCCTCACTTTGAGGTGTGTTTTTTTATATACTATGTCCGTGTTAAGTGGACTGCCTGCTGTTGGAGGAGCCTTGGAGGCTTGAGATGGGTGTGGCCTGAGAGCTCTGCTTGGTTCTTCAGGGTTACGGGTGTGCAAAGGTGACACCCTCAGGTTATGCGTGGTAAATCTCTCTTTATTTATTTATTCATTTATTTATTTTATTTTATTTTTTATTCAGGAGGTAAGTAACTTTATTTTTTCTGATCAAAGAATTCGTGGTTATCTTTAGCCTTCACTACTAGGACTTTGTCCATACTGTCAGTGGCCATTGGCAGGGTCATGGCGGGGAAATATATGGGTTTTTCCTTCCTCCACCTTGACAAAGCACTAATACTTGCACTATGGAATTACTGTGTTCCAGGGAATGCTGCCCACATCTGATAGAGGAGTCATCATAGATGTGGGATTCTCAAGGTATCATCATAAATGAATGCATGGTGGTACATGCCAGTGGGCAGGAACATTAGACTAGAGCCTGCTAGGCTAAAGAGTAGGCACTTCTGTTTGAATAGACACCAAGGAAATACTAGGATCCACGTACTTTTTCAGCACAGAATTTCAAGCTGAGTTTCTGCTACCCCAGTGAAATGTGTAAATACTATGCTGACAGACAAGAGTAAATGAGGAATACTGACCAACTACTGCAAGTCAGCAAAACTTCCCAGGAAGTACATCCAGATATTCTGTTCCCCCATTACCACAAAGCTATCTGCAGTCCAAAGTCAGCACTACAGGTGCCCCAAGGACCCAGGACTTCTAAGATTTATCAGTGAATGATAAATGTATTCTCATGCCAGTAGTACACTGTTCTGATTTTTGTGGCTTTGCAGTGAATTTTGAAATCTAGAAGTATGATTCTACCAATTATGCTCTTAATGTTCAATATTACTTTGGCAACTTTGGGTCCCCTGTACTCCATGAAACTCTGACTTTCAAATAAATAAATAAATCTTTTAAAAAAAAATTGGGGAGGCTGGCGCTGTGGTGTAGTAGGTAAAGAGGCCGCCTGCAGTGCCAGCATCCCATATGGGTGCCAGTTCATGTTCCAGCTGCTCTACTTCTGATCCAGCTCTGCTGTGGCCTGGGAAAGCAGTAGAAGATGGCCCAAATCCTTGGGCCCCTGCACCCATGTGGGAGACTTGGAGGAAACTCCTGGCTCTTGTCTTTGGATAGGTGCAGCTCCGGACATTGCAGCCAGTTAGGGAGTGGGCCAGCAGATGGAAGACCCCTCTCCCTCTCTGCCTCTCCTCTCTCTGTGTAATTCTAACTTTCAAATAAATAAATCTTTAAAAAATTTTTTGACAAAATAATCTATTTCCAGCAAAACAGATATACTTATTCTTTTCTTTCTCTCTTTATTCCTTTTTGTAAAAGGTGCTTATGCAAGAGACATTTATTAATGTTCTGTTGTATCTACAGGTTTAACATAGCAAACTAAGATGAATTACCATGTGAGCAGAAAGCACATTATTCTACATTTACAACTAATTTGTTTCTGCTAACACATGGTAAAGTAATACAGTATAGATCAAGAATCATCTCAAAAGTTTCAAGCTAATTCTTTCTTGCTCCTATACCCAATCCTCTGGGACTCCAATCAGACAGACAATATCAAGAGCTACATCTAGTAATTAACCTGTATTTGCCCTGTCCTTCCTGTTTTATACAGTGACACTTGTAGAATTCCTATGGTACACCCACACAACCATAAAGTATTGTAAAATTTCAAATACAGACTATTAAAAAATCAACACTTTTTATTTTCCAATTAACAACATGTTCTTGACCACGTCTTAAATGTATTTTGCACTATGATTTTGTTTCCAGGTGTTCATGAATAAATTTATAGGTTAAATTATGGATTAATAAACAAAAATGCAAAAATAGCATGCTTTAACTTTTGAGAAAACCCCTTTAAAATGCCAGCATTATACATATATTACACTAAAATGTTTAATTCCAAATTCACTTTGAGCTGGAGGCAGAATAAAGCAAGACTGCCCCCTACTAACTAGAGACATGGTCATGCTATTTAAAATGGTTACAAATAATACATAAGGCATTACTGTACATCACAGACTTGATTGCAAGAACTTTTTCAAACATTAACCACTAATATTCAATGATTTCAGAATTTGGCATCAACTATTAAAATTTTACCTAGTGTGGGGAGCAACTCGGACTAGACTAAGTTACTGGAATTAAGACTTATTCTATGCATCTGCTCTCCCACAATATGGCGCTGGGAGAGGAGTAAACAACTTCTACACAGCTGCCTCTCGCCAATTTGACTGATGAGCTGCAGGAGCTGATCTTGCTCCTGATTGGAGGAGAGCAGCGTGCTCGGCGTGTGGGTAGCAGAGTTGGGATTGGTGGAAGAGGACTATAAAGGAGGAGAGAGACAACATGCACCAGGAACATCCGGATAACATCTGAGCAGCCCCCGAGAGAGCCGGCCAGCGGTGTGCCGCTCCTCCACGGAAGTGGGGAAAGTGGCAGGGGGAGCCGCCCCTCCACGGAGGTGGAGGGGTTGGCAGCCAACCCGGGAAGGACCAGCAGCAAACCCGGGAAGGGCCGAGCAGACAAAAGAACAGCACAGGGTCCTGTGTCGTTCCTCCACGAATGGGGGAGCGACAACCTAGGAACAAGCAGAAAGAGATGGTCTTTTTCAACAGAATTTATTGTTTCAAAGCAGGTGATTATTCTTCTATGTTCTGCATCTTGATTCACTTCCTGCAGGTGTTCTCTTGCTTCTTCAGAGAGAATTTGTAAATGCAGGAAGGCCTTCTCAGAAAACACCTTTGATAAACATAGAGAACTCTGGTCCTGGGGAGACATGAGAAAGTTTCTGGCATTTTCCAAACTCCCATGTCATTAATATTGTGATGCCTCCAGCTTGATGTTTTCCCCCCTCAGGATCATTTTGGGTATTCTAGGTCTTTTGTGATTCCATAAGTATTTTATAGTTGATTTTCTAACTCATTAGAGACTGCCTATTGGTATATTGATAGGAATTCCACTGAATCTATAGATTGTCTACAGAAATATGGACATTTTAATTATATTAATTCTTCCAACCCGTGAAAAAGGAATAGCATTCTATTTTTTGTGTGGACTTGATGATTTCTTCCATCAATGTTTTATGAATTGCATTGCAGAGATCTTCCACTTCTTTGGTTAAGCTTAATACTAAATATCTGTTTTTCTGGCTACCACAAAGGAGACTTATTTCTTGATTTCTCTTTCAGCAAGATCATTACTGGTATATAAAAAAAAGCTACTGTTTTTTGTCTGTTGATTTTGGTGAATTGGTCTATCAGTTCTAATGGGATTTTGGTGCAGTGTTTATGTTTTTCCATTTATGTTATGTCATCTGCAAACATGGATATTTTGACTTTCTGCTTTCCAATTTTGATGCCTTTAATTATTTATCCTCACTAACTGTTCTTGCTTATACTCTCAATACTATATTGAATAAGAATGGTGAAAGTGGACATCCTTGTACCAGATCTGAGGGGAAATGCTTTCAGTTTTTACCCATTCTGTATGGTATTTGAGGTATATTCATTCTATACCTAATTTGTGGAGGGTTTTTCATGAGATGTCAAATCCCATCAAATGCTTTCTCCACATCTAGTGAAATGATCAAATGTTTGTTCTTCGTTCTATTGATGTGATTTATGACCCTTATTGATTTACAAATGTTGAACCATCTTGCATCTCTAGGATAAATCTCACTTGATCATCATGTATGATATTTTTGCTTGCTAGCATTTGTTGAAAAGTTTTGTGTCTATGTTCACCAAAGATGTTTGTTTGCATTTTTATTTTGTTTATTGTGTCTTCATTTGGTTTTGGCATCCAGTGATGCTGGCCTAATAAAAAGAGGTTAGCAGAGTTCTATCCTGTTCAATATCTTGGAATTGTTTGAAAATTATCGACATTAGTTCCTCTTTAAATGTTTCAATAGAATTTGATAGCAAAGCCATTGGTCCCTGGACTTTCGCTGACCTAGACTTTCATTGAAGGGAGATATACAATTAGTGCTTCAATCTCATTGCTTGTTATAGGTCTGTTTACATTTACGACTGTATTCTTGATTTCAAGAATATGTGTCCAGGAATTTATACATTTCTTTTTAAGGTTTTCCAATTTGTTAGCATATACCTGTTCATAGTAGTTTTTATTAATCCTTTGTATGTTAATGGTATTGGCTATAATATCCCCTTTACATATCTAATTTTATTTTGAATTTTTCTATTTTTTTCTTTGTCAGTCTACCTAAAGATTTGTCTATTTTATCTTCTAAAAAAAACAGTTTTTGTTTTGTTGATTTTTAGTTTCAATTTTATTTTTCTCTGCTCTTATTATTTATTGCTTCTGGCTGATTTTGAGTTTGGTTTGTTCTCATTTTTCTGGATTTTTTTAAAGATTTATTTATTTATTTGGGAGGCAGAGTTACAGAGAGAAGGAGAGACAGAAAAGTCTTCCATCCACTGGTTCCTTCCCAAATGGCCACAACGGCCAGAGCTGAGCCGATCTAAACCAGGAGCCAGGAGTTTCTTTTGAGTCTCCCACAAGGGTGCAGGGGCCCAAGCAGTTTGGCCATTTTCTACTGCTTTCCCAGGCCATCAACCAGGAGGTGGGTCAGAAGTAGAGCATCCTGGACTTGAACCAGCGCCCATATGGGATGCCATCAAAACAAGTAGAGCTTAACCTACTAAGCCACAGCACCAGCCCCTGTTGTCATTTTTCTAAGTCCCTGATGCATCATTAGATTATTTATTTGAGAGCTCTATTTCTTAAATATAAGTATTTATTGCTATAAACTTCCCTTTTAATACTAATTTTGCTATAACCAACAGATTTTGTTGTGCCGTTTTTTGTTTTCATTTCATTCATTCAAAGCTTTTTATTTCCTTTTTATAATTTCTTCAATGACCCATTGGTCATTCAGTAGTATGTTGTTTAATTTCCATGTATTTGCAAATATTCTATTGTTCTAGTTGTTGATTTCTAGTTTTATTCTCCTGTGGTCTGAGAAAATACATATTATGATTTCAATCTTTTAAAATTTACTGATCTTGGGCTGGCGCTACGGCTCAATAGTCTAATCCTCTGCCTATGGCACTGGCACCCTGGGTTCTAGTCCCGGTCGTGGTGCTGGTCCACTAACACTCTTGAATGCAGCCAGAGAAAGGGCAGTTTTACAAGGAAGTCCCAATGACAGTGAGAGTTCATTTCTTAACAGAAACCATGGAGGGAAAGCAACATCAACCAATATCTGGTTTAACCATCTTTCAAAAATAAAAGGGAAATCAAGACATGGCAAGATAAACAAATGCTGGCCAGCGCTGCAGCTCACTAGGCTAATCCTCCTCCTGTGGTGCCGGCACCCCGGGTTCTAGTCCCGGTTGGGGTGCCGGATTCTGTCCCAGTTGCCCCTCTTCCAGTCCAGCTCTCTACTGTGGCCCAGGAGTGCAGTGGAGTATGGCCCAAGTCCTTGGGCCCTGCACCCACATGGGAGACCAGGAGAGGTACCTGGCTCCTGGCTTCAGATCAGTGCGGTATGCCGGCCCCAGCGTGTTGGTCGCAGCAGCCATTGGGGAGTGAACCAATGGCAAAAGGAAGACCTTTCTCTCTCTCTCTCTCTCACTGTCCACTCTGCCTGTCAAAAAGAAAATTTACTGAGCTTGATGTGTGGCCTAATACACAATCTATCCTAGAAAATATCCAGGTGTTAATTAAAAGAAAGTGTTAAAAGAATTCTCTAGCTGTTGGGTGAAATTTTCTGTAAATGTCTGTTTCGTTCAACTCTGTTGAACGTTGTTGATTTTCCATCTGCATGCTCTGTGCACTGATGACAGTGGGTGTTGAAGTTCCCCCACTATTACCGTTTTAGAGCCTATTTCCCTATTTAGGTCTAACAGTATTTCCTGTATATATCTGGGTGGTCTTGCGTTGGGTGCATATATATTTATGATTTTTATATTTTTTTATTTGACAGGTAGAGTCATAGACAGTGAGAGAGAGAGAGAGAGAAAGGTCTTCCTTCTGTTGGTTCATTCCCCAAATGGCCGCTACAGCCAGCACTGCGCCAATCCGAAGCCAGGAGCCAGGTGCTTCCTCCTGGTTTCCCATGTGGGTGTAGGGGCCCAACCACTTTTTCCATCCTCCACTGCCCTCCTGGGCCACAGCAGAGAGCTGGACTGAAAGAGGAGCAACTGGGTCTAGAACTCGGCACCCATATGGGATGCCAGTGCCACAGGCGGAGGATTAACCAAGTGAGCCATGGTGCCAGCCTCAATTGTTGTATCTTCTTACTGAATTGACCCTTTTATCAACATAAAATGTTCTTCATCTCTTTTTGCAAATTTTTATTTAAAGTCTGTTTTATATGAGTATAGCTATTCCTGTTCGTTTTTGTTTTCCACTTGCCAGGCATGTATTTTCCAGTCCTTCACTTTCCGGCTATGTGTATCTTCTTTACTTGTGAGTGGGTTTACTGTAGGCAGCATATGGTTGGGTCTTCATTTTTTGGCTTGTGGGATTTTTTTGTTTGTTTTTTAAGATTCATTTATTTATTTGAAAGTCAGAGTTGCAGAGAAGCAGATTGATGGATAAGGAGAAAGAGAGAGGGAGAGAGCAAGAAAGAGAACTTCCATCTGCTGACTCATTCCCCAAATGGTCACAATGTCTGGGGCTGGGCCAGGCTGAAGCCAGGAACCAGGAACTTCATCCAGGTCTCCCACATAGGTGCAGGAGCCCAAGGACTTGAATAATCTTCTGCTGCCTTTGCAGGCACCTGAGCAGGAAGGTGAAATCAGAAGTGGAGCAGCCAGGACTCAAACCTGTGCCCATATGGGATGCCACCACAGCAGGTGGCAGCTTTACCCACTACACCACAGTGCTAGCCCGGTTTTTATTTTTTTACTCATTCAACCAACCTATATCTTTTGACTGTGGAATTTAATCCATTTACATTCAAGATTACTGTTGATAGATAAGAACTAACACCTGCCATTTTGTTGACTGGCTACTGATTGTATCTGCATGGTTAGTGAATTTAGTAGTGTCATGTGATTTTACAATGTTTATTTCTAATGTAGGACTACCTTCAGAATTTTTTGTAAGGCTGGTCTGTGGTGATGAATTCTTTCAATTTTTGCTAATCTGGGAAATTATTTATTCTTCATTTCTAAAGGATAGCTTCATTGGATATAATCATTTTGGTTAGAAGTTTTTTTTTTTTTTCTTTTTCTTTTTTTTTTTTTATTTGACAGAAGTGTGACAGAGAGACAGAGAGAAAGGTCCTTCCTCCATTGGTTCACCTCCCAAATGGCCGAAACGGCCAGAGCTGCACCGATCTGAAGCCAGGAGCCAGGTGCTTCCTCCTGGTCTCCCATGCGGGCGCAGGGGCCCAATCACTTGGGCCATCCTCCACTGACCTCCCAGGCCACAGCAGAGAGCTGGACTGGAAGAGGAGCAACCGGGACTAGAACCCGGTGCCCATATGGGATGCCAGCGCCACAGGCAGAGGACCAACCAAGTGAGCCACGGTGCCAGCCTTTTTCTTTTTCTTTTAAGACGCTGACGAGATCATCCCCTCTTGTGGCCTGTAGGGTTTCTACTGAGGAGTCTGCTGTTAGTCTAACTGATTTTCCTTTATATGTATATTGACAGTTCCCTGTTACTGCCTTTAGATTCTCTCCCTGTTTTTAACCTTCAACAATTTAACTACAATGTGCCTTGGACATGGGTTTTTTGGTTGAGTCTGCATAGGGTCTTTTAAGTTCCTGTATCTGGATATCCATATCTCTTTCTAGAGTTGGGAATTTTTCAACCCTTACTTCATTTAGTAGATTCTCAATGTATTCCTTCTCTTCTCCTTTAGTCATTTCTAAAATTCAAATATTTGATCACTTAGTGGTACCCCATGTTCTATGCAGGCTTTCTTCATTTGTTAATTATTTTCTGGGTTATCTTAAAAGTAATGTCTCCTACTCTCCAAATGCCTGCAACAGCCAGGGCTGGGCCAGCATGAAGCTCAGAGCCAGGAACTCCATCAGGGTCTTCCATGAGGACAGCAAGCACTCAAAGATATAAGGCATTATCTGCTGCTTTTCTAGGCATATTTGCAAGGAGCTGAATCAGAAATAGAGTAGCCAGGACTGGAATGGGCACTCCAGTATGGGGTGCTGGCATCACAAATGTTGGCCTAACCCACTGCCTCACAAGGCCACCCCCATCGAAGGATTTTTATAAACAGTTAACAGTATCTGAGCTCTCCTTCTGAGGTTCTGGTTTTAGATGCAGCTGAGAATCTACATTCTTAGAAAGTTCCAGGGCTGATCCTGGTGATCAGAGTGGGTTTAAGAATCATGCAACGGGTGTGTAGAAGAAAGTTTTCAATCACTCAAAATAAGGCATGTGAAAAAAAACCTGATGTTTATACAAAGTACTTGATATTAAATTGAATATATGATGTCAAATTATTAAAAGTATTTGATATGTATTGAGGATATTTTGATGTATATTAAAGTAGAAAAATCTATCAAAAAAGTCGTATCTTCTAGATCAGAATTTCGTTCTTCCATTTAGTCTTTTCTTCTGTTGAAGTTCACAATTGTATTTTTTAATTTGTTGATAGTAATTTGCAGCTCCAAAATTTGTTTGCTTCTTATTGATTTCTACCTCCTTAGTAAATTTCTCACTCATTTCACCTATTTATTTCTTTGGTATTTCAAACTGTCCATCTGTATTCTCTTGCATCATATTGCATTGCCTTAGGATCATTAGTTTGAATTTTATTTCATGTAATTCATAGATTTCCACCAGATCAGGATCTATTTTTGGAACTATACTGTTGTTATGAGATGTCATACTTCCTTACTACTTCATGTTTCCTGTGTCCTTATGTTGACATCTGCACATCTGATGTAGCAGCCGATTCTTCTTTAGGGAGTACATTTTGTAAAACAAATACCACATATTCTCCAATATATTTGGGAGCTAAAACTCAAAAAGAAGAAATCAATAAACAAAAAAAGGACAGAAATGCCTGTGTGTAACAGTATGGCTGTAAATATAGTTTCCTCAAACTGTATTTCTTTGCCAAACCAATGGTAAGAATATTATACTACCATAATTTTAATGGTCTATGATTATTTTAAAATTGACTGTATATGGGTGAAAGGGTCATATTGACATTTGATTGTGTATAGTGATTGCCCATATCTCCACTGAGTTAAGATCTTTTTACGTTTTATTTGTTGAACTCTTCATTTAGTGGATCATTAAGCCCTTGACTATAACATAAATTAAAAATGTTATCTCAAAAACTAAAAAAGAAAGAAAGAAGGCGAGGGAGGAAAGAGGGACACAGAGATGGGAAGGGAAGGAGAAAGGGGAAGGGAGGGAGAAAGGGAATATATTCTTAGAATTGTATCTATGAAAAAATTTAAAAAGAAGAGTTCTTTTGTTCAGACACAATGCAAGATATTCACTTGGTTTGTTGCTTTGGCTTTGGTTCTGGTTGAGTCCAGAAGTGCTGAGAATTTCTTTTGTTTTAATCAGTGTCAACAGTGTCTATAAGTGACACAGTTGTCTAGTCTGCAGCAGTGCACTGAGGTAGAAGTATGACTAAAAATGATGGCTTCCTAGGGTGTGTATCTTCAGTCCTCAGAGTTGAGTGTCAGTCACACTAGGATTTGTGATAGATGGAGCCTTGTTCTTGGTACTGAAGGACACCAAGGGTGCCGTCCTCTTACCCCACTGAACATGCCTGAGTGATGCTGGGGTTTGTGGCATCAACACCTGTGGCTCTAGCACTGTGTGATATGGATGGGACCTGATCCCAGGTACCACTGAGAGAGTTTGGTGCTGGGGCTTCAAGCTCCAAAAGCCCGAGTCCCAGAACTGGAGGATATGAAGGGACCACTACTCCAATACTACAAGGTGACTACAAATATACTGGAGATGTTGCACTGGAAGGTATGGGTACAGAGAAGTGAAATGCTGGCAGGTTTTTCCAGAGTAGATAGATTTTCAGGGTAGATACTGGCGATGCTGAGGAAATTATTACTAACTGACATAGTCCTGGTGCTTCAGGATATTGTGGGGTCATTAGTCAGGTTCCCAAGACAACAGCCACTTGTGCTGAGGATGGTGATAGTCACCTGCTTAAAGCAAAGCAATGCAGATGGAGTTCTTCAGATACCACATGTTACTACAGATTGTAATAGCAATATCAGCAGTTTCAGCTCTGCAAGGAGCTGACAAAGCTGCCCCCAATTCCCACACAACATGTAAGGATGATGCTGGGGTTTGTACCCTGGATTTCCAGCATTGTAAGCTGGGAGGTAGAGAGGAGTATCCACAGTTCTGGTCCTCCTGAATTTATTTTTTAATTTATTTATTTGAGAGGTAGAGTTACAGACAGTGAGAGGGAGAGAGAGAGAAAGGTCTTCCATCTGCTGGTTCACTCCCCAGTTGGCTGAGATGGCTAGAGCTGAGCTGATCCAAAGCCAGGAGTCAGGAGCTTCTTCCCAGTCTCCCACGTGGGTGCAGGGGCCCAAGGATTTGGGCCATCTTCTACTGCTTTTCCAGGCCATAGCAGAGGGCTGGATTGGAAGTGGAGCAGCTGGGACTAGAACCAGCGGCCATATGGGATGCCGGTGCCGCAGGTAGAGGATTAGCTTACTGCACCACAGCGCCGGCCCCGGTCCTCCTGAATTAATTATGCTGGTGTTAGCACCAAGAAGCCAAGAGGAATCACCTTGGATTGCACAGAGTGAGTAAGCGCAAGCTGCAGAACTTATGCCTAAAACTCCACAGTCGTTAGGCATATGGAGTCTTTTCTCCACTCTGGAAAGTGTCCTGTCTCTGGCTCTTGTGGCTTCTGGTAGCATCGGACAGCTTGCTGTTTCCTAAGTCAGAACACCATTCAGCAGCAATTCTACCCCAGTGAATTGAGTCCAACAGGCGCTGGGGAGGGGGTAAGGCTATGTTGTTTCCCTTTTCAGAACAATAGAAATGCCCAAGCCCCAGTCAGCTCCCCAGGCTGGACTTGAAGTCAGTGGAGACTGGAATTCTCTGGCAGTAGGGCTGCTTGCTGTGAAACTGAGGCACCCTCTTCTTACCTTTTCCAAGCAAGATGGCATTCCCAGGCTGGAAGCTGTCAAGTAGGTGCTGCAGGGGATGGTGGTAGCAGCTGGCCGTAGCAATGTGTCCGTCCTTTCTCTTTCTTGTCTGACAGAGTCTCTGCTGTTCTGTCACTTTCTTACTAGAAATTTATCTCAATCATTTCCCTGGGAACACAGTCCTTCCTTTGTTTATTTGGTATTTCTCTGTGGCTGAGGTGAGTGCAGCATCTCACTATTCAACCATCTTGAATCTCCTTAAATCCATTTTTATACTGTGGTGCTTCTGGAAATTTTCTCTTTAATTTAGTTTATCTAATTTGTTGGACTTCCTATTTTCATAGTATTCTTCTAGGACATTTTTGTGTTTTTGACCTTAAGGTCAATAATAATGTCCACACTTTCATATCTGATTTTCGTAATTTGAGTCTCCTGAATTTTGTCAGTTTTGTTGTCCTTTTCATAAACAAAATTTCTGATCATGTTGGTTTACTCTATGGTTTTTCTATTCTATATTTTATTTATCTTCTCCTTAGCATCTATTATTTCCTGACTTCTACAGTCTTCAAATTCACTTTGCTGGTTTTCTTCCAGTTCCTTAAAATGTAAAAGTAAGTTATGGATTGTTAAATTTATTTTTAATCTAGGAATTTGTAGCATAAATTTCCATCTGCACTAATTCCAGTGCATTTCATAAATTTTGGCACCTTATGTTTTCCTTTTCATTCCTCTCAATCTGTTTTCTCATTTCCTTTGTGATTTCCACTCTGAAATATTAGTGTAAAAGTATGTTTTTAATTTCCATTTTTGTGAATAACCCAGTTTGCCTTTTGCTACTGAGTTCTAGTTTCATTCTATTGTAGTCAAAGATAGTATCTATTATTTCAGTCCTTTAAAATATTCTGAGATTTCTTTTATGGCTTACAATGTGGCCTTTCCTACAGAATGTTCCATACATCCTAAAGAAAAATAGGTATTCCAGTGTCACTAAATGGAGTGTGCTCTATGGTCTTTCAGATCCATTCTGTTTATAATGTTATCAAATTCCTCCATTTCCTTAATTATCATCTATCTGGCTGTTGTATTCACTATTGAATGAGGTATTTTTTTTTAATCTTTTATTTAATGAATATAAATTTCCAAAGTACGACTCATGTGTTACAATGGCTTTCCCCCCCCTACCGTCCCTCCCACCCACAACCCTCCCCTTTCCCACTCCCTCTCCCCTTCCATTCACATCAAGATTCATTTTCGATTATCTTAATATACAGAAGATCAGCTTAGTATACATTAAGTAAGGATTTCAACAGCTTGTTCCCACACAGAAACATAAAGTGAAAAATAATAGATGATTTTTTTTTTTAAATCATGATGAAATCAGATCAGACCTATTGTCATGTTTAATCCCAGTGAGAGTCAAGTTGGGAATTGATAATTTCTTTTTTTTTTTTTTTTTACAGAAGATCAGTTTAGTGTACATTAAGTAAAGATTTCAATCGTTTGCACCCCCATAGAAACACAAAGTGAAATATACTGTTTGAGTACTCGTTATAGCATTAAGCCTCAGTGTACAGCACATTAAGGACAGAGATCCTACATGAGGAGTAAGTGCACAGTGACTCCTGTTGTTGACTTTACAAATTGACACTCCTGTTTATGGCATCAATAATCTCCCTATGCACCAGTCATGAGTTTCCAAGGCTATGGAAGCCCCTTGAGTTCTCCGACTCTTATCTTGTTTAGACAAGGTCATAGTCAAAGTGGAGGTTCTCTCCTCCCTTCAGAGAAAGGCACCTCCCTCTTTGAAGACCTGTTCTTTCCACTGGGATCTCACTCACAGAGATCTTTTTGCCAGAGTGCCTTGGCTTTCCATGCCTGAAATACTCTCATGGGCTTTTCAGCCAGATCCGAGTGCCTTTAGGGCTGATTCTGAGGCCGGAGTGCGATTTAGGACATCCGCCATTCTATGAGTCTGCTGAGTATCTCACTTCCCATGTTGGATCACTCTCCCCTTTATTTATTCTATCGGTTAGTGTTAGCAGATACTAGACTTGTTTATGTGCTCCCTTTGACTCTTAGTCCTTTCATTATGATCAATTGTGAACTGAAATTGATCACTTGGAATAGTGAGATGGCATTGGCACATGCCACCTTGATGGGATTGAATTGGAATCCCCTGGTGTGTTTCCAACTCTACCAATTGGGGCAAGTCAGCCCGAACATGCCCCAAATTATACATCTCTTCCCTCTCTTATTCCCACTTTTATGTTTAACAGGGATCACATTTCAGTTAATTTTCAACACTTAAGAATAACTGTGTATTAATTACAGAATTAAACCAGTCATATTAAGTAGAACAGACAAAAAAAAATACTATGAGGGATAATATATTAAGTTGTCCATTAGCAGTCAGGGCTATGCTGATCAAGTCACCATTTCCCATAGTGTCCATTTCACTTCAGGAGGTTTCCTTTTTGGTGTTCAGTCAGTTGTCACCGATCAGGGAGAACATATGGTATTTGTCCCTTTGGGACTGGCTTAATTCACTCAGCATGATGTGTTCCAGATTCCTCCATTTTGTTGCAAATGACTGGATTTTGTTGTTTCTTACTGCGGTATAGTATTCTAAAGAATACATATCCCATAATTTCTTTATCCAGTCTACCGTTGATGGGCATTTAGGTTGGTTCCAGGTCTTGGCTATTGTGAATTGTGTTGCAATAAACATTAGGGTGCAGACCGCTTTTTTCTTTATCAATTTAAACTCCTTTGGGTAAATTCCAAGGAGTGGGATGGCTGGGTCGAACGGTAGGGTTATATTCAGGTTTCTGAGGAATCTCCAGACTGATTTCCATAGTGGCTTGACCAGTTTGCATTCCCACCAACAGTGGGTTAGTGTCCCTTTTTCCCCACATCCTCGCCAGCATCTGTTGTTGGTAGATTTCTGTATGTGAGCCATTCTAACCGGGGTGAGGTGAAACCTCATTGTGCTTTTGATTTGCATTTCCCTGATTGCTAGTGACCTTGAACATTTTTTCATGTGCCTGTTGGCCATTTGGATTTCCTCTTTGAAAAATGTCTATTGAAGTCCTTGGCCCATCTCTTAAGTGGGTTGTTGGTTTTGTTTTTGTGGAGTTTCTTGATCTCTTTGTAGATTCTGGTTATTAACCCTTTATCTGTTGCATAGTTTGCAAATATTTTTTCCCATTCTGTCGGTTGTCTCTTCACTCTCCTGTTTCTTTTGCAGTACAGAAACTTCTCAATTTGATGCAATCCCAATAGTTGATTTTTGCTTTGACTGTCTGTGCCTCCCGGGTCTTTTCCAGAAATTCTTTGCCTGTGCCAATGTCTTGAAGGGTTTCTCCAATGTTCTCTAATAACTTAATGGTGTCAGGACGTAGATTTAGGTCTTTAATCCACGTTGAGTGGATTTTTGTGTAAGGTGTAAGGTAGGGGTCTTGCTTCATGCTTCTGCACGTGGAAATCCAGTTTTCCCAGCACCATTTATTGAATAGACTGTCCTTGCTCCAGGAATTAGTTTTAGATCCTTGATCAAATATAAGTTGGCTGTAGATGTTTGGATTGATTTCTGGTGTTTCAATTCTGTTCCATTGGTCTATCCATCTGTTTCTGTACCAGTACCATGCTGTTTTGATTACAACTGCCCTGTAGTATGTCCTGAAGTCTGGTATTGTGATGCCTCCGGCTTTGTTTTTGTTGTACAAGATTGCTTTAGCTATTCGAGGTCTCTTGTGCCTCCATATGAATTTCAGCATCATTTTTTCTAGATCTGCGAAGAATGTCTTTGGTATCTTGATTGGGATTGCATTGAATCTATAAATTGCTTTTGGGAGAATGGACATTTTGATGATGTTGATTCTTCCAATCCATGAGCATGGAAGATTTTTCCATTTTTTGGTATCCTCTTCTATTTCTTTCTTTAAGGTTTTGTAATTTTCATCGTAGAGATCTTTAACGTCCTTGGTTAAGTTTGTTCCAAGGTATTTTATTGTTTTTGTAGCTATTGTGAATGGGATTGATCTTAGCAGTTCTTTCTCAGTCATGGCATTGCTTGTGTATACAAAGGCTGTTGATTTTTGTGCATTGATTTTATATCCTGCCACTTTGCCAAACTCCTCTATGAGTTCCAATAGTCTCTTAGTAGAGTTCTTTGGATCCTCTAAGTACAGAATCATATCGTCTGCAAAGAGGGATAGTTTGACTTCTTCCTTCTTGATTTGTATTCCTTTGATTTCTTTTTCTTGTCTGATGGCTCTGGCTAAAACTTCCAGAACTATGTTAAATAGCAGTGGTGAGAGTGGGCATCCCTGTCTGGTACCAGATCTCAGTGGAAATGCTTCCAACTTTTCCCCATTCAATAGGATGTTGGCTGTGGGTTTTTCATAGATTGCTTTGATTATATTGAGGAATGTTCCTTCTATACCCAATTTGCTTAGAGTTTTCATCATGAAAGGGTGTTGAATTTTATCAAATGCTTTCTCTGCATCAATTGAGATAACCATATGGTTTTTCTTCTGCAGTCTGTTAATGTGGTGAATCACATTGATTGATTTGCGAATGTTGAACCATCCCTGCATACCAGGGATGAATCCCACTTGGTCTGGGTGGATGATTTTCCTGATGTGTTGTTGTATTCTATTGGCCAGAATTTTATTGAGGATTTTTGCATCTATGTTCATCAGGGATATTGGTCTGTAATTTTCTTTCAGTGCTGCATCTTTCTCTGGCTTAGGGATTAAGGTGATGCTGGCTTCATAGAAAGAATTTGGGAGGATTCCCTCTTCTTCGATTGTTCTGAATAGTTTGAGAAGAAATGGGATTAGTTCTTCTTTAAATGTCTGGTAGAATTCAGCAGTGAATCCATCTGGTCCTGGGCTTTTCTTTGTTGGGAGGGCCTTTATTACTGTTTCAATTTCTGTCTCAGTTATGGGTCTGTTTAGGTTTTCGATGTCTTCCTGGTTCAATTTAGGTAGGTTGCATGTGTCCAGGAATCTATCCATTTCTGATAGGTTTTCCTGTTTGCTGGCATACAGGTCCTTGTAGTAATTTCTGATGATTCTTTTTATTTCTGTGGTGTCCGTTGTTACATTTGCTTTTTCATCTCTGATTTTATTGATTTGGGTCTTTTCTCTTCTTTTTTTAGTTAGTTGGGCCAATGGGGTGTCAATTTTGTTTATTTTTTCAAAAAACCAGCTTCTCGCTTGGCTGATTTTTTGTAATGTTTTTTTGGATTCAATCCTGTTAATTTCTTCTCTGGTTTTAATTATTTCTCTTCTCCTACTAGATTTGGGTTTGGTTTGCTGCAGTTTTTCTAGGTCCTTGAGGTGCGCTGAAAGCTCATTTATTTGGTATCTTTCCAATTTCTTGCTATAGGCACCTATTGCTATAAATTTGCCTCTCAATACTGCTTTTGCTGTATCCCATAAGTTTTGATATGTTGTGTTGTTGTCTTCATTTACTTCCAGAAAGTTTTTGATTTCTCTTTTGATTTCTTGAATGACCCAGTGTTCATTCAGGAGCATGTTGTTCAGTCTCCATGTGTTTGCATACTTTCTGGGGTTTCCTGAGTTGCTAATTTCCAGCTTCATCCCGCTGTGGTCTGAGAAGCTGCATGGTATGATTCTAATTCTTTTAAATTTGCTGAGACTTGCTTTATGGCCTAGTATGTGATCAATCCTAGAGAAGGTTCCATGCGCTGCTGAGAAGAATGTGAAGTCTGTAGATGTAGGGTTGAAAATTCTGTAGATATCTGTTAGATCCATTTGGGCAATAGTGTCAATTAAATCTGCTGTTTCCTTGTTGATCTTCTGTCCGGATGATCTGTCTATTTCTGAGAGTGGAGTATTGAAGTCCCCCAGTACTATTGTATTGGAATCTAAATCTCCCTTTAAGTCCCTTAACATATCTTTTAAATAGACCGGTGCCCTGTAATTAGGTGCATATACATTTATAATAGTTACATCTTCCTGTTGAATTGAACCCTTAATCATTATATAGTGTCCCTCTTTGTCTCTCTTAACAGTTTTTGTATTAAAGTTTATTTTGTCTGATATTAATATGGCTACACCTGCTTTTTTTTGGTTTCTGTTGGCATGGAATATCTTTTTCCAACCTTTCACTTTCAGTCTGCATGCATCTCTGTTAGAGAGATGTGTTTCTTGTAGGCAACAAATAGTTGGGTTGTGTTCTGTGAGCCAGTCAGCCAAACGGTGTCTTTTAACTGAAGAATTCAGACCATTAATGTTCAATGTGACAATTGATACGTAGTAACTTTGCCCTGCCATTTTCCCGGAAATATTTTCTAGTATATGCTTGAGCTTCCCATGCTCTTTTACTGGTAGGTTTTCTTGCTTTCCCTTCTTTCATATTGATGGCCGTGTTTCTGTGTTTCTGAGTGTAGCACATCTTTAAGTATCTTTTGCAGGGCCGGACGAGTGGCCACAAAGTCCTTCAATTTCTGTTTGCTATGAAAGGTCTTTATTTCACCTTCATTCACAAATGAGAGCTTGGCAGGATATAATATTCTGGGCTGGCAATTTTTCTCTCTTAGCACCTGTGCTATGTCTCGCCATTCCCTCCTGGCTTGTAGGGTTTCTGATGAGAAGTCAGCTGTGAGTCTGATTGGAGATCCTCTGAGAGTAATCTGACGTTTCTCTCTTGCACATTTTAGGATCTTTTCTTTATGTTTCACTGTGGTAAGTTTAATTACCACGTGTCGTGGTGAGGATCTCTTTTGGTCATGTTTATTGGGGGTTCTATGAGCTTCCTGTACTAGGATATCTCTGTCCTTCTCCAAACCTGGAAAGTTCTCTGCTAGTATCTCACTAAAAAGGCCTTCCAATCCTTTCTCTCTCTCCATGCCTTCAGGAACTCCTAGAACTCGAATGTTGGTTTTTTTAATAGTATCCTGTAGATTCCCAACAATATTTTTTAGGTTTCTAATTTCCTCTTCTTTTCTTTGGTTTGACTGTATGTTTTCCTGTGCTCTATCTTCTAAGTCCGATATTCTCTCTTCTGCTTCACCCATTCTGTTTTTAAGGCTTTCTAATGTGTTTGTCATTTGATCTATTGAGCTCTTCATTTCATTTTGATTTCTCTTGACTATTACACTTTCCTGTTCTACTAGTTTCTGAGTTTCATTTTGACTCTTCCTTAAAATTTCATTTTCACGAGAGAGATTTTCAATCTTGTCCATTAAGGATTTCTGTAGTTCAAGGATTTGCTTTTGAAAACTTCTAAATGTTCTTATCATAAATTTTTTGAAATCCGTATCTTGCATTTCTTCTATCTCATCATCTTCATACTCTTGGCTTGGGGTGTTTTGCTTATTTGGAGGCATCATAGTGTCATCGTTGATCTTGCTCCCTCTATTTCTGTGTTTGTTACTCGGCATAGTTAATTCTTCTTGCGTCACTGTGCGTTTTTTTTTTTCTTTTTTTTTTTTTTTTTATACTGTGTCCGTGTTAAGTGGACTGCCTGCTGTTGGAGGAGCCTTGGAGGCTTGAGATGGGTGCGGCCTGAGAGCTCTGCCTGGTTCTTCCTGGTTAAGGGTGTGCAAAGGTGACACCCTCAGGTTATGTGTGGTAAATCTCTTTTTATTTATTTATTTATTTATTTTATTTATTCAGGGGGTAAGTAACACTGCAGGGCAGGGCTGTGCAGCATTGATGGTATTTAGCTTCCAGTCTTTGGCTCCTCTGGACTCCCACTGGGTTGCCTAGGCTACTGAATTGTAGTGACTCAGTTCCTTAACTCTCCCCCATTGATATGTAAATCCAAAGAGGAGGCCTGCTCTTTGTCTCTTGGGTATTCTTCAAGGGTTGCAGCCTTGTAACCTTTGCAAGGTTAGGGGGAAGAGAAACCCCGAAGCTTTTTTTTTCCCTTCTTTCTGGTAGTGAGTTTGCTGCACTTTCCGGCCCCCCTCTAGAATCTGACCCCCGTTTCCCCACCAATGTCTCGGGTTATTGAGCTCACCTCCCCTTCCAGCGCCGATGTGTGGACTCGGAGCCCTGAGCGTCCCAAGTCTCCCCGCTGTTGTCTGTGTGGCATGCACTCCCCTTGGAGCACTGTCGCGTAGACCCTGGGGCTTCTGCGGCTCGGTCCCGCGACTTGGCTTCCGCGCGGTGGGCGACCTTGTTCTCCCAGTAGGTCCTCCAATTCATGCCTGTTCCATCCAGAAGGGTTTCCCCTGCAATTTTTTGGTTCTATTTTCTGCAGCTACCGTAACTCCCCTTTTATTAAACTAAATTTTCCCGGACTATCGGTGCGCGCCCTCACTATTCCGCCATCTTGGCTCCGCCCCCTGTCTGAATGAGGTATTAAAATCTCACTATTATTGTAGAACTCTCTGTTACTCACTTCAATTCTCTCAATTTTTGCTTCATACATTTTAGAACTCAGTACTTAAATCTTTTACTTGTATACTGGAGAGGCAGAGATACATTGAGAGAGACAGACAGAAACAAAAACAGAAACAGAGCTGCCATTCACTGGTTTATTCCCTCAAAGGCCTACAAAGACCAGAGGCCAAAGCTGAGAGCTAGAAACTCAATCCATGTCTCCCACATAGGCGCATAAATGCAACTACTTGAACCACTACCTGCTGCTTCCTAGGGTCTTCATTAGCAGGGATCTGGAACCAAGGGCCAGAGCTTGGAATTAAACCCAAATAATCTGATTTGGGATGCATGCATCCCAACCAATGACTTAATGGCCAGGAAAAACACTACCCCTATAGTTATTATATCTTCTTGATGCATTCACAATGTGGTCAATATTTAATATATTTATCTCATATAAAATTTTTTGACTTGAAGTCTGTTTCATCTGATATTAGAATAGACAACCAAGTTCTCATCTGGTTATTATTTGTCTCAAACATCTTCTTCCAAACTTTCATTTTTTAAAATTTACTTATTTGTTTAAGAGATGGGGTAGGAGGAGAGATGAGGTTGGGTTGTGGAAAAGTGAAGAGTCAGGAACTCAATCCAGGTTTCCCATATGAATGGCAGGAACACAATTATTTGAGCCATCACCATTGCCTCTAAGGGTATGCTTGAGCAAGAAGCTGAAGTCTGGAGTTGGAGCTGGTTATTGAACCCAGATACTCCAAAGAAAAATGCAGGCATCTTAAGCATTGTATTAACTGCTAGACCCAATGCCTTCCCCATCCTTTTACTTTTTATTTATTTGTACTTTTAGATCTAAATTATTCTCTTACAGACTGCATACAGTTGCATTCTACATTTTTTTCACTTGGTCAATCTCTGCCTTTAAGAGGTTGAAGAATTTTACCCTACTTTGCAAGTTTGCTGAGAGTTTTACCATGATTAGATGCTAGACTCTATAAAATTCTTTTTCTGTATTTATGGGTAATCATAATGTTTTCTTCTTTAGTCTGTTGATATATTACATTGATTTTTAATTTTGACACACTTTTTGCATACTTGAGATAAATATTTGATAATAGTATATAATCCTTTTATTTATTATCTGACTTAATTTGCTAATATTTTGTTCATGCCATATATATTGGTTTAAATTTTTTTCATAATGTCTTTGTCTGGTTTTGACAATAAGGTAATTCTGGCTTCTCGAAATTAGTCAGAAAGTAGTCCCTATGCTTTTATATAGAGCACAGGGGATTTGTATAATTTATTCTTCAATGATTGGCATAATTTGGGGCTGACATTGTGGCATAGTGGCTTAATAAGTTGTTGCCTGCAGCTCCAGTATTCCTTATGGATGCCTGCTTGAGTCCAAGTTGCTGCACTTCCAATCCAGCTCCCTGCCAATGTACCTGAGGAAGCAGCGGAAGTTGGCCCAAGTCCCTTGCCTTCTGAACCCATGCGGGAGACCCGGAAGAAGCTCCAAGCTCCGGGTTCTCAGCATGATCCAGCTTTAGTTGTTGTAGCCATTTGGGAAGTAAACCAGCAGATGTAAAATCTCATTCTCTCTCTCTCTCTCCCTCCCTATTTCCTTCCCTCCCTCCCTCACTCTTTTGTCTGCCTTTCAAATACAAATAAGTAAATAAATATTTTTAAAAAAGATTGCCACAAATTATCAGTGACCCAAACTGGTCATGGTGCTTCCTGTTTTGAAAGATTATTCTTTTTTGGTTCAACGTCTTTAATATCCAAAGGCTTATTCAGATTTTCTATTTCTTCTTGTGTAAAACTGTATCTTTCAAGAAAGTGGACTATTTCATCTAGGTTATCAAATCTGTGAATATACAGATGTTCACAATGTGCCTTCACTATCTTTTTGATATCTATATGATCAGTACTGATGGTCTTACTATCATTTCTGGTATTGATAATTTGTGTCTTTGCTTCTGTTGAACTATGTTATACATATTAATCTTTTTAAAGTCTTAGATCTATGCAATATTGATTTTCTCTATTGATTTCATTTTCATTGTTAGTGGTTCTGGCATTTACTTTTTATCTTTCATGCTGATTCTTTGGGTTTAATTTCTCCTCATTTTAAGATAAATGCTATGTCACTCATTTCAGATCTTTCTTCTTTTCTAACACATGCATTTCATGCTGTAAGCTTCCTTCTAGCCACTGTTTTCATTGTGTCCCATAAATTTTGATACACCACTGTTACACACTAAATGCCCCCCAAAACTTATATCAAAACTTTATGACCCCCAAAAAGGGGGGCAAGATATTATAGTACAGTGGTTAAGCTGCTACTTGTTATGACTATAACACATATTGAGAGTGCCTCGGTTTGAATCCTGCCTCTGCTTCCATTTCTGGATTCCTGCTAATATGCACCCTGGGACGTGACAGACCATGGCTAAAGCACTGAAAGTCCTGCCCCCAACATGGGTGATCTGGAGAGTTAATGGTTATTGGCATTGGCCTGGCCCATCACTAACTGCTGTGGGTGTTTTAGGAATGAACCAGCAGTTGAAGATATTTCTCTCCCTTTCTCTCTCTCTCTCTCTCTGCCTTTCAAATAAATTAATCTTTTGTAAAAAATAAAACCTAATTCCTATTATAACGGTATGAATACATGTAAGCTTTTTTATTTTATATATTTGAAAGGCAGAGTTAAACAAAGAGAGAAAGAGAGACAGAGATCTTCCATCTGTTAGTTCATTCCCCAAAAGGGCTGCAATAGCTAGGGCTGGGCCAGGCCAAAACCAGAAGTCAGGAGCTTCCTCCAGGTCTCCCAAAGGTATGCAGGGGCCCAACTACTTGGGCCATCTTCCACTGCTTTCCCAGGAGCATCAGCAGGGGGCTGGATTGAAAGTGGAGAGCTGGGACTCAAACCAGGGCCCATATGGGATGCTGGGGTTGCTGCTATTCTACAATGCTGGGCCTACATGTAACCTTTTGGAAAGTAATTAAGAGGATGTCATCCTCATGAACACTTCAATGACTTATAAAAGGGCAGAGAGAACATGCTAGATCCTTTTTTGATCTTTGCCCAGCCACCTTCTGTTATGTAAGGACACAAACAAGGTGCCAGCAAAGACCTGGCCCTCATAAGACACTGAACCTGCTAGCACCATTATCTTGGATGTCCCAGCCTGCAGAGTGTAAGAAATGAATTTCTACTATTTATAACTCATCCAGTCTGCAGGATTTTGTTATAGACACACAGACTAAGACAGAGAAAGTCATAACCAAGCATTTTATTTAATTTTTCCCTATTATTTTGTCAGTTGTACACTCTTATTATTTTAATTAGAAGTAGTAATTCTAACTAGGTAGAGGTAGAGGAGAGATGGAGAGGGAGAGGGGGAAAGTGAGGGAGCAAGGTAGAGGTATTCTCTATCCATGGTTCATTCCCCCAAATGGCTACAACAGCCAGGGCTGGGCCAGACCAAAGCCAGGAACCAGAAACTCCATCTAGTTTCCCATGCACTTGGACTATCTTCCATTGCTTTCCCAGGTACAGGGATCTGGATCAGAAGTAGAGCAACTGGTACTTGAAACGGCACTCAATGTCAAATCCTGAGAGTTCTATAAATTTGTCAAATAATTTGAGAACTGTGCATCTCAAAACAAACTTCATTTGTTCACTTACTTTTAACAACATCATTTATGACTCTAATACACTGATTTTTTTAACAAGGAAATCCATTTTTAAATTATTTTTCCCTTATGGGACCAGCACTGTGGGGTAGCGGGTAAAGCCACCACCTACAGTGCTGGTATCTCATATGGGTGCCGATTCCTATCCCAGCTGCTCCACTTCAGATCCAGTTGTCTGGTAAGGCCTGGGAAAGCAGTAGAAGGTGGCCCAAGTCCTTGGGCCCTGCAGCTCCATGGGAGACCTGGAACAATCTCCTGGCCCCTGGCTCCGGATCAGCACAGCTCCAGCTATTGCAGCCAACTGGGGAATGAACCAGTGGATGGAAGACCTTTCTCTTTCTCTCTGCCTCTCCTCTCTCTCTGTGTAAATCTGACTTTCAAATAAATAAATAATTTTTTAAAAAATTATCTTTATTTTAAAAACAAGCCTCTGTGTAGCTACAGATTTTTTCTAAAGCTCTGATTATATTCCTTCTATTTAATTCAGGAATATCATTTCCACTGGAATGAAATAAAATTTAAATTTTTTTAAATCCCTGTAAAAAATTTAAGAATTACAAATGAGAAACTGAATGAGGTCATTAAGTACACATTGATTACTGACCAGCTATTTATATTCTGCTTATTCCCTAATTCTTCCAAAAAACCTTTTACATTAGATCTTCAGCAGAATAATCCTTAAATATACTTTTCAAGCAAATTAAGCACTTTTGTTCGCATAGTTTCTGGATTTTTACTGTTCCTAATTATATTCTGAAACTCAGTTTTACCCCAAACCATAATTACCATATTAACTTTGTAACACGCAGTTGTTCACAATTCAGCAAAGCAGTAGTATATCATCACTCTATTTACCTAGAGCTTAGGAAAAGATTGGTCATACACACTTAAAGACACTACCAATGTTTCAGTTTCAGTTCTGAGAATGAAATACGTTGATATATATTTCTATATCTCATCTAGATTTTCAGACGTATCCAAAGGGGGATCACAGCTCAGCCTTGCCTGATGGAAGCTGAAGATTTTGTAACTTCATAGTCAGACTGAAGTCACCAGTGATTTTGTTGCCTTTAAATAAGGCGAACTGAGAATTGAGTCTGTAGTTCTGAGTCAGCCATGGGGACTGCACAATCAGCCTTGTCATCTGAATTAGGAAGCAGGGATCCTTTGCCATTAGTCACATCCACCACCCAGGTGGCTTCTGTACCCCAGGGCCATTGTTCACCTTGGAAGGCAAAACATCACCACTTTTCTTCACAAATTGTTCTCCTTCCTCTTCAAGCTTCTTCTCAACCTCCTTATAGACAAGATGGACCTTAATTCCATCATCTGAAGAGCTGGTTGGAGGAGACTCAATATGATGGGTTCCAAAAGAACAGGCAGCTTCGGGAAAATCCATCTTGCAGTGTGACAACTACAGCTCCTCTGAAGCCTAAGTATCCACCAGAATTCTTTAAGGATATGTCACCCTTATGTAGAATTTTTATGTCAATAACGTCCTTCAGTGTTTTATTATTATAGTTCCCTATCTTCTGGCTTCCACTAAGAGATGCTTAAAAGTCAGCTCTTGCTGTAAACGTTTTATAGGCAGACTCTCTCTTCCTCTGAATAATTTGTGTTGTTTTGTTTCTTCTCCTCCAGTTTCACTGTTATACCTGAGTGTAAATTTCTTTCATTTTTCTTGCTTGGTATTTGCCAAGGTTCTAATTTTGTCTAATATATAGGAAATTTTTAAGTCATTATTGCTTATTATAATCTATCTCTTCTGTAAGATACACTGCACTATCCAGCAAACTCTTTGAGGCTTTAAAGACTTTGTCTTAGAATTTTATTTAGCTATCTTAGGTGTCTTCAGCTGAAAATGTTGGTTTGAATTGCTGAGTCTACCATGAAAGTCTAGATTCAAATTTCAGTGACAATGGGAAAGATGGAAATCACAACGTGAAAATGAATACAAGATAATATCTTAGTCCATTTGTGTTACTATAACAGAATACATGAGACTGAGTAATTTGTAATGAACAGACTCTTACTGGCTCACAGCTTTCAAAGCTGAGAAATCTAAAACGAAGTTCCCAGCACCTGCTGAGCAACTTTTTACTCAGTTATCACATGGCTGAAAGAGAAAGGGAAAAGAGGCAAAAAAAAAAAAAAAAAAAAAAAAAAAAAAAAAAACCACACACAAAAACAGCCAAATTCACACTTTTATAATGGGCATTAATCATGTCTTTTATAATGACATTAATTATGGCACAATCTAAAGTCCAACTTCTCAATACTGTTAAAATGGCAATCAAATACAAATGAAGGAGACAAACATTCATATAGCATTTCAACACTGTCCTCTCAAAACTATATCCTGCTCATATACAAAATACATTCATTCCATCCCAATAGCCCCAATAAAATGTTAACATGGTCCAAGTCCAGAGAATCATCTAAATCAAATATAGCAGAAAATAAAAAAAAAAACAATGCATTCTAAGTAAATTACTCTTCAACTGTGAATCCATAAAATCTAACAATTACCTACTTCCAAAATGCAATGGTGGGGCAGATGCAGTATAAACATTCTCTTTCCAAAATGGAGCAACAAGAAAGAAGAAAGGAGAAACAGGTCCCAAGTAAGTCTAAACCCTAAAGTTTGAGAATAATGTTCTGACTCCATTTCCTTCATCAGGGTGTACTGTGATGGGAAACCAAGACCTCAGGCAGCCATGACCATTTGGCATTGCTGACGTTGGTCCATACAGCTCACCTACTTTGGAGTCTCATGCCTGTAGCTCCCCCAGGCTGGCACTGTACATTGGTGGTTCTTCACTTCTCAAATCTCAGGGCAGTCCTTCCCTTATGGCTCTACTAGGCCTAGTGGAGAATCTCTTCAATGGATCTGCCCTTGTAACATACCTTGGAAGCATCCTTTGTAATCTAGATGGAGGCAATCATTAATCAACAATTCATATACCCTATCTGTCTGCATAATCAGTGCCATGTAGATGCCGCCAAGGTTGATTGTTTGTACTTTAAGGAATGGTGATCAAAGGCCCACCAAGGCCCACATTAATCATAAGTGGGGTGGTCAAGGAGAGCTACACAAGAATACAGGGAGCTGATACTTGATGCAGCAAGGGCAGCAGGTGCTCATTTCCTATAAGCACCTTGGGTACCACTCTAGAACCCTTACTGCTCTGAAGGCCCTAGCATTCTGGGCCTGTTATGGGAGTGGCAACCTCAAAGATTCTAAAATGCTTCTGTCATTCTCTTTGTAGTGATGAATATATAATGTCATCCTTCCATCCATTATTAATTTATTTATCAAATGGTCCTTGACCACACCTTTGACTTTCTCTACTAAACACATATTTTATTATTATTTTCATGGCCAAATCCTTAAATTCTTCTTTTCCTTTCATTATAAATAATTTCGTTAAGCTATTCTCTTTTCTCACATTTTACTATATGTAGTTGAGAAGCCATGCAGAAGATGAAACACTTTGCTGCTTAGAGACTTTTTCTGATAAAATAAGCTAGTTTATTCCTCCTAATTTCTGCTTTTCATAAAGCCCTCAGGCAAGGACACAGTTTAGCCAGGTTCTTTGGCTCTTTTAACAAGAATGGCCTTTTCTCCTGTTTCAAACATCTCATTCCTCATTTCCATCTAAGATTTGAGAATTGCTCTTTACTTCATCAGAATTGTCTTTACACTCCATATTTCTATCAAAATTCTGATCATAGTCACTTAAGTAATCTCTAGGAAGTTTTAGATTTTCCCTGAGCCCTAGCAATAATTGTCCTTAATCCTCCATTCCTTTAAATATAGTGCTCCTCTAGCCTATTGCTTCAAATTCTTCCAGCATTTTACCCATTACCTACTTCAAAAGTTACTTCCATAATTTTATGTATTTGTTACAGCAACATCACACTTATCTGGTACCAATTTCTGCCTTAGTCTAATTTGTGATGTTATTAACAAAATAACTGTTGCCGAAGTATTGATATTGAACAGAAATTTGTTGGTCCACACTTTTGAAGGCTAGGAAACCCAAGAAAACAATGCTGACATCTGGTGAGGATCTTCTTCTTACATCAATACTTGTGGAAGGCAAAAGTGGAAAAAGGCAAAATAGGGCACATCTTTCAAAACCCTCAATTATCTTTCTATTTTTTCCAATTATCTTTCAAAGGTACCACCTCTTAATATTGTAACAACAACAGGTAAATTAAACATGAGGGTTTTTTAAAAGATTTATTTATTTATTTGAAAGGCAGAGTTAGAGAGAGAGAGAGAGGGAGAAACAGAGAGCAAGATCTTCCATCCTCTGGTTCATTCCTCAAATGGCCACAATAGCCAGGGCTGGGAGAGGCTGAAGCCAGGAATTTCATCTGGGTCTCCCAGGTAGGTATAGAGGCCTAAGAACTTAGTCCCAGCCAGCGCCGCGGCTCAATAGGCTAATCCTCCACCTAGCAGCGCCGGCACACCGGGTTCTAGTCCTGGTCGAGGCGCTGGATTCTGTCCCAGTTGCCCCTCTTCCAGGCCAGCTCTCTGCTGTGGCCCAGGAAGGCAGTGGAGGATGGCCCAAGTGCTTGGGCCCTGCACCCCATGGGAGACCAGGAGAAGCACCTGGCTCCTGCCTTCAGATCAGCGCAGTGCGCCGGCCGTAGCAGCCATTGGAGGGTGAACCAACGGCAAAAAGGAAGGCCTTTCTCTGTGTCTCTCTCACTCACTATCCACTCTGCCTGTCAAAAAAAAAAAAAAAAAAAACAGGCCATCTTACACTGCTCTCCTAGGTGCATCAGTAGGAAGCTGGATCAGAAGTACAGCAGCCAGGACACAAACCAGCACCCATTATGGGATGCTGGTGTCACAGGCCATGGCTTAACCCATGTCACCATGACACCAGCCCCAAACAACATGAGTTTTAGAGTTGACATATAAATGGGCTGACTATTATAGCAATCCAATAAAGATGCGAGGAAGACAAAATCAGGCAGCGCTGGCAAGGGACAAATAAGAAATAGGTTTAAGAGGATAAATTGAAAAGATACAGTGTATGGGGCCAGTGTTGTACCGTGGGTTAAGTCACTGCCTGCAACACCAGAACTCCATATGGGTGCTGGTTTGAGTCAGGCCTGCTCCAGGTTCAGTCCAGCTCCCTGTTAATGCTCCTGGGAAAACAGTAGAAGATGTTCCAAGTGTTTTGGCCAGAGCACCCATATAGAAAACCAGATGAATCTCCTGGCCATTTGGAAGATTCTTTCTCTTTCTCTCTCTCTCTCTCTCTCTCTCTCTCTCTGCCTCTGCCTCTGCCTCGCCTCTCCCTTCAAAATAAACTTTTTTAAAAGGAAAAACATATAGTATATTAAGTTCATCTTAAGAAGAAAAGGGATGAGTAGGACACCCATTGCTAGAAGTACCACAGTATCATTTAGTAGGACAGAAACCGAGTGAGGAAGGGAAACCTGAACGATGCATGAAGTTGAAACATGTAAAATCCTATCTCATTTGTGATCCAAGGATATGTCATTAAGAAAATTTAAAGAGAAAGCATAACACTGATAAGATATTGGGTACCGGATAACATTTAGTCTATATACAAAGATGTAGATGACATAAATAGTTTTGCATGTAACAAAGAAAATATTAAGTAAGAAAAGAGAAAGTGTAAGAAGTGGGGTAGATGTTGTGGCTAGTGAGTTAAGCTGTTGCTTAAGGAGCCTGCATCCAACATCACAGTACCAGTGTGAGTACCAGCTCTACTACCTCTGATGCAGCTCCTTGCCAATGCAATTCAGAGGGAGGATATTATGGCACAAGTGCTAGGGTTTTCGTCACCCATATGAGAGATTCAGATGGAATACTTGGCTCCTAGGCTTTGGCCTGGTCCAGCAAACTTTTGGAGTGAACCAGCAAGTGGAAACTCTCTCTATTCTCTGCCTCTCCCTCTCACTCTGTTATTCTGCTTTCAATGAAAAAAAAATCAACCTAGAGGGAAAAGGCACAAAAGTGATGCATATAACTCTGACCACATAAATCAGCCCTTAAAGCATTCTAGTGTGGTAGAAAAGTCCATGAGATTGTGGTAAAAAATGTCCTACATGAAGGACCTCAGTGGGTGAGACCCCAGTCAAAGAAATGGTCATTAAAGCAGGAGGTACTTTTCTCTGAAGGGAAGAGAGAACTTCCACTTTGCTTATGGCCTCGTCCAAATACTGACAGAGGGGCTGGCACTGTGGCGTGGCAGGTAAAGCCGCCACCTACAGTGCTGAAATCCCATATGGCCGCTGGTTCAAGTCCTGGCTGCTCCACTTCTGATCCAGCTCTCTTCTATGGCCTGGGGAAAGCAGTAGAAGATGTCCCAAGTCCTTGGACCCTGTACCTGCATGGGAGACCCAAAGGAAGCTCCTGGCTCCTGGTTTCTGACCAGCTCAGCTCCGGCTGTAGCGGCCAGTTGGGGAGTGAACCAGCAGATAGAAGACCTCTCTATCGTTCTCTGCCTCTCCTCTCTCTCTCTCTCTGTAACTCTGACTTTCAAATAAATAAGTCTTTAAAATACATACATACATACATACATACTGACAGAGTTTGCGGTTTCAAAAGGCTTCCATAGCCTAAGCAGCTCATGTCAAGAGCCTCAGTGATCACTGACCTCATACATAAGAGTGCTAATTGTTAAATTAACAACAGGAGTCACTGTGCATTAACTTCCCATGCAGAACCTCTGTCCTCAAAAAGTTGTATTATGAGAATTAACAGTAAAACTTGTTCTCAAAGATTTATCTCATTTTAGTGTATTACATGGATGATATTCTTATGTCATAAGTTTTAGTTATGCCTAAGTGTCCAACTCTATTGCTGTTTTCTTAGGTGCTTCCTTTTTTTGTTTTTTAAGATTTATTTTATTTACTTGAAAGACAGAGTTAACATAGAGAGGTAGAGACAGAGAGAGAGGTCTTCCATCCACTGGTTCACTCCCTGGATGGCCCCAACGGCCAGAGCTATGCCAATCCGAAGCCTCACCAATCCAAAGCCAGGAGCCAGGAGCTTCTTCCAGATCTCCCATGTGGGTGCAGGGGTTCAAGGACTTGGGCCATCTTCTACTGCTGGATCGGAAGAGAAGGAGTCAGGACTAGAACCAGCACTCATATGGGATGCCAGCACTTCAGGCCAGGGCGTTAACTGGCTGCGCCACTGCACCGGCCCCTAGGTGCTTCCTTAATTAATGATCAAACGTGTCCTCAGGGACCTATTTTCTTTTAATGTATTAAGTGGAGGATATTCCTATGTCTCATAGGTTAGAATTATGTCTAACTGCTTTCAAAAGATATATCATTCTTGGGTGCTGCTTTAAAGTTAATTAAGTTTCTAAAAAAAAAAAAAAAGAAAGGAAATTAACTTCGAGATGCAATGACTTTGAACAGCCCTTGTCTCGACTGTTGAGGAATAGTTTTGTGTGTGTGTGTGTGTGTGTGTGTCTGTGTGTGAAAATTGTTGAACTCGTTTAGTATAGAGTTGGTATTCTGTGTATAAAGTTAATTGAAAATGGATCTTAGTGCAGATGGGACTGGGAATGGGAGAGGAAAGAGGATGAGGGGTGGGAGTGTGGGTAGAGGGGAAAGTATGATGAGAAGAATCACTATATTCCTAAAGTTGTACTTATGAATTGAATAAAGTTTTTATTCCTTAAATACACCTTTATTAGGGGAAAAAAGTCATCATGGCATCCTTATGAGGATTTTCCTCACAATATCCTGGACATAAAAATGCATTAATCTCTCATTTCTCTGTGTCATAGTAAAACACATGCTACTGTGGTTAGTTATTAGGATGTTGCCTCTATTACATATCTACCTACCTGGGAAAATGACCATTTCTTTTTAGATCTTTATGTCCATGTAATGCCAAAGAAAATTTACAGAGTCAAAACAACAAGAATTGATGGATGCAATTACTAGTAATAAAGTTGTTAATTTACTAATAAAAAGTGATGCATATAAAAGGGCAACAAAAGAAATACATATTATTAAACACCCTAAGAAAAATTCATAGAGAGGTGGTAATGGAACCAGCCAACACTGGTTTTACAGAAACAAATAGAGGTAAGTTAAGTGATAGGTACCGTTACTCCTGTTTGAAAAATAAACATCAATCTTTCAAACTCACACACATTTTCAAACTTCATTTCAAAGGTGAACAGTCTCCATGGAATTCATTCTGTGAAATAAGTGCCAAACTCAAACTCAGGCTAAGCAGCAACTCACCCTGGCAATTAAAAAAAATAGATTTTGTGAACACCCATAATGATGACTTGCACTTAAAATATGTGTTGGGGCCGGCGCCATGCTCACTTGGTTAATTCTCCGCCTGCGGCGCCAGCATCCCATATGGGCGCCGGGTTCTAGTCCCAGTTGCTCCTCTTCCAGCAAAGCTCTCTGCTGAGACCCGGGAGGGCAGTGGTAGATGGCCCAAGTGCTTGGGCCCCTGCACCTGCGTGGGAGACCAGGAAGTAGCACCTGGCTCCTGGCTTAGGATCGGCACACCGCCGGCCGTGGTGGCCATTTGGAGGATGAACCAACAGAAGGAAGACCTTTCTCTCTGTCTCTCTTTCCCTCACTGTCTAACTCTATATGTAACAAAAACAAAAAAAAAAAAAAAAAAAAAAAACTATGTTGGAACACTTAAAGGAGGGAATTATCTTTTCTATACCTACTCCATTGGTCATGAGACTGATACCGCCTAGAGTCAGGAAGCAGTCAGGCTAACTGAATCCCTGTTTTCCGTTTTCCACACAGCCATGGCCACAGCAGGACACACCCATGATGAACATCTGCTCAGAGATGGAAGGAAGCAAGATCTCCAAGAGATACTGAGAGAAGCTGGACTGGCTGTTGAGGACTGGTTGCCAAAGCTGCAGGAACACTTAGGTGTGACCTGTGCCCAGGCCTTGCAACACCTTGATGAAGAGGAACTCCAGAAGCTGAAATCCCAGGCACAACATCCATGGGAGAAAAGGGCCCTGGAGAAACTGCTGAAACTGTCACAGTCTGGTCTTTCAGAGTCAGAGCAGTCTCCTGTGGAGCTGATAAACCAAAAGCAGATGCAGGCACAACAGGCCCTGCAGGGACTGAGAGACTTGCTGTCAGAAGGTAGGCAGAGACAGGAAGAGGCAGTGAGGAGAAGGGAAGCAGAGCTGAGGCAAGCAATGGAGATCCCTGAGGAGTACTGGCCACCACCTGAAAAGCCCCTTCAGGAAGTCATGGAAAACTTGCAGAAACAACTGAAGGTCACAGAAGGGACACTGTCCCACAGGCAAAACCTCCCAGATAGAGATCTGGTGAGATGGGCATCTGGAGGGCTGGCCCTGCAGGGAATTTTCAAAACCAGCCAACAAAGGGGCCTGCTGGAGAAGAGAGAGGAACTACTCAGTGTGCCCAAGGAGTTCTCACTCTTTGGCCCTGAGCAGGGTACATGGATGGAAACAAAAGAATTCACCTCTTCTCACGCACAGTCCATGTTCACTCAGAGTATAGAGAAGCTGGGCTTCAGCTTAACTGCATCTGCTAAGGGTGGAGGTTGGGGATTTAGTCTAGAAGCTGGTGTGGATCACAGCAAACACTCGGAATCCAAGGAAATCCGAAGATCACATTGTGAGCACTCTTATTTTTGCTCAACCAAGTTCAGCTATATCCCCTTGGCCTCCTGTCACTTCTCCATGGATCAGCTCCAGTTATCCACGGCTGCTCTACAGGAACTGAAGTGCATTGAAGACCTCCTGGATCAGTCTACTGGCCCAGACAAAATCCGCATGCTGAGGTGCAGAACTGAAAACTTCTTCCACAGGTTTGGCTCTCATGCTAACCAAGGCCCTCTGCACCTGGGAGGCATCTACTGGTGGAAGGCCATTTCAGAAGGTTTCCAAAGTGGGCAACTGGAAGAAGTGAAACAGCAGTCAGCCGAGGCCCTGGATAGCTACATCATGGGCAGCTACAGTGGCTTTGGAGTGAATGTTGTTGCAGGTGGGAATGTGTCCAACACGCATTCAAAAACAGACTCTCAGAGAAAAACTGCCCAAAATCTCCAAACCAAAGTGCAATTGTCTGTGGCCCAGACAGGTGGCCCACCAGAAGCAGATGGGTTCGTGCAATGGAAAGCTGGCCTCGTTGCCAGCAATCAAACCTGGTGTGTCATTGATCGGGGACATCGGCTAGTACCCATTTGGGACATCATCCTCTTTAGCCACAGAAATGATTTTAGGAATGCCCTCCAGGTGGCTAAGTGCCTGGAAGACACCTATGCTGCTGTGACGAGCCTAAATGTCCAGATCCAGGATGGGGAGGAAATACTGAGTGCTGGGAAGGAGGCTACAGTTTTCCTAGAAGATGTGAAATCCTGGGAAGTATCTGTTCCTGAAGAGCAGCTTAAAAAATTAATAAATTTCATGCAGATGCTGAATCAAAAAATGAAAGGTTATGACATGTGGATTAACACATGTCTTACAAATTGTGATCTGCAGAATTTTCTAGTAAAAACCGTAAGTTTTTGCAAGAAGTTTCCCACTTATAAAACAAAATTTATTAAATCTCAGTTGTGCAGTCTTCTGGATCCACATATCTACAAAGTGACAAACTTTCCTGAGGCTCACTCCATCATGCAGTGGATCTTCCAGGCAGAGACTGAGCCAGAGCAAGTTACTATCTCCCAATTTTCCGAATTAGTTAAAATTCTAAGAAAAACCTACAATGAACTCATGGACTTGAAGTTCAAATCTGAGTCCCCAGAGACAGTAGAAGACGCTCACAGAAAGGCCAATTATGAAATCAGCTTAGCTTTCAGCTGCTTCTTAAATTACCTCCAGGAAACAGGACAGACAGACACACACCTCTTGTTACTTTCCATTGCAGCTGCTGCAGGATATCAAATGGTACACAATACTTTTCAGTGTTTGGGGAGTGACGAGTTAAACTTCCTACTGAATGAAATGCAGGCTGCCCAGAATAAATACCAGGAGCTCAAAAGTATTTGCAGCTACAGGGCTCAGGCATTCCTGATGCTCACAGGTCTGACAGCCACAGTTGGAGTCACAGCTATTTCTCCAGAAGAGAAAAAACAACGCCTGGCATTAATGAAACAACACATTGGACAATCATTGTCTGAAGAGGTTGCCCATGTCCTTACCAAGCCTAGAGTAGATGATGATTGGCAGAATCTAGAGAAAGACCTGAGGTTGCTCATTGATGGGGATTATGAAGCCACAAAGCCAACTTTGCAAATGGATGACGTAAGAAAACAATTGGAAAATGTCTTCCATGAGAAGAAACAACCACATGAAAATAAAAATACAAAAAGGGAGGTGATAGAAAATGGACCCTTCCTAGACCTACTGCAGCGGCTAGGCTTAGAGCATTACTACCCAAAAAGAATGAGCAGAGCTAACTTCCATCAGATCTACAACACTTCTGTGTGCAACACCCAGCCCAGCTCTGAACAGGACCTTCCCTTTTATTTCCTGCAGAAGCTGCTGATGCTGGATTACAGCCTGAGACACCTGGTCTTCAAAGATGATAGAGACACAGATCACCAGGTTGACTCAGGAGCTTCCAATCAAGAAAATGAGGATTTTGATCCATATGAAGACTTTTTTGAAGATGGACCTAGTTCCACTAAACCTTCAGCCACAAAGCCATACCAGCCCACTAAGACTTACATTCACCCAATGGATATTCAGATGGCAATTTTTCACTGTGCAGATGATTTTGCCAGGCAATATATTTTAACCAAGCTTTCCATTTGTCAATTTGCCCTCCCCCTTCTGGTGCCAAATCCGTGCACTTCTCAAATTGAATTCTCCCTCTGGTCTCTCAGGCAAATCAGGAGAAGTTGGCAGCAAGTCAGCAAATCACCAGATGGGAAGAAGAACAATTACAAGAATCAGCAGATGTGTTGTGTCTCTACCTCCATTGTGTCCTTCATTAGAGTTGGAAATGGCTTCTCTGCTTCCAAATCTCAAGTCATGAACTGCCTTCTTGGTAAGCGTAAACACAATACATTTTTTCACCGCCACTGCACAGGAAGTACAAAAGACTGTCTCTTGATGGGGGGTGTAGTGGAAATCTGCTGGTTCTGTCCTGGGGGGGATGATGAGGGCAGATTTGACAACTGTGTGACCTTCACCAATCTTCATGGAGATGCAAAGGAACACCCGCAGCAGCTCAGCTTCCTACAGGAAATCTCTTCTCTCATTGTGGTCCTCATGTCGGTTTCTGATAACAATGAGGAAAACCGGAAAATTGTCCGTGAGCTATGCCAGGCATCACGACCTTTGATCTTCCTGCTTGATGATAAAGAAAAAACCATGGCAAATAATTCTGGTCGGAGAGTGAGAATTGGCATCAGGAATAGAAATGAGGCAGAATTAATAGGGGAGATCACAACTGCAATCAGACATCTGTTGGAGTCCTCTGACACTGCTCTCAGCTTAGAGGACTGTTCCCAAATTGCTCGCAAGCAAGGATTCCTTATTGATGAAGACCAGAGAGACTGCAAGGAAGCCAAAGAAAAGGCACAGATTCTAATGGCCCTCATGTCAGAAAAGAAGTTATCTCACATGAAGGAGGAGTTATTGCCTCTTCAGGGACAGCTCTGGCACCTCTGGTGTAAGAAGGACAAAGAACTCTACCATCTGAGAGAAAAGGGGAATCGGAGCATTGAACAACACAAGAGTGACATTGAAACTGAGAAACAAATGATACGGCATGAACAGTTGACCAGAGCCTTTCCTCTCAATGAGTTAATGCAATCTGTTCTTGAAATTCTCCAGGGACATTCACAAACTCACACCAAACTCTACTTCTTGCAGTGGCTGAGTGTGTTTTTGGACAATCTGACTGTAGGACACTTGGAAAAGCTGCGTGAGAAACAAAAATCATGGTGGCTACTGGTACAAAAAGAGAAGAAAAAAACAAAGAGCACTTCTCTGAAAGACTGGCAAAATGAGATAGAAGCCATAGCCACTGAGATTAATAACTGTACATTGGGAGTTGAGCAACTTCTCAGAGAAATTGGTCAGATCTATGAAGCTCTAGAAGAAGTCTCCTCCAAAAAAGAGATTCTCTTTCTCTCCCTTCCTGAAATTGCTGCAGATCTGATGATAAATGGTGTTCCCATTGAGCTGATGGATGGGGATGCTTCCTATGTGCCTCTAAAGTGGGTGGCAGCTGTTTTTGACAAGCTTGCTGAGAAACTTGGAGACAAAAGGCTGTTTGTTCTCTCTATCCTTGGCCTGCAGAGCTCAGGGAAGTCCACTCTGCTGAATGCACTTTTTGGGCTGCAGTTCACAGTCAGTGCAGGCAGGTGTACACGGGGAGCCTACATGCAGCTCCTGAAGGTAGAGGAGAAAATCACAGGGGAACTTGGCTTTGACTTTGTGCTTGTTGTGGACACTGAGGGTCTTCGAGCCCCAGAACTCAGCAATAAATCCCAGAACAGGGACAATGAGCTGGCAACCTTTGTCACTGGACTTGGAAACTTGACTCTGATCAATATTTTTGGAGAGAATCCATCAGAGATGCAGGATATCCTACAAATAGTTGTCCAAGCCTTTCTGAGGATGAAACAGGTGAAAATCTCACCAAGTTGCCTGTTTGTCCATCAGAACGTGGGGGAAGTTACAGCTGAAGATCAAATGATGGAGGGACGAAGGCGACTGGAGCAGAGACTAGATGAAATGGCAAAATTAGCAGCAGAACAAGAACAGTGCTCAGACATAGACCGCTTCAGTGATGTCATTAAGTTTGATGTCAACACTCACGTGTACTATTTTGCTCACCTCTGGGATGGCAATCCCCCAATGGCCCCTCCTAATCCTCGTTATAGCCACAATGTCCAAGAACTGAAAAGTAGTATTCTTATGACTGCCAAACAGGATTCCAAAGGAAGCATCATGAAGATATCAGATGTAAAATTCCGTGTTCAAGATTTGTGGAGAGCTCTGGTGAATGAGAACTTTATTTTCAGTTTTAGGAACACCAGGGAGGTCGTGGCCATGAGCAAACTTGAAACCATGTATAACCACTGGACCTGGCAATTAAGGAGTCATGTATTAGACTTGCAGAACCAGCTGACCAACCAGATTAAGAATGGAAAAATCCAGACACTCACAACAAGCACAGTAGAGGCTCCAATTACAGAAAAATATGAAACCATCAAGCAAGAATTTGAAAAATTTTTTGATGAAGACACAGATAGTGAAATACTGGTTCAATGGAAAACAAATTTTGAGCATAAACTCATAATGCTTAAAGAGACACTTATTTCAGACAGTAGAAGAAAAGTCAATGAACTTATTAGTTTTAAAAAAAGTCAAGAAAGCCTGGATAAGAAAAAAACAGACTATGAAAGGGAATTATTGGAAAGGAGCAGGAAATTGGCTTTATCTATAAAGAATAAAGAATTAAGTGAGGAAAAATTACAGGAGAAATTTAATCAACTTTGGACAAAATGGGTCTGTGATGTGTCTTCAACTATCCCTCAAGTCAAAGAACCTACCATTGATGTAGATTCTGAAAACATCCTCTTGGATTATTTCAAAAATGAGACAAATATGGTGGGAATACTGAGTAAAAATTCAGGAAAGAATTTTCAAGTAAATTATGACAGACATGTCAAAATGAGTAAGAAATATTACATTTTCAAAGAGCAGTTAGAGGCCCATGATAAAGAATCCATTAATATGACTACTAACTGTATCTTTACAAGATTTGAGGAAACTATTAACAACATTTGGAGGCAACAGCGTGATTACAATCCAAGTTATTTCCATAACATCCTGAGACTAATAGATGAGGAAATGAAATCTGCACCCACAGAAGAAAGATATTCATTTACAAATAAATACAATATTGACATAGCTTTGTATTTATTTGAAAGAGCCTCACAGAAATTTAAGGAAATGCACAGGGCATTCAAGAGAGCAAATGATCCTGTTAACTATTTAGAGAGTAAGAAAGGTGATTTCTTCATGAGTTTTAAAATCTCTAGCCAAGGTGCAACCTCCATCAAAACATTCGTTGATTTTCTGTGGAACAAGCTCTCTCCTGCTGTGTCCACCACAATATGTGAAAAAATAGTCCCTAAAATTGCTGGGGACATGAGAAACAATTGCCCTGAATTCAATGGAAACAGAGCTAACTTAGAGAAACACATTCTCATCTCTCTGGCAGAGGAAGAAAACTTTGAAAAGTACTGGAAATACCTTCATGATCCAAAATCATTTTTTAGGAGTTACATTGGAACCCATATTAGAAAATACTGTTCAGGAACAGGAGCTGAAACAATAAAGGCTTTTTTAAAACTAAGTTTAGATGACATCAAGAATGCCCTGCTCTCTGCTATTCATGAATCCACAGCAGAAGCTAAAGACAAAAACAGCACTGCATCTGAGTGGCTGGATTTGTTCTGTGATCAGCTGGGGAGCAGACTGATCTTTCCGCGAAGTGACTTGATAAGCATTGAACACCAGGAGATTAAAGACATGGAATTTCTCAAAGAAGCTATGAGTGTAGCTTTGGATCCTGCAATGAAGACAGTTGAAGAGCACTGTCTGAGTAAACCAGTAGAGGAAATTGTTCCTGAAATTGAGAAAATACTCTCTGAACACCTCTGTGGCTGCTGGAAACAATGTCCCCGCTGCAAAGCAATCTGTACAAACACAATTCCTACACATGAGGGAGATCACAGCGTTCCCTTCCACCGTCCTCTGGCTGTCAAAGGTGGAATATGGCATAAAACAGACACCTTTGTCATTGACTGCTGTACTAGTTTGGTGGCAAGTGATTGCTTCATGGTTTTCAGTGATGGCCGGGAAATCCCATACAAGACCTATAGACAGGCAGGAGGAGAATATGCCACTTGGAGTATCACTCCGGATTCATCCACACAGCCCTATTGGAAATGGTTTGTCTCTCACTTCAGATCAAATCTAGAAGAAAAATATGGGAAAAAATTTACAGGTAAAGGTAAAATCCCTGAGGCCTGGGCCATAATCACAAAGCAGGATGTGCTTGATGACCTGAAAAAACAGTAGCATTCAGTGACCACAAAAGAGCCCTAGGATCTCAACAAAAGAGACACAGCACCTGGACAACCCTAACACACCTCCTCATCACAATGAGAACCCCACTACTGCCATTTTAAAAAGGAAACATGCCAACACAAGTCCATTATCTGTTCAAGAGTTGAAGATTTCCTGTGTGTCTTTATGCCCCAACTCCTTCTGATTTACAAACAAAATATACCAGTGAAAACAGTCCAGGGAATGGCAGCCAAATGACTTGGATCTTCAGAGTGAAGAGATACCAATGATAACTCTCCATCTTATGTCTTTTTAAAGGACTTTAAGCATATTCTCAGATTCAGGTCAGATGACTATGTCTCCAGAAGAAGTCATCTAACAGGAAAATTATGAAAGACAGGTGTTCTTGACTGCTGTCCTTTCATTTCCTGGAAAACACACTTGATGAGAGTTGGAAAGGTCTCCTAATCTGATAAAATTGCAACAGTGATGGAAACAGAACAATTGCACAGCACTGTGCCTATCTCACATCATTGATTCTTGGAAACTACAATATGTTCAATTATCATTTGCTGAATGTTGCTCATATTTGTTTAAATGAAGCCACAAAAGCTTTTAACTAAGAAGTATCTTGTATCCCGCTACCTTTGATTTTCAAACTAAAATAATTGTGTATAAATAAAAAAGGATCATTCATAAATTCCTCTGGCATTTAGACAGTGTTATTCTTCATGATATTTAGAGTCTGTTTGTAAGAGCGCACCAAAATTGGAAAGAGGTAAATGAAGACAGGAAGATGACTATTCTTCACAAGGGTCCAGAGAACCCCCTTCCCGTTTCCCCTCCTCTATGAAATACTCTCATTACTTGGTTAATGCCACTACCAGGACCATTGGTTGCTATTCTCACCCTGTATTTTATACTACCATGTCTGTTTAAGTGTTTACAGGAGGAGATAATGGAATGAACCAAGGCCTTCATCAGCCAGGAAGTTAACCAAATGCTGCTATAGGGATATACTAAGCTCCCCACCCAGGAGACAGCAGCTTGAGGCATCACCCCATTCCAGCAGAGTACCTCGTCACCCCATGTCAGCAGGAAGTAGCTCTAAAGACAAGATCATCATCCCTTCTGGAGTTTTTGGACTAATATAATCCCATACAACACTTGCTTTATTAAAAAAGGGAGGGGAGGGATGTTAGTAAAATGGCAGTTTTATCTATGGCACGGTCAGTATCTATGGCGCAGTCCACACCCCAGACACCATTCTAGGATCTAACCCTCGCTGCCGTGGCTGGAAGCCAGGTGATCCCATGGCCCAACCACCAGTGTCAGCTCCATTCCCATCCTAATGGGATTCGCTGCCCCTACTTCCCTGCCTGCCCCCCAGCAAAGGTTTAACAAGACCTGTTCCTGAACACGTGGCTCTATCTCAATCTCTCTCTCTCTCACACACACACACACTCCTCCCTTTTTTCCTCCTTCACCCCTTTCCTCCAGTCTGTCTGGTTTCCCCACCAATAGATCCTTTCCATTAAAAAAAAAAAAGACTATGAGGAGTGGGGTTTTCTGTGATAGTGGTGGGGAAAATGATGCTGCTACCAGGGGGGGTTGGAATTGGAAGGGATTTCAGTTTCATCAGGTTAGGCATGATTGGGGAGGAGATCTCAGGAAGGTTGGAGTAGGGGGAATAAGTACACTAGGGATGAGATCGCCAAGAAAGGTAGACACTGAGTCTTGGTGTAGATCACAAAATTAGAAGTGGGCTAGGCCGGCGCCGCGGCTCACTAGGCTAATCCTCCGCCTAGCGGCGCCGGCACACCGGGTTCTAGTCCCGGTCGGGGCGCCGGATTCTGTCCCGGTTGCCCCTCTTCCAGGCCAGCCCTCTGCTGTGGCCAGGGAGTGCAGTGGAGGATGGCCCAGGTGCTTGGGCCCTGCACCCCATGGGAGACCAGGAAAAGCACCTGGCTCCTGGCTCCTGCCATCGGATCAGCGCGGTGCGCCGGCCGCAGCGCGCCGGCCGCGGCGGCCATTGGAGGGTGAACCAACGGCAAAGGAAGACCTTTCTCTCTGTCTCTCTCTCTCACTGTCCACTCTGCCTGTCAAAAAAAAAAAAAAAAAAAAAAAAAAGAAGTGGGCTAAGTTATAAGATTAGCAGGGATACAGTTGATGTGACCAGTAGGGTCTCTCAGAGTTGCTGAAAATAGAGGACACAAAAACACAAGAATTAAGATCACATCAATGGGTTTAGGGAAAGGTTCTGGTCACTTAAGACAGAGTTCTCAAGTACAGTGGCAAAGAAGTTCCAAAGCCTATAGGAATGGGACTAGGACAGTGGAAAAGTTAACTCTATTAAGTCTGGGGATAAATTTCCTTGGCATTATGAAGAAAGACATATGAAACATACAATTTTTCTTTGCCCCTTCCTTTAAATTTGGAACTCTCCTAATTCTGACCCTTCAGAAAAGTCTAAATAAGCCTTTAATCCAGCATGATAGTGCTGTGGCACAGAAGTGGGCAAGGCAGTGAAGTAAAGTATTGTGTCATCACTAACACTACCATGACAACCAACAGTACCGCTGTCTTTGTAGTTAACATGCCTGTAAGACCATGGGCATGGCACTTAATCTCTTTGTTTTGAGGAAGTTTAATTGTAAGATGGTAAATTTCTTATGTGTCTTTGAGAAAAACAAATTTCTATATATAAAGCACTTAGGACAAACCAAAAACAGAATAAGAAATCTGTTATTATAAGTTATTAGGTTAAACTGCCTCTCCCAAGTTGTGGCATAGTAGGCTAAGCCTCTGCCTGCGGTGCCAGTATCCCAGATGGGTGCCAGTTCAAGTCCTTGGCTGCTCCACTTCCAATCCAGCTCACTGCTAATATGCCTGTGACGGCAGTGGAAAATGGCTTAAGTACTTAGGCCCCTAAACCCCCATGGGAGTCCTGGAAGAAGCTCCTGGCCCCTGGCTTCAGATCAGCCCAGTTCCAGCTGTTGTGATCATTGGGGGAGTGAACCAGCACATGGAAGATCAATCTCTCTCTCTCTATCTCTCTCTCTCTCTCCCTCCTTCCCTCCCTCCCTCCCTTTCTTGTACTCTGCCTTTTAAATATATAAAATAATTTTTAAAAAAAAAAGAAAAATAAAAAAAATTCCCTAATATTTTAATTTTTGATTTTTTTTGATATTATTTTAATTTTTGATATTTTTTACTTTGAATTGTGGGAACAAACACGTTTATCTTGTAGTCCACATTGTGGTTCCCCTCAACTCCTATGTGGTAGACAGAAATGTGCCCCTGAGATCCTCCTTCAAGGAAGAACCTGTTATACAGCTGAGAGTAATGAAGTCAGTAGCCAATCTTCACTTATCAGAGCTTTCAGTCTGCCTCAGTTACAAGTCAGCCTGTATACAGTGACTGGGTAATACAGAATGTAAAGATGTAGCCATTTTAGCCTGGCCTGGGCTGCTCTCACTTTGGAGTCCTCCATACAGCTCAAGAATATTTGTGAGGCTGCATTATAGCTGAATTTCTTGTATGGTGAGAAAGGTCCAGGAAGGAAGCCTAGGCCCTGCAAATACACTCATTAGGAGTGAAATGGAAGTAGAAGTCTTACTGAGTCCAAACAAGGGCTCCTGCCTTGGCTTCATGTTCTATGTGTTGGAATTATTCCAGAAATAAAGCTTTATTATCCGAGGTACTAAGGAGGCACTTCTGAATTCAAGGAGAAATTTCTCCCTTCTATCTGCCAGCTTAAATTTACAAAGCTTACCCAAGACCTTTCTGGCCTTAGTGTTTAGTTATTCTGGGTCTCTGGGGTCTTAATCGAAACTGAAAAATGGGAATCATGGTGTAGAATTGACAGATACAGCACAAAAGCCTCAAGAATGACTACCTGCCTTGGTGAGCACATCACAAGCCCTCCCCACCATGCATCTTCCTTTCTATTTCCCTGTCTCCCGTTTTAACTATAGTTGTCCCCCATGATTTCCTGTCTTATTTCTGGGACCCTAATTCAAGCATCTGGCTTTGGAATCCAACTACATGGAAGTGGCAGGGACTTTCTTCTCCACTACATTACGATAAACAGCCCTAACAGGATAAAGAATTCTGGAGCCATTGCTGTGACACAATGGGTTAAAGTCCTGGTCACACAGCCCCAGTCTGCAGCACCTTCCTCCCATCTGGGCAGCAGTTCAAGTCGTGGCTGCTCCACTTCTGATCCAGCTCCTTGCTAATGTGCCTGGGAAAGCAGTGGAGGATGGCTCAAGTCCTTGGGCCCCTGCACCCACGTGGGAGACCCGGAGATCCAGAGGAAGCTCCTGGCTGCTGACTCCTGGCTTCCGATCAGCTCAGCTATAGCTGTTGCAGCCATTTGGGGAGTGAACAAACAAACGGAAGACCTCTCTCTCTCTCTCTCTTTCTCTGTCTTTATCTGTCTTTCAAATAATTTTTTTTAAATGATAAAAGAATTCTGAGATTTTCAACCTTAGCACTGTTAACATCTACAGCCAGATAATTTCTTGTTTTGTGGAACCGTCCCATGCATTATAGGATGTTTATCAGTGTCCAGAGCCTCTATATTAGCCCTCTCTGTAGCCTTGACAACCAAAAAATGCCTCCAAATACTGTCAAGTGTCCCAGAAATATTAGTATTGCCCCAGTTGGGAATGACTATGCAACAAGAACCTAAAGGGTTTTTCAGCAGTGAGCATGGGGTGCAACAGATTAAGCTGCCACCGGGGACACCCACATCCTGTATCAGACTGCCCAGTTCAGAGTGTGCCTTGTTCCAGTCCAGCTACTCAGCTTGTAATCCAGTGTCCTGTTAATGTTACCCTCGGAGGCAGGAGATGATGGCAGCACTTGGGTCCCTGCCACCCATGTAGGAGACCAGATGGAATTCTGGGTTCCTGGTTTTTTGTAGGCATTTGGAGAATAAACCAGCAGATGGAAAATAAATCTCTCTTTCTGCTATAAAAATAAATTTTAAAAGTAAACATTTTAAAGAGTTTTAAATAGGAGAGAAAAATGGAATAAGATTTTGATAGAATTTGGGTAAAGCTTTGGGTTTTTTTCCCTAACACTCATTGAAAAGATTCAAAAATATGGAAAAATATAAAAAGGAAATTTAAAACACACCAAATCCTGCCATTCAGATAAACTTCTGTGAACATTTTAATGACCATCCTTCCATGCATATGGACCTACAATTAACTTCTGTGCATACAGTCTTGCATTCATGGTAATGTACAATCTGTACATTCTCCTATAATCTCCTTTCCCATTTAAAATCTAACTGTGGGCATCTGTAGAAATTTAACTTGACATGATTGCTTACATCCTAGATATAACTGTCATCTTGCCTTCTAAGTGATCTTAGAGGGCATTCCAAGCCCTTTGATAGCTTAAGCAAAGTTGTTAAGATAACCTGCTGTTCTTAACTGAAGCACTTATCTGATGCCCAGAATGTCTCTTACCTGAAACCTGGAATATTAATATTTCTTTTAAAATCCAGGTGCATTCTTCTTAGCTAAAGGCCACCTCTGTCTATAAAATCTTCTCTCCTGTCTCATGGCTTGGGGACCCATTCTCTTGAAGTCACCTGAGACCACACTGCCATCTGTAAACTCCATAATAAAATACACTTAATTTGGGGCCGGCGCTGTGGCGTAGTGGGTAAAGCCACTGTCTGCAGTGCTGGCATCCCATATGGGAGCCAGTTCAAGTCCTGGCTGCTCCACTTCTGGTCCAGCTCTGCTATGGCCTGGGAAAGCAATGGAGGATGGCCAAAGTCCTTGGGCCCCTGCACCCAGGTGGGAGACCCGGAGGAAGCTCCTGGCTTATGGTTTCGGATCAGCACAGCTCTGGCCATTGTGGCCAACTGGGGAGTGAACCAGTGGATGGAAGGCCTTTCTCTCTCTCTCACTCTTGCTCTCTCACTCTCTGTAACTCTGCCTTTCAAATAAATAAATAAATCTTTTTAAAAAAAAACACTTGATTTGTCTACCTCTTTCTTTGGTCCCTCGGCCACTTCTGATTTTAGCAGCCAGTTCATTTGCAGCCAGCTCTCTTGCAGCCAGTTCTAGACCAAGTTTTCCCAAAACTACATCTTCCTAGGTCAACAAATATCAGTCTAGTCTAATAATTAATTTGTATAATATTCATTTGTATATAATTAGAATCAAGTCTTAAATTCAATCACGTTCCTAAATTTTCACCATTCTAAATACCACGGCAATTAACATCTGAACAAACATCTCTACACAACTTGAAACTTTCAATTTCACAGTCAACACTTCTTATGTACTTAGGATTTTCCCAGGATCCAGAGCTTCAGACACAGATCTTCTTTCAAAGATGTACAAAAACTGGTAGAAAGAATATGAGCAGGGAACAGAATAAAATGTGTCAAATGGTATGGAAATGAGAGGTGGTAATGTTGGCAAAAATGAACAGATAACTGACAGGAAGTTATTCACAAACATGGGCCTATAAAGTTGTAGTATAAAAGTTAATCTCAGGCTGGTGCTGTGGCATAGTGTGCCAAGATTCCACCTGCATCAATTTCATATGGGCACCGGTTCATATCCCAGATGCTCCTCTTCCAATCCAGCTCTCTGCTATGGCCTGGGAAAGCAGTAGAAGGTGGGGCAAGTGCTTGGGCCCCTGTGCTCACTTGGTAGACCCAGAAGAAGCTCCTGGCTCCTGGCTTTGGATTGGCCCAGCTCCAGCCATTGTGGCCATTTGGGGAGTGAACTAGTAGATGGAAGACCTTTCTCTCTGTCTCTCCCTCTGTCTGTCTATAACTCTGCCTCTCAAGAAAAAAAAAATCTTTTAAAAAAAATCTCAGCAACTTTTTCTTCAGTGACAGTACTTTGTTTTTGAACTAACAACTTTTTAGAAAGCTTTTATTTAATAAATATAAATATCATAGGTACAGCTTTTGGAATATAGCTGTTCTTCCCCCCTCACTTCCGTCACCTGCCTACCCACCCTCACTCCCGTCCTACCCCCTGCTCCCTCTCCCACCCCATCCTTCATTAAGATTCATTTTTTATTATCTTTATATACAGAAGATCAACTGTATACTAAGTAAAGATTTCAGCAGTTTTCACCCACACAGACACACAAAGTACAAAGTACTTTGTGTTTGAAGACAAGTTTTATCATTAATTCTCATAGTACAACTAATTAAAGACAGAGGTCCTACATGGGGAGCAAGTGCACAGTGACTCCTGTCACTGATTTAACAATTGACACTCTTGTTTATGACATCAGTGATCACCTGAGGCTTTTGTCATGAGCTGCCAAGGCTATCAAAGCCTTTTGAGTCCACAAACTCTGTTCAATGACAGTACTCCTAATAATCATTTGTTTAGATGCCTTTTTCCTATTTCCCTTGCTCCCTGTGTGCTTGCCAGAGCCAGATATTTCTTCTTTACTTCTATTGTATATTTATCACATGGCCTCGCACTGAATACAAAGCATTCTCCAAAACAAAAATAAGGGAGACTCATATAGAAGCATGAGGGCTGTGGATACTAGTTCAAATGCCCCTCCAATTTGCCAAACTCAAAGGCAGATCAAGAAATAAGATGGAAGAGGAGGAGTAAGCAATAGTAAGTGGATATGTACTTGTTGATCCTCTCGTTCTCTTCTGAAAACCTTATCCCAAGAGAAATATCAACACTTGTTCAGAAGGGCATTAAGGATGAATCCTAAAGCTTACATTCATGATGAATCCTAAATCTTACATGTATGATGTATAGAAACATTTTACTCTCTTCATCTTAGTCTATAATCTTATATAACTCTGAAATCCCCATCCATTGGTTAGATGGAGGGGAAAAAATTAACTCAATTTCAATCTAGTTTAAATTTAGTTCAATATCACCATTTAAATGTAGTTTTAAGAAGGCCGGCGCCGTGGCTCACTAGGCTAATCCTCCGCCTAGCGGCGCCGGCACATCGGGTTCTAGTCCCGGTTGGGGCGCCGGATTCTGTCCCGGTTGCCCCTCTTCCAGGCCAGCCCTCTGCTGTGGCCAGGGAGTGCAGTGGAGGATGGCCCAGGTGCTTGGGCCCTGCACCCCATGGGAGACCAGGAAAAGCACCTGGCTCCTGGCTCCTGCCATCGGATCAGCGCGGTGCGCCGGCCGCAGCGCGCCGGCCGCGGCGGCCATTGGAGGGTGAACCAACGGCAAAGGAAGACCTTTCTCTCTGTCTCTCTCTCTCACTGTCCACTCTGCCTGTCAAAAAAATAAAAAAATAAATAAATAAAAAAAATGTAGTTTTAAGAATTATTTGGTTTCTATTGGATAAAAGTGTACTCGATCACCCAGAAAGTCTTTTCTTTCCTTCTTTCTCTCCCCAGATTAGAGTGCAGAGTGTGGTGTATGCCAGCCTTGTGCTTCTTATGTTGTAGTGGCACCATCTGCTGGTCTCAGAAGCATAATTCTTTACGCACCTAGTTAAACATTCTGCACCATGCCACCGTTTTTTTTTTTTATCTTATTTTTAATTAGTCTTTAAGAGATTCAATATACTTCATAGATATAATTCTAAGAATCTAATTATAGGTATTAGATGGCAGAGTATGGAGGGAGCTCACCGCACTAGTCTAGAAGATGGTTTTTAAAAAGTAGAGAGAGTACAGTCTCAGAGAAGAGTTAGGTAGAAAATGGCAGAGGAAACTCCACACAAATTAGAAGGACTCAGCAGACGTACATGGAGGGTGTGGACATGCACAAATCAGGACCCTAGCAGCCAAGAGCCTCCACACCAGCTTTGGAGAGTGAGGTGAGACCAGACTGCAGCAGCCCAAGACACTGGAGATAAAGCTGCAGGAAAAGCCTGGAGGGAATCCGGCTTGGAGCCTTGTTGGCAAGAGAATGTTCTGACATGAGAAGCTGTCCACACAGCAGACTCAGAATGACAATTGCTTTAAATAGCATTCCAACCTCAGAATCAGCTCTTAAGGCATTCTGGTCTGACTGAAAAGCCCACAAGAGCATTTCTGCCATGGAAAGCCAAGACACTGTGGCAAAAAATGTCTTACGTGAAGGAGGTCAGTGGGTGAGACCCCAGTCAAAAGAAGTGGTCATCAAAGAAGGAAATACTTTTCTCTGAAAGGAAAAAAGGGGAAATGGTGCTGTGCTGTAGTAGGTAATGCTGCCGCCTGCAGTGCCGGCATCCCATGTGGGCATCAATTCGAGTCCTGGCTGCTCCACTTCCAATCCAGCTCTTTGCTGTGGCCTGGGAAAGCAGTAGAAGAAGGCCCAAGTCCTTGGGCCCCTGAACCCATGTGGGAGACCTGGAGAAGTCTCCTGGCTCCTGGTGCAGATCTGGCCGTTGCAGCCATCTGGGGAGTGAACCAGTGGATGGAAGACTCACTCTCTCTCTCTCTCTCTCTGCCTCTCTGTAACTCTGCCCTTAAAGTAAATAAACAAATCTTTTAAAAAATCTAGTGAATAAGAGGGAGGAGGAGGAAGGGTAGGTACAAGGATGGGAGGGAAGGTAGGGTGGGAAGTATCACTATGTTCCTAGATCTCTATATACAAATTACATGAAATTTGTTTACCTTAAAAAAAATTAAATTAAATTAAAATTGAAAATTGAGAATGTTTATTCTTGAGACAAAAATAAATTCTACCTGGGCAAGAGATGTTCTTAAGTGTACAAAGCAAAGAATAACACACTGATTCCTGGTGACAAACCTAACAAAAGCAAAGTACTCTGGAAAAGGTAACTCGTGCTCATGAATACAGTGGTATGGTTCATGCCAAATTCTGAAGCAACCTTTCTGCAAAGGACATTGGACACAGAATCTGTATGATGTTGTAAATTAAAAAAAAAAAAAAAAGCAGCAGAAGACAAACCAAGGACTTGCGTCCCTGCCACCCACATGGGAGATACAGATGAAGCTTCAGTCTTTGGCCTGGCCCAGCCCTGGCCATTGTGGCTATCTGGGGAGTAAACCAGTAAATGGAAGCTATCTCTGTCTCTCTCTTTCTCTTTCTCTCTCTGTGTCTGTGTGTGTGTGTCTGCCTTTCTCTCTGTAACTCTTTCAAATAAATAAATCTTAAAAAAAAAATATACTCAAGTAAAGCTAATCTAAATCTCTTAACTAGAAGGCAGGAATGAATAAATGACCAGAAAATTAATTCAAGAGTTACAACTAAATGACTTTAATTATGATTTTAAAAAAGAATATGTATTTACAAAATCCAAACCTTAATCAAAAGCTAATGAATGAAACTTATTATATATGCAAATTTTATCAGAATGAAGATTTTTTTTAAGTTAGTAAAAATGTTTCTCTTATGGGTCTGAATAAATGTTCATAATTAACTTATCTCTGTTCCATATTGTTTCTCTTCTTATACACAACATTACTCTGTTGGAAATAAATACAAAATTTTATTTTCCTAATTCCTGAAATTATATGAAATTTACAACTAATAACTACATAAATGAAAATGTTCATTAAGATTTTTCTCATTACTAAAAGTAATGAAGTGCTCAGAAGAAACACATTACAGAAAATTCTATCTCCCATCAGTATTTTTATAAGTTATAACTATTCAAATTCAAAGATATATTAGATGAATGTACATGATGTTGCCATAAATCTGTCACATGGATGAAATCAGACAGCATCATTTTCAATATTTCTTATCAATAATCTTATGGTTTTCTCAGCAAAACTTTAGGAATTATGTTTTTGTTGGATCATTTGTTTCAATAATTGTCAGTAATTAAAAGAAATGGGGTCATTAAATAAAAATTACAATTCTTGCTCCCCTCTGATGCTAAATGTTATTCTTAACAAAAATCATGGGGCCAGCGCTGTGGCACAGTGAGTTAAGGCCCCAGCCTGCGGCGCTGGCATCCCATGTGGGCGCCCGTTTGAGTCCCGGCTGCTCCACTTCTGATCTGGCTCTCTGCTGTGGCCTGGGAAGGCAGTGGAAGATAGCCCAACTCCTTGGGCCCCTGTACCCATTTGGGAGACCCGGAAGAGACTCCTGGCTCCTGGTTTCAATCGGCTCAGCTCTGGCCATTGTGTCATTTGGAAAGTGAACCAGTGGAATGGAAGATCTCTCTCTCTCTCTCTCTCCTCTCTCTGGCTCTACCTCTCTCTGTAACTCCGCCTTTAAAATAAATAAAATAATTTTTTTAAAAAATCATGTTAAAGCATGGAAAAGGAGACTTCACAGACTCCAATATTTTGACACATTGCTTTGCTTGATCCCCTGGAATTTTAGTAAGAACAATGTATGATCATGAGATTGTAGATGGGCAAAGAAATGGCTTTCTTCTTTAAAATGAGAGAAAGGTCAGTGTGGAAGAGGAGGTGGGAGAGAAAGACAAAGGTTATTTCTACTACAGACATGTTCTTGAGTTGATCCATTTTGGAAAAGAAACATGAAAGTTGCGGACCTGGAAGAAATCTGTTAAATTACTCATGCATCCCCCAGAAAGTCAGTATGTACTCTCCTGCAGGTGTGCATACCTCATGGCTTGATGTGGTAAGTTTCAATACATATTTATTGAATGAATTAAAGCAATTGGAAATGGAGATGGCAGTGGGGGTAGAAGTACTAAAGATACTCATTACTGAGCTACAGTGGAATTCAAATGTAATTGTCCTCTCTCCAAGAATAAAATCTCAATGTTTTTCACAGAGACCTTCCTTAGTTTCCTCATCTACACAATAACTCAGATGCCTTTAACCTGGAGGCCACACACATACAAAGAGTAAATAAATAAAATCCATGGTACACATGACTTTGGATCACAAAAAAAAAAAAAACAACTTGCCTTTATTTTCACTGACCTGTTACAAAAGGTTGACTGAATGTAACATCTTCTTCAATTTATATATAGGCAGAAAATCACAATAGTATTAGTAGCAATATTACTTCACCAGTAAAAATCACAGATAATTTTGTACTATATTAATTATAAATGTTTCAAATATCATTTATACTCATCACTATTTTGAAAAATTATAGTACTTACTATACCCACAACTAGATCTTATTATTTAATGCATTAGCAAAACACCGCATATTATATCACCAATTAGGAGATTTTTTAAAATATCCTGATAACAATATAATTAGTTTCAGTTTTAATCCTTCATATTGCATTTTAGACTTTAAAAAACATTATTCTCCCATGTAGGACCTCTGTCATTAATGACTTGTACTATGAGAATTAACTGTAAAACTTGTCTTCAAACAGTACTTTATACTTTGTATGTCTGTGTTGGTGCAAACTGTTGAAATCTTTACTTAGTATAGAGTTGGTCTATTGTATATAAAGTTAATTAAAAATGAAGCTTAATGAAGAATGGGATGGGAGAGGGAGTAGGAGGTAGGACAGGAATTGGGGTGGGAGGGCAGGTATCAAGGGAAGAACCACTATATTCCTAAAGCTGTACCTATGAAATTTGTATTCATTAAATAAAAGCTTTCAAAAAAAAACATTATTCTCAGAATAGGATTTGTCTGTCTTGGCCAAAAAGCACCACCAACAACAGAATTGTTAGACTGAATGATCAGCAAGGTTCCTTCCAAATTAATCCAGTTTACAGTTACTGTCTCCTCTGATGTGTCTATTCTCCAACATTTACTTTATTCAAGAGTTTCTAAAATGGGTAAGCAAAAAATAAAAGAACTAATATGCAGTGGTTAAAAAAAAGTCAGCTAGGTTCAGAGAAAAGATACAATACAAAATCAAATCAGACGCTTTACAAGTAATCCAGACTGAGTTCTGCTTTATAGGAAGAAGGGAGCTGGAGTGATCTTTTTAATAATTCAGAACCAGTAGTAAAAGGTCTCAGAGACAAGCATTCACCACAAAGAGGCAAAATTAGTGACACCTGGTGTGGAGATAGGACGAAAGCTAGTTTAGGAGCCGGCGTTGTGGCACAGCAGGTAAAGCCACTGCCTGCAGTGCCAGAATCCCATATGGGTCCCAGTCAGAGTCCCAACTGCTCCACTTCTGATTCAGTTCTCTGCTAAGGCATGGGAAAGCAGTGAAAGATGGCTCAAGTCTTTGGGCCCCTGCACCCATGTGGGAGACCCAGAAGAAGTTCCTGGCTCCTGGCTTCAGATTGGTGAAGCTCCTGCTGTTGCAGCCATTTGGGGAGTGAACCAGTGGATGGAAGACCTCTCGCTCTTTCTCTTTCTCTGCCTCTGCCTCTCTGTAACTTTGCTTTTCAAATAAATAAATCTTAAAAAAAAAGAGAGAAAGCTAGTTATTAAGCAATGTGGCCTAGCCATACAATAAATTATGAATAAATAGCTATCAAATGAAAGAGAAAGGAAGGCCAGCATTGTGGTACAGCAGGTTCAACTGCCTACTGCAATGCTGGTATCCCCTAGAAGCACTGGCTTGAGTCCAGGCAGCTCCACTTCTGATTTAGCTCCCTACTAATGCAACTGGGAAAGCAGTGGAAAATGGCCCAAGTACTTGAGCCATTGCTACCCTCATGACAGACCAGGATGGAGTCCCTGGCACCTGGTTTCACCCTGGCCCAGCCTGGGCTGTTGCAGCCATTTAGGGAGTGAGCCACCAGGGGGAAGATCTCTCTCTCTCTCTCTCTCTCTCTCTCTCTTTCTCCTCCCCAACTCTCTGCAACTCTGCCATTCAAATAAATCAGTTGAAGGAAGGAGTGAAGGAAGGAAGGAATGGAGGGAGAGAGGGAGGGAGGGAGGGAAAGAGAGAGAAAGAAGGAAGAGGAGAAGGAAAAGAATGAGAAGAAGAAAAGGAGAAAGAGATGGAAAAAAGAAGATAAATAACTGCTGCAAGTAAAGGTGAAATTATCAAGGGACACAGACAAAAAATTCAAAGTTCTATTTCTCAAGCTCTTTTTTACAAATTTGTATTGAAAGACTTATGAACAGAAAAGCACAGTGCTAGCTTGGGGGTGGAGGCGAAGAGAAAGGAGATGAGATGCATGAGTCAGAGTCTCTCCCTGACCTTGAAAGACCTTATAATTTCAACAGCAGGCAGTGGATCTCACTAATAATACAAGGAAATGAAGCAGGGAGGGGCAAGAACACCACATTAAGAGAGGGAACCAAGTTAGAAACAACTAGTCACCATTTCCAGAGTGAAATATAACCATAGAGGGTTATGCTGATTCTATCCAAATTCTGTGTCTGTCTGCAGCCCTAGACCATCTTGCTTTTGTTGAATGTATATCAGGAGCTTATTTTCTATATTCAACAGCTTTATAAGGTCTCTTGTTTCTCTTTGAGATGTATTTTAATTTGTTGTTATCCTAAATAACCTAGTGACTCTTATTGTGAAAAACTCATTTTAACTAAGCTTAATACGATCATCAATCTATCAGGTACTAGAGACAGGCTGTAATTTGTACAACTCTTCCCAGATCAAGATTTAAGGAATAAAATCAGTAATTGTTTTGGGGCCCAATCAACAACTGCTTACCAGAATCACCACTAAATCCCTAACTGAATACTGAGTTCCCTAGATTGACTTCCAGAGCACTGCCTCAGAGAAGCTTCCACAGAATAGGATGTCCCAGCTGCTCCACTTCCAATCCAGTTCTCTGCTATGTCCTGGGAAAGCAGTAGAGGATGGCACAAGTGCTTGGGCCCCTGCACACATGTGGGAGACCTGGAGGAAGCTCCTGGCTCCTAACTTTGGATTTGCACAGCTTCAGCCAATAAGGCCATCTGGGGAGTGAACCAGGGGATGGAAGACCTCTCTCTCTCTGCCTCTCCTTCTCTCTCTGTGTAACTCTTTCAGGTAAATAAATAAATTAAAAAAAAAGAATAGGATGTAAGCAGTCAGGGATTCTCTGCAGTGGTGTGGGCAGACACAACCCTCTTCTTCCAGCAAAGGTTATGAAAAACAACCAAAGATTCTTCTGAAGATTGGGATCTTATTCAGCAGACTCACAAAACATTGCTTGAGATTGCTTTTCTCACTCTGAGAAACTGACTATAGTTACCACCAACACCTCCTCAGGGGCTCAACCTGGACTCGGATTCATCAGAGTTGCTACAAGTCCTAGTTCAGCCAGAATACTCAGATAGATCCATTCTGAGTACCTTCCCTGGAGGGTCAGCTGGACACTCAGAGCTAGTGAGTAACACAGGTTGCAAAGTGAGAACAGGGGCCAGCTCTGTGATATAGTAGGATAAACCTTGGCCTGTGATGCTGGCATCCCATATGGGTGCTGGTTCATGTCCCAGCTACTCCTCTTCTGATCCAGCTCTCTGCTATGGCCTGGGAAAGCAACAGAAGATGGCCCAAGTGCTTGGGCCCCTGCACCCACATGGGAGACCAGGAAGAAGCTCCTGGCTCCTGGCTTTGGACCAGCCTAGCTCTGACCATTGCATCCATTTGAGGAGTGAACCAGCTGATGAAAGACCTTTTTCTCTGTCTCTCCTTCTCGAAGGAAGGAAGGAAGGAAGGAAGGAAGGAAGGAAGGAGGGAGGGAGGGAGGGAGGGAGGGAGGGAGGGAGGAAGGGAGGGAGGGAGAGAGGGAAAGAGGGAGGGAGGGAGGGGGGAGAAAGGAAGGAGAGAAAGAGATAAAGGAAGAAAGAAGGAAAGAAAAAGAGGAAGGGAGGAAGGGAGGAAGGAAGGAAGGAAGGAAGGGGGGGGAGGGGGCTGGCGCCATGGCTCACTTTGCTAATCCTCTGCCTGCAGCGACGGCATCCCATATGGGCAGCGGATTCTAGTCCTGATTGCTCCTCTTCCAGTCCAGCTCTCTTCTGTGGCCCAGGAGGGCAGTGGAAGATGGCCCAAGAGCTTGGGCTCCTGCACCCACATGGGAGACCAGGAGAAGCAACAGGCTCCTGGCTTCAGATTGGCACAGCTCCAGCAGTGGCAGCCATTTGGGGGGTGAACCAACAGAAGGAAGACCTCTCTCTCTGTCTCACTATCTGTAACTCTACCTGTCAAATAAATAAATTAAAAAAAAAAGAAGGAAGGAAGGAAGGATGGATACCGTCCAACTTGGGTGCAGAAATAAGGAGTTGAACAGTCTTCAAAGATTTTAAAACAGTAATAAAATAACTAAAAGTTAATCTGCTTTTTATTGTCATTTATACCTACAACAATTCTAATGTAATGATATAATAACCCTCAATAAAAAAGTTTTCTTGGTCTAATTTTCTAAAGACTTATTTATTTACTTGCAAGGCAAAGTTACAGAGAAAGAGAGGGAGAAACAGAAGGAGAGATCTTCTATCCACTGGTTAACTCCCCAGATGGCCACAACAGCTGGAGCTGGGCTGGTCCAAAGCCAGGAAGGAGCTTCCTCCAGGTCTCCCACATGGGTGCAGGGGCCCAAGGACTTGGCTTTTCTCCACCGCCTTCCCAGGTACATCAGCAGAGAGCTGGATCGGAAGTGGAGCATCTGGGACGCCAATTGGTGCTCTTGGTCTAATTTCTATACAATTGCCAGAGCAAGCATTAGGTGTAGAGGTTACAACGCTGCTTGGGATGCCTGTATCCCACCCATGTCATAGTGCCTAGTTTGAGTACTGACTCCTCCACTTCTGATCCAGCATCCTGCTAATATCACCCTGGGAGGCAGCAGATGATGCCTCCACCAAAAACCTGAATTAAATTCCAGGCTCCTGGCATTGACCTGGCCCAGTCCTAGATGTTTCAGGTATCTGAGGAGTGAACCAGCAGATGGAAGAACTCTGTCTCTCTCTGCCATTCAAATAAAATGATAAAATAATGTAAACAGTTGCTATGATTACCACTGAGTTTTAATCATCTGTGTGCAGGTTTCAGATTATCACTATTTTTTAACATATTCTTTAAAAATTCTATGTAGAAGTTAATGTGAAAAACTAGTAGATACAGGCCAGCGCCACGGCTCAATAGGCTAATCCTCCGCCTTGCAGCGCCAGCACACTGGGTTCTAGTCCCGGTCAGGCCGCCAGATTCTGTCCCGGTTGCCCCTCTTCCAGACCAGCTTTCTGCTGTGGCCAGGGAGTGCAGTGGAGGACGGCCCAGGTGCTTGGGCCCTGCACCCCATGGGAAACCAGGAGAAGTACCTGGCTCCTGCCTTCGGATCAGCGCTGTGCGCCTGCCGCAGCACACCGGCCAAGGCGGCCATTGGAGGGTGAACCAATGGCAAAAGGAAGACCTTTCTCTCTGTCTCTCTCTCTCTCTCACTGTCCACTCTGCCTGTCAAAAAAAAAAAAAAAAAAAAAAAAAAACTATACTAGATTTAAACTTTTTTGGAATGAAAATAAACATCTTTATTTTGCAAAAAATATATAAATAGATATAATTTTCTTCCTTTGGGGAGTGAACCAGTAGATGGAAGATCTCTCTCTCTCTCTCTCTCTCGCTCTCTCTCTCGTTCTCTCTGTCTCTTTATAACTCTGGCTTTCAAATAAATAAATCTTTTAAAAAAAAGATAACAGTTTGATACTTCAATTATTTTCACCATGTGATACATCTATAACAGATCAAATGTCAATGCCAATGTTGATTTTCTCTGACTTCTGCTAGGCTCACCCAAAGCCAGAAGCCAGGAAGTTCTGGGTCTCCCATGTGGGTGCAGGGGCCCAAGGACAGGAGCCATCTTCTACTCCTTTCCCAGGCCATAGCTGAGAGCTGGATTGGAAGTGGAGCAGCCAGCACTCAAACCAGCATCCATATGGAATACTGGTACTAAAGGCAGCAGCTTTACCCACTATGCCACAGTGCCGGCCCCTACAGAAGAAAACCTTAAAAGTTTTTCCTAATTAGAAATTTAATTTTCCTAGTTAGAAGTTTTCCATGAAAATATCTAAACTGAATTCTTCAACTATGAAAATATTTGAAAACTGCACAAATGGTTCCCAAAGAAAAAACATATAATATAGAAGGTAACTTCTGAAATTTACTGTGAAGTATGATTTGTATAAATCCTTGCCAACATCCCCATGTTTATGACTTTTCTTATGACTATCTCTTGCTTCATGTGAAAGAAAACTTACAAAATAAAAAAAAAAATACTAAGTGTTATTTGGTCACCTACAAGCAGAGTGACAAATATTAATTACACTGTCTAAAGAACATGATTATGTATTAGTTATGAAGGGCCCCATAACAAAGTAAAACAACCATGGGGCTTGAAACAACAAAATCTATTGTCTCACATCTCAGGAGGTTAGAAGTTAAAAATTATAGTGTCCACAGGTTATGTTCTCTGAAAGATCTAGGGACGGATCTATGATGTTCTTTTAGCTTCAAATGTTTCCTGGCAATCCTTGGAGTCCATTCCTTCACTTGCAACTATATAGCCAAACCCTCTCTTGATGGTCACAAGCCATTCTCCTTGTATGTCTTTGTCTTTGTCAGACAATCTTCACCCTGTGTGTCTGACTCTTCAAATGCCTTCTTTTTACAAACTCGCCATTTTTCATGAACTGTCCTTCCTATTTCAGTATGACCTTACTGTCATTGATTACATCTGCAATGACTCTTTCCAAATAAGGTCACATTCTGAGGTGGCCGGGGGTGGGAGAAGTGGGGGGATGACAGTTCAACCCACAAAGAATAATACTGATACTCACTGTAAATTTGGAGACGTTGTGGGGCTGACACTGTGGCACAATGGCTAACCTACCCGTTACGATGATGGTATTCTATATCTGAGCAGCCGGTTGGAGTTCTTGCTGCACCATTTCCCACCCAGCTCCCTGCTAATTCACATGGGAAGGCAAGGGGAGATAGCACAAGGACTTAGGACCCTGACACACACATGGGGGCTCCCATTGGAGTTCCTGGCTCCTGGTTTCTGCCTGGCCAGACCCGCCTATTGCGGCCACTGGGGAGTAAACCAGCAGATGGAACTTCCACATCGCATCAAATCTCCAAACCCCACTGCCCCATCGTCTGCCTTTCAAATATTTAAATGAATCAAACTTTTCAAAAAATTAAACTTGCAGAGTTGAGATTCAAAAGTAAACTATAATGTTATTGTACATGAACAGATAATGTGTAAGTATGCTTTTACCCTTTCGAAAAATACAGAGATGTAATTCTAAAATGCTAGCCCATTACTCTGTCTTTTAGCGCTAGGATTTTTAACTGCGATGACTACTTCAACAACAGAAAAGTCTCACTATCTGAGTTTCTTTCCTGGGCTTCCTGGTTACTCCTTTCGCCATTACTGCTACCGGCGGCCCGCGCTCAGTCAGCTCGCAGCAGCGCGACCCCTCCAGGCGCGGCTCCCTCAGACACTCACTTTCTTAGCCGCTCCGCGGAGGAGCTTCCCGTCCGTCTAAACCCCGCCACGTCGTTTAGGAGGACCCGATGGCCGCCGTTTGCCACACTAGGTGGCGCCTCGCTCCCTGGCTCGCCGCGGAGCACCCCCTCACAGCGAGGGACGCTCGCCCGGCTCTCCGCCTCGGGAAAAGCTCAACTCCCCTCCTCCGCCCTTCCTCAGATTGCCAGCGAGGCACTCCGTGATGCTCATGCGCAAACACGTCCGCCACGCACCGGGCGACGGCGCATGCGCCCCGCCGTTCCTCCGCCTGGCCCCTCCCCTGGCGTTTCCAGTTCCGGCCTCTGAGGGGCGGGGGCGCTGCGAACATGCGGTTGTCGGTCGCCGCCGCCGTCTCCCACGGCCGCGTATTCCGCCGCCTGGGCCTGGGACCCGAGTCCCGCATTCACCTGTTGCGGAACTTGCTCACGGGACTGGTGCGACACGAACGCATCGAGGCGTCATGGGCGCGCGTGGACGAGATGAGGGGCTACGCCGAGAAGGTAAGGAGCGAGGCCGGCCTGTCTCCGCGCGCGTCTAGGCTGCAGGGGCGGGGTCTGGCTGAATTTGGCGAGGAATTGGACTGCTCTGGTAAACCCTTCCCCAAGTCTGAATCACGTAGGATCCTAGACTGAGCCCAAACCGGAGACGAGTAAGGGCTGCGTAGTCGCGGGCGGCCTGAATTAAAGACCCTTGAGTGGCGGGATGAATTGATTGCCATCTCCTCGCAGCTCATCGACTATGGGAAGCTGGGAGACACCAACGAACGAGCCATGCGTATGGCTGACTTCTGGCTCACGGTGAGTGTGACCCGTCTTTGCCTCCCAGATGCACTGCTTGCTCCCTCAGAGGAGGGGATTGTTGGAGGGAGGGGGCCGGGCAGAGTTAAGCTCTGACGTGTGGACCACTGTTAGGAACTAAATTGGAAACTTGTGTCTTAAGTTGAACCCGGTGCGACTACGCATACGCCAGAATGACCTGTGAATGGCCCCTCTGTGTAATACTTTGGGGGGGACGTGGGGGAGGTCTGTGTACATGTGTTTGGACCCTACCTTTGGGAGTAGCTGAGAATTAAATGCCTCTGCAGTTGTACCTGACTCCACTCTCTCCTGAATAATTCTCCCTCTAGGAGAAGGACTTGATCCCAAAGCTGTTTCAAGTCCTGGCCCCTCGGTACCGAGATCAGAATGGGGGCTACACGAGAATGCTGCAAATCCCGAATCGGAGTGAGCAGGATCGGGCCAAGATGGCTGTGATCGAGTATAAAGGGAACTGCCTCCCACCCCTGCCTCTGCCTCCCAGAGACAGCAACCTTACACTCCTAAACCAGCTGCTGCAGGGACTGCGGGAGGACCTCAGGCTGAACCAGGAAACAAGTATTCACAGCTGCCACACAACTCAAACACCAGGAACCTAACTGGGGCTGATGGGTCTGCAGCTCTCATTGGTGCCACTGATTACAGGCCTCTGCTGCTCTTTTATTAATGTCTGAGAAGACCTAGAGTGAGAGTTCTGGAATGGACAATCTTAATGGGGTCCAGAATCTTCTGGCCCTTGACCTGCACAGTATATAAAATTCCTTAACGTGAATATATGTAAATTGATTTTTTTCTTCTTCCTCTGAGGTTTCTGGAGAATGAAAACTAAATGCTCAATCTACCTGAGATAGTAAATTCATGGCTTGATTTTCTGATTCTTAGTTTCGGGTTCCGTGTGTTTAGTATAGTTTATTTTTGTTAATGCCATTTTAGATGGGACACATCTTACAATTCCAGTGTTGCTCCTGAAGGTGATTATGTTTTGACACCCAGCATAGAGAGTGAGCCGTTTAGATTCCTTAGAGAAAGATTACTTTTGATGGGTGGGGCAGTAAAATCTACAAGTGAAACTTTGTCAATCCACTTTCCTAGGAACCCTCAGGAGACCCTGACACCATTCCTCTGTTTCTCGGCAGGCTCCCACTTTACTCTCGCGTGCTTCCCTCCACTCCTGAATGAGCCTCAGAGGAGAAGACGTAAAAGCTCAGCTATCCACTACCCTGACCAAAGGGGTGGAGGCGTTCAACAGGGGAAGTTGGATTTCAGATTAAGCTCTTTCCTCTTGGTGGAGAGGGGAGGGGATAAAGGAGAGAGTTGAAGTAAGGAGGATTAGGAAGTTAAACTCACTGGGAATTTCCTGGAAGTTGTTATTGTTGTCAAGTCTGGGACTCTCTGGGAACTCAGAAAAAGGAAATCCGGCTTCAGAATGGCTTGGGAACGTGAGAAGCAGAGAACTCCTTTATATCTACTAATTACTGTGAAGCTGGGCTTGGCCCAGGCATGCTGTTCCTCCCTTCTGTTCAGAGGCAACTAGGGTGATGGTTGCTTTCTCTTCATGAGAAGGCTTAAATGGGAGCTACTCCTCCTGGCCTCAACACTTACAGCAGGGCCTGATGGTTGCTATTTCCCATGTAGACTGGTAAGAAGTTTAGCTGTTAGAGTGTTTGGCCCACTGTTATTGGAGTTTAATAAGTAAGGGTAAGAGGAGAGAGGTCACTGGTCTAGTGGTAAGACATGAACTTCAGAAACAGAATTATTCTGGTGTAACTTTACCACAAGTGCCCTAATCTGAAACTTGGCTGCTCCAAAGGTGGCTCTCTACTTCTTTCCCTTTACCAGTGTGTTCACGAAGTATTGCCAGAAAACTTAATGCAGTAGACACTAAAAACATTTTTCAAATAAATCTAAATTCACTCTTCCCTTGTTTACACTAGAATATAGAGAAGAAATAGCCTCTGCCATCAAGGAGTTCAGAGTCTAATCTGCTGTTGTCACAACATTCTCAAGGGACACTACCTCCTCTGTAATATTTTGGCCCACATAAGATTACCTGAATCCTAGAACATTTGCTAACAGCTCAGGGATAACCCAAGGGAAATAAACCGCAGTGAATCAGAAATTAGAAATCTGGCCTGTAAGTGACAAATTTTTACTTCGGTGGAATGTTCCTTCAAGTCCATCCAAATTCCAAACCCAAGAGACCAAGAAAAATGAGTTCCCTCTCACGTTGTCAAAGGTTCTCCATCTTGGGTTCTTAACAGTAGGACTGACAAAGTAGTGCCTCCCATACACACGCAGATATGCAGATAACAAATTGTAGTCTTAACACTAATTTTAAGAGGAAACACCAAACCAGACTGTATCCTTAGCATCCATCTTCAGTGGAATTAGCAGACCACATTGATTTTGTTTCCATAATCTTTGTTAAATCTACAGTCACCTTTCCTAAACCGATCTAAGGCATGGCTCTCCTGAATTACTGCACTTGCCCCCTGATTTGCCTTGCTCCAGGCAGAGCTGTCATGATAGAAACCTGACCATTTTAATGTCCTGCTAGCTCCTGTGGCTCATTCAATTCTACAGAAGCACAGAAGCCCTTCTTTTGGCTTGTTTCTCTGTGTACCTACCCTTACTACCTCTTAGTTCATGTAGTCCCTACCACCCAGAGAACCCTTCCACTTTTACCTACCTAATTATATTTGAGTAGCTCCTCTGCCCCCATAACCTAAATTCATAGTCAAACTAGGTACTTCTACAGTGTTTCTATACTACTTTGAATCTGCCACATTGCATTATAGTTCCTGACTGTGAATTGGTTCCCAGACATCCAAGTCTAAGACAGTCCTGTTATTTCCATCTTTCTTTTGATGGGTTCAGGATAGACAGGCATAAAATTTGTGGCAGTAGGAATCCTTGTTCTGTTGTAAGGTTAAATTGGCAAGTTACTCAGTGCTAACAGGGTTCTGGCAGTAGAATGGAAATGGCACTGAGATTGTGGATTAGAACAACTAAGAAACAACAGTACCTAGAGTTCCTAAGAGGTGAAGTCCTAGTTATGCTGAAATAATCACTTTCATGCTTATTTCTGTTTAAACCTGGCTAGTCTGATAATTGTTCCCAAAAGTAAATAGTTATTTGTATCCTGTTTAACCTTTACTGTTTTATCAAAAACCATTTTCACTATGACTTAACAGACTAAATATTTTACATTGCCACTATGCATTTACATATATGACTGAAATAGTTATGGATACTTCACAAAATACTTACGGAAATACGCACACTAATATTTTTCTACTGTGTTCTAGCTCACTTTTTAAAATGCTGGTCATAATTCACTAAATTGATTTACAGTCCACTAATGGATTACAACCTATTTTTACTGGACTCAACCAGCATTCCAGTGATAAAACCATTGCCTTTGCTAAACAAACTCCAGACACTTCATGACACAAAGGCTTTCTATGGCCTGGTCTGAGCCACTTGACCTCCTACCATTATTTGCTACCATCCTTCATAGGAAACTACTTGTTATTCTCTGACTATATGGCAATTTTATGTGTGATGTTCCCTTTGCTATAACGCTTGCCCTGTTTCAAGTCAGCTCCTACTGACTCAAATCTCTGCTCAGAAGAAAAGCCTTTTTTGAAGTCTCCCTGTCACCCTCCAATAGGGCTAGCTCTCTTTAGGTGTGCTGTTGTAGCCCTATGAGGTGTACTTGTCAGAGCATTCAACACCCTTTACTACTTAACAGATTGCTTCATTCAACCAAGCTTCTGAAACTGAAACTAGGAGGCAATAACTACTGTAAGGCCTGATACACAATAGGTGCTCAATATATGTTCATTAAATGAGGAGAAGTAAACTTTATCCAGGCCATATTCAACTCTGCCTAAGCCTTAACAAAACTAAAAGATGGTACTATGTGCAGGGACAGTGTTAGGCTATACTGCTAAGTGTCCAAGGCAAAAGAAATGGTCTCCTTTCTCTACAGGAACTTAGAGGCTAAAATGATTATGAATCATTTTAATGATGTAAGTATAGAATATTTAATGATGTAATATATGTAATATATGTAAATATAGAATATTTAATGATGTAATATATGTAAATATAGAATATTTAATGATGTAAGTAAGAATGTAAGTATATGTCTAATTCATTTCTCACACATTTTATATAACAATTTCCTGGAATATTCCTAACTAATCCACAGGCAGAAAACACCTGTACATTCTCCAAGACTGCCAAAAGCTGAAGGGTGACCCCTGTGTTCACTCAATTCCCTAGGCAAAGCTCAATGTTACTCTGGTGGTCCAATTTCTTTAGCTTTCTTTTTAAATTAATATAGGGGCTGGTGCTGTGGCATAGGGGGTAAAGCTGCCGCCTGCAGTGCCAGTATCCCATATGGGTGCCGTTTCAAGTCCCGGCTGCTCCACTTCTGGTCTGGCTCTCTGCTATAGCCTGGGAAAGCAGAAGATGGCCCAAGTCCGTGGCCCCTTGCACCCACGTTGGGGACCTGGAAGAAGCTCCTGGCTCCTCACTTCTGATCAGCACAGCTCTGGCCAACTGGGGAGTAAACCAGCAGATGGAAGACTTCTCTCTGCCATCTTTCTCTCTGTGTAATTCTTTCAAATAAATATATATATATATATTAATATAGTCACTTTCATCCATGCTGTACGTTAGATGTCCAGAACTTGTTAGAACTGAAAGTTTGGATACTTTGGCACTCACTATTCCACACTGTTTCTGTGTTTGACTTTTTAAACTTCCACACATAAGTGAAGTCAACACAGTATTTGTGTTTTCTAATTTTTCACTTAGCAAAATGTGCTCCAGTGTGGGGAGCAACCCGGACTAGACTAAGTTACTGGAATTAAGACTTATTCTATGCATCTGCTCTCCCACAATATGGCGCTGGGAGAGGAGTAAACAGCTTCTACACAGCTGCCTCCAGTTCAACCAATAAACAGCAGGACTTGCTCCTGATTGGAGGAGAGCAGCGTACTCGGCGTGTGGGCAGCCGAGTTGGGATTGGCAGAGGAGGACTATAAAGGAGGAGAGAGACGGCATGCACCAGGAACATCTAAGAAGGAACATCTAAGGGGAACATCTGAGGGAACACCTGTGCAGCCCCCGAGAGAGCCGGCCGGCGGTGTGCCGCTCCCCTGCAGAAGTGGGGAATGTGGCAGGGGGAACCGCCCTTCCACGGAGGTGGAAGGGATAGTAGCCAACCCGGGAAGAACCAGCAGCAAACCCGGGGAGGGCCGAGCAGACGGGGGAACAGCGCAGGGTCCTGTGTCGTTCCTCCATGAAGAGGGGGAGCGACATAATGGTGCCGTGACTCGGATAGGAAACCTAGGACGGATAGGAAACTTAGGAGGGAAGAAATGGGAAGAAATGGAAGAATGTCGGAGAGAGAGACTAGCAAACAGCCTAGGGGAAAGCCGGATGAAAAGGGTGCCGGAAGAAGCTATTGAAAGCCTAGGCATAGACTCAGATACGGACTACGGGGGGAAGCTGGGAGAAATCTCTAAGGTCGAAAGCGAAAGTGAAAGCTAGAACAAACAGACTCGGATGCGGACTGTGGGGAGAGGCCAGGAGAAATGAGGGAGGAGTATTGTTGGAGGAAAGCTTGGGGAAACATACCGGGTAGAGAAAAATGTTAGGGAAATTGAAGCCGTCGGGGGCAGGCCGAGGCGGAGATGAAAGCCACTTTGGGATTCTCAAGTTAGCCCGGGAATAGGGGGCGAAAAGTTGAAACCAGAAGCGGAAACGTAAGCCAGATTGGGATCCGTCTGATTAGCCCGGGGAGCAAAGGACGGGAAGCCAAATCGTGGGGCGGAGATGTGAGCTGGGTTGAATTCGCCAGGTTAGCCCGGGGAACTTAGATTGAATGCTAGTGGCGGAGACGTAAGCTACGCTGTGTGACTCGCGGAGGCTGCCGCGCGCAGACAGAGCGTGCGGGGCTCAAGTAGATAGGGAACGCTGGGCTAGTGCGAAGCCGCGCAGATGAGAGAGGCGCGGGCTGAAGCGGCTCAGAGCCGGAAAGCCGCCGAGAAGCAGCCTCAGGGCGGGCGCCGGGAAGCCGCGGGGATAAGAGAAACAGAAGTTTAGAAGTAAAATGAGAGAAATAGGAATGCTGGAAGATAGAGGCAAAACGGGAGAAATAGGAATGCCCGGACATAGAGAAATAGAGAAATAGAAAGGCCTCCCCACAACAGGGCAATGAGAGAGCTTGGATTCGGTCTGCCTGATTAGTGAGGCAGTGAGCACCTGCGGGCGGCTAGCAGCTTATGCGCCGCAGGTCACCGAAGACAGGCACGTTATCAACACCAATAAGTCACCCCACAATTTGGCAATGAGAAGGCTTGGATTCGGTCTGCCTGATTAGTAAGGCGGTAAGCACCAGCAGGCAGCCCGACCAGAGTATGAGCTGCAGGTCACCGAAGATAGGCACGAATCAACACCAGTAGGCCTCCCCACAATATGGCAATGAGAAGGCTTGGATTCGGTCTGCCTGACTAGTAAGGCGGTAAGCACCAGCAGGCGGCTCGACCAGAGTATGAGCCGCAGGTCACCGAAGATAGGCACGAATCAACACCAATAAGTCACCCCACAATATGGCAATGAGAAGGCTTGGATTCGGTCTGCCTGATTAGTAAGGCGGTAAGCACCAGCAGGCAGCTCGACCAGAGTATGAGCCACAGGTCACCGAAGACAGGCATGCATCAGCGCCTAAAAACCTCCTCACAACATGGCGAAGAGAGGACCCGGATTCGGTTTGCCTGATTGATAGGACTTGTAAGAACCTGTGGCAACTCTAGCAAGCAGAGCAGAGTGTGTGCCGTGGGACACCGAAGACAGGCGCGTATCAACGCCAAAAAATAAAAAGAAAGGGGGATCTGTGGGGAGCAACCCGGACTAGACTAAGTTACTGGAATTAAGACTTATTCTATGCATCTGCTCTCCCACAATATGGCGCTGGGAGAGGAGTAAACAGCTTCTACACAGCTGCCTCCAGTTCAACCAATAAACAGCAGGACTTGCTCCTGATTGGAGGAGAGCAGCGTACTCGGCGTGTGGGCAGCCGAGTTGGGATTGGCAGAGGAGGACTATAAAGGAGGAGAGAGACGGCATGCACCAGGAACATCTAAGAAGGAACATCTAAGGGGAACATGTAAGGGAACACCTGTGCAGCCCCCGAGAGAGCCGGCCGGCGGTGTGCCGCTCCCCTGCGGAAGTGGGGAATGTGGCAGGGGGAACCGCCCTTCCACGGAGGTGGAAGGGATAGTAGCCAACCCAGGAAGAACCAGCAGCAAACCCGGGGAGGGCCGAGCAGACGGGGGAACAGCGCAGGGTCCTGTGTCATTCCTCCATGAAGAGGGGGAGCGACACTCCAGGTCCATCTATGTTGTTATAAATTGCAGGATTTCCTTCTTTGTTATGGCTGAGTAAAGTTCCATTGTGTGTGTGTGTATGTATGTGTGTGTACTGCATTCTCCATCCATGTGTTGACAGAGAACTTTCTGAATTGTGGCTATTGTGATTAATGCTACAGTGAACACAGCAGTGCAGATATCTTTTCAAGATACTGAGTTCATTCCCTTTAGATACCTACCTGGAAGTGAGATTGCTGGATCATATGAGAATTATATTCTTTTTTTTTAACTTATATTTTTAATAATATATTTTTTTAAAAACTTGGAGCTGGGATAAATGGCAGAGGGAGGAGGAGCCCAGAGCTTTACCCCTCAATTACCAGCTGCCTAGGGGGAGGGGCATCCAGCCAAGCCCCGTGTAACTTCTTGAGTCCCTAAGAGTTGTGGGTACAGACAACCCAAGGCTTCAAGGGGGTAAAGTCAGGAGGACAGGGAACCCGGAGCTTGGAGTGACAATGGAGACAAACACCCTGGGGTGGGGTGGTCAGGACATTTCTCAGAGGCCCAGGGCCCACAGAGGCATCCACCTGAGTACCCCCTTCCCCCAAGAGGCTCTGCAGAGGCCAGGCCCAGCCCAGGGACACTGGGAGGCAAATCTTGGCACCTGCCCCCAGCAAGTCCAGTTCCTCCCTGAAGTGGGTGAATGGAGGATGCCCATGCTCAGTCTCTTCATTCTGTCTTCTGCTCCCTGGGGCTGCGAGGGGTGGGGCAGGCAGGCAGAGTGCTGGGTGGCCACGGCAGGGCCTTCACTGGGAGGCCTGTGACGTGGGGTTCTCCGATTTGCTTTCTTGGCTGGACGGAGGCTTGCTGTTCCAGGGGCTGTTGGCACCCAGTGCAGGGGAGTTGTTAAAGCTGTCGTCAATGCCGTTGGCCGCGTCAAACTGGGTGTTCTCCAGACGGGTGATGAGCCTCTCGTCCTCGTCCCCGAACTCCCCGCCCATCAGGGTGGGCTCCCCCACCACCATCACATCCTGGCTGGAGAGGGCGAAGGTGCTGGCCGGGCTCTTCTTCTTGCTGTTGCTGTTGTTGGTGTAGCCACCCTCCGAACTCATGATGCTGCCCCTGACATCTTCCGTTTCCGCCGCTTGCTGGGCTGCTGCCGTGCGGGTTCCGCGGGGGGTGCTACCATGCGCTGCCACTTCTGGAAAAGGCAGGTCTTGAGGCAGTCTTGGGGGCTGAGGCTGTAAGTCTTGTGGCAGGACATGAGCTCCTGCATGGGCTCGAGTATCACACAGTGTCGGAGGTAGTTGAGAGTGGAGTTGGACAGCCCACACCGTGTGATGTTTTTGGACAGCTGATCCAACATCTGGGGGTCCTGGGCGTGCATGGCAAGGATGCTGCAGGGGATGAGCTCTCGGTGCTGCCGGATGCTGAAGTGCCACGTCTTTATCCTCATCATGTCGTCGCACATGAACTCCAGGTATAGCCGGCCCTCCACGCACACCTGAGTGAACATGGGTTTGCCGTGCTGGGTCACCCTGCTACCCTGGTCACAGTCGAGGGACACAAAGTGTCGCTCCCCGTCTTCGTGGAGGAACGACACAGGACCCTGCGCTGTTCTTTTGTCTGCTCGGCCCTCCCCGGGTTTGCTGCTGGTTCTTCCCGGGTTGGCTACTATCCCTTCCACCTCCGTGGAAGGGCAGTTCCCCCTGGCCACATTCCCCACTTCTGCAGGGGAGCAGCACACCGCCGGCCGGCTCTCTCAGGGGCTGCACAGGTGTTCCCTTACATGTTCCCCTTAGATGTTCCCCTTAGATGTTCCTGGTGCATGCTGTCTCTCTCCTCCTTTATAGTCCTCCTCTGCCAATCCCAACTCGGCTGCCCACACGCCAAGTACGCTGCTCTCCTCCAATCAGGAGTAGGTCCTACAGTTTATTGGCTGAACTGGAGGCAGCTGTGTAGAAGCTGTTTTCTCCTCTCCCAGCGCCATATTGTGGGAGAGCAGATGCATAGAATAAGTCTTAATTCCAGTAACTCAGTCCAGTCCGGATTGCTCCCCACACAAAGTTGCTGTGGAATGCCTCCTTGGGATGCTTAAGCACATAGTACAGCTCCGTGGCACCCCCCTCAAAGATGCTGCGGAAGTAGCGTGGGATGAGGGTCCGGCCAATAGTGTATCTCTTTGGTCCATCCTCCAGGCAGAAAGTGATGGTCAACATGGCGTTATCTTCAAAGAACTCGGTCGTGAAAGCATCCCACCAGAGATTGTCACACTCCTCTGTCCAGTTCTGAAGCCGTTTGTTAAGCTCAAATATCCTGTAGTCAGTTTGGTTGCCATATGGTGTATGCCTCCCAATCCCAGGCTCCAGGTATGTAGGCAGGTACGTGGGAGTTGGGCCTACATCCCGATCTAGCATGGTGCCGGGATGGAAGGGGGGGAAGGCGTTGCCGTTCGGGGGCTCCTTCGGCGAGTACAGCTTGAACGACTTGGAGGAGCAACCAGGACAGGCACAGCCCACTGACATCTTCACATCGCCCGCCGCTGGGGCCCCAGCCGAGTCACGGTGCCCGCCCCTTGCGGGGGGACAGGCCGGGCATGAGCCGCTGCCGCCGCCCGCGGCCCCCGCTGCCCTCGCCGCCGGCCCGACCCGGCCTCTGCCCGGTGCGGGCGGCCCCTGGCTGCAGCGAGGGGCCTGTCAGGCGCCGAGCAGACAGGCGAGAATTATATTCTTAATTTTTTTAAAGAACCTCGATACTGTTTTTACATAATGGCCAAACCAATTTTTGTTCCCAGCAACAGTGTATGAGGGCTCCCCTTCCTCACATCCTTACCAACAACACTTGTTGCTTATCCTTTTTTTATAATAGCCATGCTAATAGGTGTGGGATATCTCATTGTGGTTTTGATTTGCATTTTACTGATGATTAGTATTACTCAGCATGTTGAGTAATACTTTTCTGTATTGGCCATTTGTACTTATTTGTCATTTTTAGAAAAATGTCTATTCAGAACGTTTGTCCATTTTTTAGTCAAATAATTTGGTTTGGTTGGTTAAGGTTTTTCGCTTTTGAGTTGTCTAAGTTCTTGATGACGTTTTTGATATCAGTCCCTTATCAGATATGATTTGCAAATACTTTGTCCTTTCCATAGATTGTCTTTTCTTTTTGTTGATTGTTTCCTTTGATGTGCAAAAGGATTTTAGTTCCATGTAATGCAGCTTATTTGTTTATACTTTGATGTCATATCTAAAAAATCATTGCCAACTTTAGGGAGTTTTTCCCTATATTTTCTTCTAGGAATTTTGTGGTTTCATATCTTACATTTTAGACTAGTCCATGGGGCCAGCACTGTGGTGCAGCAGGTTAATCCTCCACCTGTGGCACCCGCATCCCATATGGGCACCAGTCCCAGCTGCTCCTCTTCTGATCCAGCTCTCTGCTATGGCCTGGGAAAGCAGTAGAGGAAGGCCCAAGCACTTGGGCCCCTGCCCACATGGAAGACCTGCAGGAAGCACCTGGCACCTGGCTTCGGATCAGCTCAGTTCTGGCCCTTGCGGCCATTTGGGGAGTGAATCAGCAGATGGAAAGCCCATCTCTCTGTCTCTCTCACTGTCTATAACTCTACTTCTCCAATAAATAAATAAAATCTTTAAAAAAAAAAGACTAGTCCATTTCAAGTTAATTTTTTATAAAATGTAAGACAAGGATCCAGTTTCATTGTGATATTTGGATACTCAGTTTTCTCAACATCATTTATTGAACAGACTTCTTTTCTCCATTGCATATTCTTAGCACCCTTATGCTGAGATTAAGTTGGCCACAAAGATTAGTTGGCCACAGATGCCTGGATTTATTTGGGGGCTCCCTATTTTGTCTCAATGGTGTAGGTGTCTGTTTTTCTGCCTAAACAATACTTTTTTGATTGTTACACCTCTGTAATGCAGTTTATAGTTGGGGAAGGCAATACCTCCAGTTTGTTCTTCAAATACAGTTGGTTGTCTTCAGTATTTTGTATTCCATATGAATTTTAAGATTATTTTTTCTATTTCTGTGAAAAATGCCATTGGAATTTTAATAGAGATTGATTTGATTCTGTAGATCATTTTGGGCAGGATGTATGTGTGAACATTTTAATAATACTAATTCTTACAATCTAAGAATAGAAGATTTCTTCCCACTTATTAGTGTCTTCAGTTTCTTTTTTCAGTGTCATAGTTTTCAGTGCACAGATCTTTCATCTCCTTGATTTAATTTATTGCAAAATATTTTAGTTTTTTATGTCATTGTAAATTAGATTATTTCATCTCCATTTCAGTGTCTTTTTTTAAACTTTTATTTAATGAATATAAATTTCCAAAGTACAGCTTATGGATTACAATGCCTCCCCCCCATAACTTCCCTCCCACCACAACCCTCCCCTTTCCCACTCCCTCTCCCCTTCCATTCACATCAAGATTCATTTTCAATTCTCTTTAAATACAGAAGATCAATTTAGCATATATTAAGTAAAGATTTCAACAGTTTGCACCCACATAGAAACACAAAGTGAAAAATACTATTTGAGTACTAGTTATAGCATTAAATCACAATGTACAGCACATTAAGGACAGATATCCTACATGAGGAGTAAGTGCACAGTGACTCCTGTTGTTGACTTAACAAATTGACACTCTATGAGTCTGCTGTGTATCTCGCTTCCCATGTTGGATCGTTCTACCCTTTTTTATTCTATCAGTTGGTATTAGCAGACAGTAGTCTTGTTTATGTGATCCCTTTGGCTCTTAGTCCTATCATTATGATCAATTGTGAGCAGAAATTGATCACTTGGACTAGTGAGATGGCATTGTAAATTAGATTATTTCATCTCCATTTCAGTGTCTTAGTTATACTATTTGGCAGCCACTAAATAGTGAGCTCCTTGAGGGCAGAGATCACATCAAATTCACCTCTCCCACCACCAAGTAAAGAACATTGGACAAAATAAGCATCTGGGGGCCGGCGCTGTGGCATAGCAGGTTAGAGCCGCCACCTACAGTGCCAGCATCCCATATGGGTGCCAGTTCAAGTCCCCACTGCTCCACTTCTGACCCTGCTCTCTGCTATGGCCTGGGAAAGCAGTAGAAGGTGGCCCAAGGACTTGGGTCCCTGCACCCACATAGGAGACCCAGAAAAAGCTCCTGGCTCTTGACTTCAGATCGGCCTTTACGGCCAACTGGGGAATGAACCAGCAGATGGAAGACCTCTCTCTCTCTCTGCATCTCCTCCACTCTGTGTGAAACTCTGACTTTGAAATAAATAAATCTTTTAAAAAAAATAAGCATCTGTAAATGTCTATGGAATGAATCAGCATGTTATACTGAGTTCTTAAGCCAACTCTGCATTTGGATTTAGTAACTCCTCCCTTCTCCTGTTTCCTCCTGTTTCATCTGAAAAAAGAGCTTCCTGCAAAACTTACTCCTCGTTGTTCACACCCAGGTAATGCATGTATCCTTAAGGATATCCTCTCTGTGCTCTTAAATGCATAGGTATAGTGTAGCTCTCTGACTCTGGGACCTGAATTTGGTGGTTAAATCTGAGAAGCTCTAATAGTAGAAATGGTCTTGTGCTTACAATTTTTAAACTTTTCTGACATTTTGCATTCTGTTCCGTCATATATCTCTTTAATATAAAATACAGCTTTCAGTTTTTATAAGTTAGATATTTTATATCTCACACACATAACTGCCTAACAAAATTGGTATTCTGAGGAGACAAGCCTTATTTACTCTGTAGTCTCACATGAACATTGGTATACCACTTATATACCCCACTTTGGGAAGGAGTTTATTTCTGTTTGCTTCAAGAAGATGTAAACGCAAAAGCTGTATGTAGGGATGTCACTGAAAGCTTAAATGACATTGTCCTGGCTTAATTTCTAACTGCTTCCTTTAAATTATTTCAGAAGCTTCCTTAGGATTCTTTTCCCCTTTTATCCCATAAAGAACAAAAGAAAGGATAGTTCAGTGTTGTATTTGCTGACTTGGAAATGCCTGGGAGCATCTGGATCTTGAGAAAGAGGTTGTTACTGGGAGAACAGATTTGGGAGTTGTCAGCAATTAAAGCTAAGGAAATGGATGGAGTGACTCAGAGTGCAGAGGGGAAGGAGGCTGAAGTCAGACATTAGAGAACAGACAGGATACAGAACTTAAGAAGGAGACTGAAAAATTGCCTTTAGGAGAGAAAAACCTGCAGAATTCATCAGAGTACTTACCGTGGTTTCTTGTACACAGGAAACACTAAAAAAAAAAAAAGAAAAAATTATCAAATACATTTACTAGATTTATTCCTTCTCCCCTTTAAAGCACTATGCAAGTATAGACAATACAAGGATGACCCCCTCAAAGGCCTAAAAGACTAGCTAGAGAAACAAATTATAAACAAGTAAGTACAAAATAGCAAGATAAGTACTATGAAAGTAGTTGCACATGAAGCATACTAGAGTAGCAAGAAAAGAGTTGGTTGATGTGGAACTTCGCAGAAGAAAAATGCTACATACAGCTGATTCTTGAAGAATGAGTGGGAATGCATCAAACTTGAAGGAGATAGGGCAGCTGGGAGGGCATGCCAAGCAGCAAGATCTGCAGGTTTAAATACACTGAATTGTGAAACAGTATGGAGTGATGAGAAATTTCAAGTAAGTAATTTGGTACAGCTGGGATGTACTATTTGAGAGAAAAGTGGAGAAAATGAAGCAGGAAAGCCAGGCAAGATCAAATTACAAAGAGCCCCGTAAGACATGATAAAGTGTTTGGATTTTATCCTGGATCCTAAGGAAAGCCACTGAAGGATTTTTAAATGGAGAGAAAAGGGATCAGATTTACTTTTCAGAAAGACTGTTCTTGCATCAAACTGGAAGATAGGTTAAAGGGGCAAAACTAGAAGCAAGCAAACCAAATAATTTTTCAATAACTCCAAGCAAAGTTATTGAAAAATCAGACTGAGCCAGAGGCACGGTGGATGGAAAGAGGCTGACAAGTCAGCTGCCATAGGAAAGGTGGAGTAGACTGACTACACATTGTGTGTCATTATGTGAGGTGGAGGAAAAAGTTAAGAGTCAAGCATGAGCCAGCGCCGCTAGGTGGAGGATTAGCCTAGTGAGCCACGGCGCCAGCACACCAGGTTCTAGTCCTGGTCAGGGCGCCGGATTCTGTCCCACTTGCCCCTCTTCCAGGCCAGCTCTCTGCTGTGGCCTGGGAAGGCAGTGGAGGATGGCCCAAGTCCTTGGGCCCTGCACCCCATGGAAGACCAGGAGAAGCACCTGGCTCCTGCCTTCGGATCAGTGCAGTGCGCGGGCCGCAGGGCGCTGGCCGCGGCAGCCATTGGAGGGTGAACCAACGGCAAAGGAAGACCTTTCTCTTTGTCTCTCTCTCTCACTGTCCACTCTGCCTGTAAAAAAAAAAAAAAAAAAAAAAAAAAAAAAAAAAAAAGAGTCAAGCATGACACCAGGTTCCTGCTTGAATAGTTGGAAAGAGAAATAATTCCATGCACAGAGAGTGAGGATGGTAGAGGAGAAGCGAAACTGGGATTCTCATGATGAATCCACACAACCAGGCCCACCCTACCAGGCCTCTGGCCCTTTCGAGACCACATTATCGTTACCCTTCAAATTTTATCCTCCAGTATCTGACCCCATAAACTCAGCTTGTGTCTAGCTCCCTCAGACCTTTAGACACAGATATCAAACCTCAGCCTCTTGCAATTCTAATCCTTTGGACCCTTCCTTTTCCCCTCTGTGTACAAAGATTTTCCTCCTTTTCAGCCAGTCCAGGATGTCATGATCCGACAACTCAACATTCTCACGCCAGTCCCTTGCCTTTTTTCCCACCCATCTTCTAATCACCAGATTTCTGTACTCTTGTGCCCTCATTGTTGAGCACTCCTAGGAATAAAACAAAAATCACACACCATTAGAACTGCTACCAACAGAGTTGGCCCTGAACACAAGCCTGGGTTGCTCACTCCTGCCACATCATTGACTCTTACAAACTTGCAATACTTTTCTTAAACCCTTATATTGCCTTCACCTCTTATTATCAGCTCTTAAACTCACTGCCTACTTCTCAGAAGAAAAAAAAGTGGCGTTTATATGCATAGTCTCCTCAATTTCTTATAATCTTAACCCTTATCTGTACCCAGGGCCTAAGCAATTATTGAAAAATATATTTACTGGAGACAGTTCACCAAAGGACAAAGCTACCCAAAGGCCAGCTGATCAAATTTTCTAAATTTATCCACCTAAAGAAATTTCTTATATATTTCAAAATCAAATTTGGCAAAATTACCAACTTGCCGAACTGTTTCTATTGGTCATTTGTAAAGTTTATAGCAATGTGTTCCATGGAAGGATTTAACAGCTTTGTGGAGTCTTTGAGGTTTTTTGTTTTTTTTTTTTTATTTTAAGATTTATCTTACTTATTTGAAAGACAGAGTTACAGAGAGAGGTAGAGACAGAGAGAGAAGTCTTCCATCCGCTAGTTCACTCTCCAGATGGCTGCAATGGCCGGAGCTGCACCAACCCGAAGCCAGGAGCCAGGAGCTTCTTCCTGGTCTCCCATGTGGGTGCGGGGGCCCAAGGACTTGAGCCATCTTCCACTGCTTTCCCAGGCCACAGCAGAGAGCTGGATCCGAAGAGGAGCAGCTGGGACCAGAACCGGCACCCATATGGGATGTGGGTAGTTCAGGCCAGGACTTTAACCCACTGTGCCATATCGCCGGCCCCAAGTTTCAGTTTTATTTAGATTAGTTTCACCAAAGTCTTTGTATTAGATTAATTATACAGCAGATTTAAGCCCAACTCTATTTAATGTCACTTTTGTATGTGATACATATTTCCAAACACTTAGGACTCATAGATAATACTCATTTGATCAAGCTGATAAACAAACATATGAATTAAAAAATAGTTAAAAATGAGCCATTCCAAGGCAAACTTTTCTTATTTGAAAGGTGGAGTTACAGACAGGGAGAGGCAGAGACAGAGACAAAGTCTTCCATCTTCTGGTTCACTCCCCAAATGGCTTCTCTCTGTCTCTCTACTTCTCTCTGTAACTCTGTCTTTCAAATAAATAAAATAAATCTTTATATATATATATATGCAAAATTCCTCAACAAAATACTTGCAAACCAGATACAACATAATAGAAAAAGAATTACACAGTATGCCAAGTAGAGTTTATCCCAAAAATGCAAGACTGGTTTACATCCTAAAATCTATTCATATAAAATATCATTATAACAGAGTAAAAAACAAAACCACATAATCAACTCAATAAGGAAAATATATTTGACAAAATCTGGTATTTTTTCATTATAAAATACTCAGTCAACCAGCCAAAAAGGTAAATGGCTCAGCCCAATAAAAAGCATATATGATATATGAAGGCCAGCACTGTAGTGTAGTGCATAAAGCCACCACTTGCAGTGCGTCCTATATGGGCACCCATTCAAGTCTGGCTGTTCCACTTCCAATACTGCTCTCTGCTATGGGCTGGGAAAGCAGTAGAAGATGGCCCAAGACCTTGGGCTGTTGCACCCGCATGGGAGACCCAGAAGAAGCTCCTGGCTCCTGGCTCCTGGCTCCTGGCTCCTGGCTCCTGGCTCCTGGCTTCGGATTGGCCCAGCTCCGGCCATTGCAGCCATCTGGGGAGTGAACCAATGGATGGAAGACCTCTCTCTCTGCCTCTCTCTCTCTGTAACTCTGACTTTCAAATAAATAAATAAATCTTTAAAAAAAGAATAAAGCATATACGAAAAAGCCACACCTGGGATTAGCATTATTGTGCAGCAGTTAACATGCCAAGTGGAACACCTGCATTCCCTATGAGAGTGCCTGGATTTAAGTCCCTGCTCCACTTATGATTCAACTTCCTACTAATGCATGCCCTGAGAGGCAACAGATGATAACTCCCTTGCACCTGTCACTCATGTGGGAGCCCCAACAAATGATATCAGAACAACTGAATATCCACAGGCAAATAATAAAATTGGACCTCTACCTCACACCATATACAAAAGTTAAGTGGATAACCAACCTAAGTGTTAGAGTTGAAGCGATTAAAACTCTCAGAAGAAAACATATCAGTAAATCTTGCCCTTGCTTTAGATAATGATTTCGATATGACACCAAAAGCCCAACCAACAAAAATTGGATAAACTGAAATTCATCAAAATTAAAAACTTCTGTTCTTCAAAGCTTGCCATCAACAAATGAAAGGACATTCCCCAGCACGGGAGAAAATAATTACAAATCACCTATCTGATAAGGAACTTCTATCCAGAACATATTAAGAATACTTACAACTCAAAAGGAAAAAGACAATCCAATTTAAAAATAGGAAAAGGGTTTGAATAGACATGCAGTCTATTGAATAGATATACAGTCAGTTTCGGGTTGACCAGAATGTGGGTGTCATATCTGGTTCTCACTGTGAAGACCAGAGAAAATTTCGTCATACTTTCAGAAGTAGGACAGGAAAATAGCACATTTGAATTATGCCCAGGACTCTGTTCTTTTTTTTTTCTGGAGCTATAATACAAATTTTTAGTTATTGATATCATACTGTAAAGAACAATGAAGAAAATCGTATTTAAATAGAGGGTAACATTTCTTTGGGCGATAAATCCAATAGAATGCTTCCTATTGAAACCTATATCTAATGGTGATAATGTATAAACTAGTTTCTAAACAGATGTACATTTTTAAAGATTTACTTCATTTATTTTGGGGAAAGGGAAAGAAAGAGAAAAAAAAAAGTATTCCATTTCCTGGTTCACTCCCCAAATGGCCACAGCCACCAGGGCTGAGCCAGGCCAAAGCCTGGAAATACATCTGGGTCTCCCACGTGAGTGGCAGGGGCACAAGTACTTGGGACATCATCTGCTGCCTTCCCTGGCGCATTAGCAGGAAGCTGGATCCAAAGTGTAGCAGCCAGGACTCTAACCAGCACTCTGAAATGGGATGCTGGAATCACTGTGCCCCAATGCCAGCCCCCAGATACAACTTTTTAATAAATGATAAAAGCTAAGTTTTGCTCAGGAACACTAGTATTCACATACCATGTAGGTTGTCTTATAGCAGATACTGAAGTTTGCCAAGCTTCAGACAGCAAAATGCTAAGTTGTGAGTTCAGTTTTGGCCAGCTAGCTGTTTCCCCTTATCCTGGAGTCTCTTATGTCATGTACTACTGAAAGCATCCTATCACCTCCACTTCTCTTCTCACAATTGAATCCACTATGGTAGATTCTTCAAGTTCTTAAGATGCAGTCCCTACCAAAAAGCTTCCTACAAATCCACTGGATATAACAATGTTCTCTCTCAAACATCTTATTGCTTGTTCAATTATACTGTTTCTTTCAGGTGCTGCTTTATTTGCTTGTTTCTTACTCTGCATTTTTGTTTTGTTCACATCTTTATTAGTAAAAGTACTTTATTTCCCTCTTGTATGTGCTTTATACCATGTTTTACAAAGTCATGAAGTTCACAGCTTTATACCAAAATGTAAGAAGGCTAGGCTATTTGCTTATAAACATTTTTAAAGTCAAGTCATCGGCCGGCGCCGTGGCTCACTAGGCTAATCCTCCGCCTTGCAGCGCCGGCACACGGGGTTCTAGTCCCGGTCGGGGCGCCAGATTCTGTCCCGGTTGCCCCTCTTCCAAGCCAACTCTCTGCTGTGGCCAGGGAGTGCAGTGGAGGATGGCCCAGGTGCTTGGGCCCTGCACCCCATGGGAGACCAGGAGAAGTACCTGGCTCCTGCCATCGGATCAGCGTGGTACCCCAGCCGCGGCGGCCACTGGAGGGTGAACGAACAGCAAAGGAAGACCTTTCTCTTTGTCTCTCTCTCTCACTGTCCACTCTGCCTGTCAAAAAAAAAAAAAAAAGTCATCTTAGTTATTCTCAACCATATTCGATAGAAAAAATCAGAAACCAAGGGTGCTGGAGCAGCTCTAGGTTATAAGAAAGATCTCCAGCTGCCTTTTCTTCTTGTCCTTCTCCTTCCCCTATTCATATGGGCTGTGACCTTGAATTCAGAGAAAATCTTAAGTCACCATGTGACCCAGCAGTGCCACATACTGCAATTTGGAGGTGAGAGACTGTAGTAGGAACTCAGTGTAGTCCAAATCACCTCCAACATAGCTTCTCTACTTACCTCTTAAAATAGTCCTCTTAAATCCTGAGGATCCTATTAATTTGGGCGCAGGAATTATACTCCTATTTTATAAATGTGGCAGACAGGAACAAAACTTCTAAGTAAGCATATAGAAGTTGCAGTTATTTAAGCAAACCAGATACATGCTGTTCAAATCACAGTGTTCACATCTTCTTCAACTCTCTTCTAGTCACTCTGCACATAGCCACTATGACTGGCAATCAGAAGGAGAAGAAACCCACCACCTACTGCGGTTGCTGTGAGTTTTCCAACTTTCTGGAACAAAATTCCTGCATACCAGTCAGTCATACCACGCATTACAATCTGGGTAACTACTGAGTATGTTTCTACCGGAGGTCCCAAACTGTGGCCAAATGCTCAATTCCGCCACTGGCATCTTGTTGCATACTCAGTTAAATCCAACACTTTGTAAGAGTTGTCATCACTTTCATATTCTTGGGGAGAGGGTATCCAAGTCGCCATGATACCACTGGCCCACAGTGCTTTGTTCTTAACAAGACCTGCCTCACAGGAAACTATTTTACCAGAGCCTAAACAACTTGAATTTTACTGAATCATAACCAATGTGGAGGAAGGGAATTACTCAACTTCAACCCCCTCCAGCCCTGGTCTCTTTAATATGCTCTGTGTTTGGGAAAGGGGGGTGGTGGGGGAGATGAATGGCTGAGAAGCGCTTGTGAAGATCACAGCCCAGGGACACAGGCTCACTAAAAGATGCAGACTTAATCATAAACTACAGAATTCTTCCATTTCTCCTCATAACTTTTCACCACATTAATAGGACTCCTGTTTAACAACAGAGTTAGAGCTTAAACAAATGCAATCCTCAAACCCTAGTTAAGAAGGAAACTAGGAAAAGTCAAAGACACAGGAAAGACAAAAACAAGAACAACAGAAGAAAATTTAACCTCTGACACCACAGCTACAGCAAACAGTAAACACAGACTAGCTCCTAGTCAAATGAACATAAAACAACATGCTAAAGGAACATAAAACAACATGCTAAAGGCCTCTCTACCTCAATTCCTTTTCCTTGATAGGTCATGCCCACGTTCAGCAAAAAATTTACAAGGCCAAAAGTAAAAACCACAATCTCAAAAAACAAAGCAAGCATCAGAATCAGACTCAGACTTGCAAAAGATTTGGAATTGTCACACTGAAAATTTGAAATAATAATGATTAATATTATTATATGATTACACTTACTGCATCATTATTATATGATTAAGAATACTAATGGAAAAAGTGGATAACATGAAAGAACAAATGGATAACATAAGCAGAGAAAAAGAAACTCTAAAAAACAATATAAAGGAAACATTAGAAATTAAAAACATTTATAATGGAAATAAAGAATGCCTTTGATAGATTTATCAATATACAGGACATGACCAAGGGAAGACTTACTAACTGGAAGACATATCAGGGGGCCAGCGCTATGATGTAGCAGGTAAAGCTACCACCTACAGTGCTGGCATCCCATATGGGCACTGGTTCGAGTCCCGGCTGCTCCACTTCTGATCCAGCTCTCTGCTATGGGCTGGGAAAGCAGCAGAAGATGCCCCAGGTCCTTGGGCCCCTGCACCCACGTGGGAGACCCTGAAGAAGCTCTTGGCTCCTGACTTCAGATTGACACAACTCTGGCTGTTGCGGCCATCTGGGGAGTGAACCAATGGAAGGAAGACCTCTCTGTCTCTCCCTCTGCCTCTGCCTGTGCCTCTGCCTCTCTGTAACTTTGCCTTTCAAATAAATTAAATGAATATTTTTTAAAAAGATTTATCAATAAAAATTTATTAAACTGAAAAGGCACAGAAGGCCTGATATTGTGGCACAGCAGGTAAAGCTGCTGCTTGCAAAGCCCACATCCCATATCAGAGTCCTGGCTGTTTCCTTCCTGCCAAGGCAAATGGGAAGGCAGCAGAAAATCATGCAAGTACTTGGACTCCTGCCACCCATGGGAGAGGAGGATGGAATTCCTGGCTCCTGGCTTCAGCCTGGCCCAAACCTGGCTGTTCCAGCCATTTGAGGAATGATTCAGCAGTTGGAAAATTGTGTGTGTGCATGTGTATGTGTGTCTCCCTCCCACCATCCCTCTCTCTTTGTCACTGTGCTTTTTATTTTTTTTAAGATTTATTTATTTATTTGAAAGTCAGAGTTACATAGAGAGAGGAGAAGCAAAGGGAGTGGAGTCTTCCATCCACTGATTCTCTCCCTAATTGTCAGCAACAGGCAGAGTTGCGCTGAAGCCAGGAGCAGGAGCTTCTTCTGGGTCTCCCATGCAGGTGCAGGGGCCCAAGGACTTGGACCACCTTCTACTGCTTTCCCAGGCCATAGCAGAGAGCTGGATTGGAAGTGGGGCAGCTGGGACTTGAACCGGCACCCATATGGGATGCTGGCACTTCAGGCAGCAGCTTTATCCACTACGCCACAGTGCCAGCCTCTATTTACCCTTTTTTTTTTTAAAGATTTATTTTATTTATTTGAAAGGTAGAGTCACAGTGAGGGAGAGGAGACAGAGAAAGAGGTCATCTTCTCCTGGTTCACTCCCCAAATGACCACAACAACCAGGGCTGGGCCAGGCCATAGCCAGGAGCCTGGAGCTTCCTTCAGGTCTCCCATATGGGTGCAGGGGCCCAAGCACTTGAGCTATCTTTCCCAGGCACATTAGCAGGGAGCTGGATCAGAAGTGGAGCTGGGACATGAACCAGTGCCATATGGGATGTCGGTGCTGTAGGTGGCAGCTTAACCGGCTGCGCCATAATGTCAGCCCCAAGTCACTGTGCTTTTTAAATAAATAAATACATCTTAAAAAGAAAAGCAAAGAGAAAAAAAGGATGTTAAAAATAGTATTTGCAATAATTTCAGGAAAGCAACAAAAGATGAAACATACATCCAATGAGAAGAAGAGAGAAAGAAAGGAACAGAAAACAATACCTGAAATAATAAAGGATGAGAATTTTCTGATATCAATGACAGACACCAAGCTATGAATCCAGGAAGCTCAGAAAACACCAAGTATAATAAATACTGAAAGACACCTATACTTAGGCATATCAAACAAGAGAAAAATCAAAGATGACAAAAAAATCTTGAAAACAGCCAAAGAATAAAATACATCAATTTTCAATTCACATATGAAAAAAATATTCACATTAAGAAAATGTGAATCAAAACCACAAGATACCATTTCATACTCACTGGGATGCATATAATTAAAAACAAGGAATGAAGGTTGGCAAGGATATGGAGAAATTATAACTTTTATACAGTCCTGTTGAAAATGTTAAATGGCACAATGGCTTTAGAAACATTTTGACAAATTTTCACAAATATTCCCTTAAAAACATTAATCATAGGGTCTAGGGTTGTGGCACAGTGAGATAAAGCTGCCTCTTAATATGCCAGCATCCCATATCAGAGTGCCAGTTAGAGTCTTGGCTGCTCCACTTCTGATCCAGCATGCCTGCTAATGTTGCTGGGAACAGAGCGGAAAATGGTTCAAATACCTAGGACCCTGCCACTGATACATGCTACAATATAGATGAATATTAGACATACTGGAAACAGTACACTGAGTGAAAGAGCCAGATACAAAAGGCTACATATTTTATGAATCAATTTATATGAAATATACAGAGTAGATAAATCTCTAGACAGAAAGTAGATTATTTGTTGCCCAAGAGTTGGGAAGAGGAGAGAACAGAGTTACTGCTAATGGGAGCAACGTCTGGGGTGTGAGTTTGAGGGCATGAAATTTCCTTTAGGATGATGAAAATATCCTGAATTTGATTGTGGTGATATATGCATAACTCTCTATACTAAAATACAATGTGAATTGTACACTTTAAAAGAATGAACTTTGGGGCTAATGTGGTACAATGGGCTAAGCTGCCACCTGCAACACCAGCACCCCATATCAGAGTGTAAATTCAAGTCCTGGCTGCCCCACTTCCCATCCAGCTCCCTGCTAATGGGCTTGGCAAAGCAGAGGATGATGGCTGTAGTACTTGGAGCCCTACCACCCATTTGGGAATCGCAGATGAAGTTCCTGGCCTCCTCGCTTTGGCCTCCTGTCCTGGCCATTGTGGGCATCTGGGGAGTAAACAAATGGATGGAAGCTGTCTTTCTCTCTGTGACTCTCCCTCTCTCCTTATCACTCTACCTTTTAAATATAATAAAATAAATCTTAAAAAAAGAATGAACTTCATAATATCTCAGTAAAATAAAAGAAAACCAAGTAAAAAGCTAACAATTTAGAAGTAGTAACAACTACTTAATCAATAATAAAGATAAGCAGGGACCTTTCTACAATGCAGTCTTCCTATTGTGATATTGATGGAACTAGAAGCAATCTCTACTATATTGTTTACCAACCAGCATGAAAATCCAGTATAGTCATATTGTAGCTCACATCTAAACATCTGCTAAAATTACAAATGCACAAAAAATTTTAAAGAAAAAGGCAAATTATTGGATTGAAAAATATTTGGAAGAGAGAACCTACACCCAGATTGTTTATAAAATTTTTGACATTTGAATCATTGCACAACACTTGTAAAGTAAAATGTACAAGAAAACCCTATTCCCAAAAGTCTTAGAACTGAAGCAAGGAAAAACTTAGAATACACTGAACTTTGGCCAGCCATGGCAGAATGACTTCAGTGAAACAGCTGCAAATAAATTAAAACTAAAACTGGGCTAAGCTAAACTTAAACTGGTCAGCTGATACTTTGTAGAAATCTTCAAAAGTACTTAAAATCAGCCCAACCATGCATACTATTGTAACTTTACACATAATTCAAAGAAACAAAATCCAGTAAATTAACACAATTGATTAATTCCAGCAAACTCATCACTCTGTGAATTAGATTCAGAGAACGGGCTTTCTTGACTTCCCATCCCAGAGGATAGAAGTCCTTCCTCTTCTAATATAATCCCTACACCTGTGTTCTAGATTTCATCTCCCCCTGCTTTCTCTGGCTCTTGCTCTGCGGCCGAGAATAGTTTCCTTTCTGAAAGTCTCTAGGGGGAGTTGAAGTCCTTCAGAGCCTGGAAAACATACTTACTCTTGAAAGATCCCAACACAGTGCTCCACTCTGGCCATTTTTTAACACTCCTGCTCACTTCCTCTCGGGCTGGGCTCTCTGGAGTTCTAATGGCTTGTGACTTCTCATGAGTGTTTTGAATAGGAGCTTGGACTTGGAGCTGTCTGGAACCAAGCATTGATGTTACTCAGTGCTGCCTCTTCACTGAGGAACAAATGAATAACAGCTAGTGAAAACTGTCTGCCTCCTATCATGTCATTCAAAATCATGGTTCACAAGGCAGGTCTTTTGGGTCATTTTCCCTTTCCCATCTGGTCATCCCCACACTGATCCGCCCCTCCTTGCCCCTGGTTAATTCACCCTCCTACTGCTATTCTGCCTTTTAGCCCTTCCCATCATGGGCCCACTCTTCAATCTTTCCTTTCATTGAAACCTTCATTTCTTGGTGGAAAAACCCTAAATTCTGTCCCTTTAACCACCTCTAAGCCTCCACTTCTGGTGCAAGGGATCTGGCTTTTCCTAAGAACTCCACATCTACACTTCCTTCCAAGTCCCTGGAGAGGAAAGAAGATTTTTCACTCTCCAGGCTCCCCAAGGTCCAAATAGCAACGACTCCTTCTCCATCTTCTCCCCTGAGGCATTGACCACCGTGTCGTAGTCGTCGTTGTCTTCTTCTTCTTTTAAGATTTATTTATTTATTTGAAAGGCAGAGTTACAGAGGGGCAGAGAGAAAGAGAAAGGTCTTCCATCCACTGTTTCACTCCCCAGATGGCCGCAATGGCCAGAACTGGGCTGAAGCCAGGAGCTTCCTCCAGGTCTCCCACATGGGTGCAGGGACCCAAGCACCTGGGCCATCTTCCACTGCTCTCCCAGGCCACAGCAGAGAACCGGATCGAAGTACAGCAGCTGAGACCCAAACCAGTGCCCACGTGGGATGCTGGCACTGCAGGCAGCGGCCTCACCCACTATGCCACAGCACCAGCCCCCTGAGAATCGTGTCTTCTTATACAAGCCTCTACCCTCCTCAGTGTTATAAAATTACTTTCCTCTTTGACATCAGGGTCTTCAGTATAGATGTGTTTCTATTCTCTGTTCTCTCACCAGCATCCTAGCTCCTTGCATGTCCTTTAGGCCTGTAATTCCCCTTAATAATGTCTCAATCCTTTAAAGCTTCCCTTAAAATTTCTAACATATTGCCTTCTTCAAGCCCATTTTTCATAAAATTCAAATTCTTCACCAGAAAGAACAGGATAATCAGGGAATGATGGCCTCAATTATCTCCCCTATCTTCTTCTCCCACTGTCACATACCATCACTCATGCACTTATCTGCATTTTCATCCATCTAAAGGAGGAGGTACTTCTCTTCCTGTTAACTACCAATGCCTCCTGTTGTCTTGGTTAATTCTTCAGTCCCTCTTCTCTCCTTCTAGGACCTTGCTCCATTAGCTACTGCCTCTCCATTAGCTCCTCACCTGCAGTGTGAAACATATTCCTGTTGCTTTCTTCCAAACCAGCCCTATTATTTATTTTATTTGAAAGGTGGATATACACAGAGGCAGAGGCAGAGAGAAAGAGAGAGACAGAGAGACAGAGAGAGAGGTCTTCCACCTGCTGGTTCACCCCCCAAATGGCTGCAATGGTCAGAGCTGAGCCCATCCAAAGCCAGGAGCCAAGAGTTTCTTTCAGGTCTCCCACATGGGAGCAGGAGCCCAAGGACTTGAGTCATCTTCCACTGCTTTCCCAGGCCATAGCAGAGAGCTAGATCAGAAGTGCAGCAGCTGGGGCTCAAACCAGCTCCCATATGGGATGCTGGCACTGCAGGTAGCAGCTTAACACCCTATGCCACAGCACCAGCCCCTAAATAAATAAATCTTTAATAAATAAATAAATTTAAAAAGTTAACTGGAAGCTTAGTTAACTCATTCCCAATAAAGCAAAATATCATAATGCAAAAGCAACTAATTTCTTTAAAAAAAAAACATATCCTAATATCATGATGAGAAGGACACTTCACCTCTGTGGTATTCTTTCTCAGTCAAATAATAAAGAAAAGCCGGCGCCGTGGCTCAATAGGCTAATCCTCCACCTTGCGGCGCCGGCACACCGGGTTCTAGTCCCGGTCAGGGCGCCGGATTCTGTCCCGGTTGCCCCTCTTCCAGGCCAGCTCTCTGCTATGGCCAGGGAGTGCAGTGGAGGATGGCCCAGGTGCTTGGGCCCTGCACCCCATGGGAGACCAGGAAAAGCACCTGGATCCTGGCTCCTGCCATCGGATCAGTGCGGTGCGCCGGCTGCAGCGGCGGCCATTGGAGGGTGAACCAACGGCAAAGGAAGACCTTTCTCTCTGTCTCTCTCTCTCACTGTCCACTCTGCCTGTCAAAAAAATAATAATAATAATAATAATAATAATAATAAAGAAAATATCAGACACATCCAAATTGAAGGACATTCTACATAATGCCTGGTCAGTATTCTTCAAAACTGCCAAAATCATAAAAACAAGGAGGAGAAATTGTCAGGGACTAGAGGAAATTAAATATGATGACCAAATTCAATGTGGTTTCCTGGTTTGAATCTGGGATAGAAAAAAGAATATTAGTGGAAAAACTGGTAAAGTATGGAGTTTAGTTAATAATAAAGCACCAGTGTTAACCAATGTGGGAACTTTCAGTGCTATCTTTACAACTTTCCTATTCATCTAAAATTACTCCAAAATAAAAAAATCATGTAAAAGACTAGTATTTTATTTTGGCAAGCAAAAATGAAATGAAATGAAAAACAGAAATTAGAGAAAGTCTTAATGATAATTCACACTTCTGGTTCCAGGAGCAGGCACTGTAGTGCAGCAAGTTAAGCCACGGACTGCAACACTAGCATCCCATATGGGTATGGGTTCAAGTTCCAGCTGCTCCACTTCCAATCCAATTTTCTGCTAATGTTCCAGGGAAGGCAGGGGAAGATGGCCCATGTGCTTGTGCTCCTGTTACCTAGATGGGAGGCCAAGATGGAGTTCTAGGCTCCTGGCTTCATCCTGGCCTAGCTTTGGCCATTGTGGCCATTTGGGAGAGTGATGAAAGATTCTCTCTCTCTCTCTCTCTCTCTCTCTCTCTCTCTCTGTCTGTCTTTCCCTCTCTCTCTCTCTATAACTCTGCATTTCAAGGAAATAAATAAAAGTTTCTGGTCCCACTCATTAGTCATCTCCTGGATTTGCTTACATGAACCAATAAATCTATCCTTCTTTCCTAAACTAATTCAAATTGGGTTTCTTTCAAATGCAATTAATTTCTCAGTCTTATTCACTGTCACTCCTATTTCACCTTCATTCGCTCCTTATTTCATTGTGGCCCAGTATATTTCCCCTTCTCTCCTGTGATCTCTAAGGTTATCAGCTCTATCCTGGTTCCAAAACCTAATGGAGCCCTCTCAGACTCACCTTACAGTTGTACTTTTACTCTGTCAAGACATCTCTCATGCTAGTAGCCTTCTCTTTCCTTGACACACTCAACATTGCTGTTTGATTCCTGCTTTGTTGGCTGCTGCACAATCTCCTTCACGGCTCTTCTTTTTGTTACTTGTCTTTAAAGGCTGCCCGGACACCCTTCTCATGCCCCATCCATTCTTTTTTTTTTTCTTTTCTTTTTTTTTTTTTTTTTTTTTTTGAGACAGGCAGAGTTAGACAGTGAGAGAGAGAGAGAGAGGCAGAGAGAAAGGTCGTCCATTTTCCGTTGGTTCACCCCCCAAGTGGCTACCACGGCCGGCGTGTTGCAACCTGCATGCTGCGCGAATGCCAAGCCAGGAGCCAGGTGCTTCCTCCTGGTCTCCCATGCGGGTGCAGGGCCCAAGGACCTGGGCCATCCTCCACTGCCCTCCCGGACCACAGCAGAGAGCTGGACTTAATGAGGAACAACTGGGACAGAATCTGGAGCCCCGACCGGGACTAGAACCTGGGGTGCCGGCACCACAGGCAGAGGATTAGTCTCGTGAGCCGCAGCACCGGCCAACCCCATCCATTCTTACAGTTACTCTTGCCATCTATGTATTGGTGGCTCTGGAACAGCGACCCTTAGCTCAGTTCTGTCTTCTGGGTTTCAAATTTTGTACTCAGCCACCTGTTGGATACCTTCATTTAGATCTCTCTGTACACTTCCTCCCTAACCCCCCACAAGAAACCTTTTATTTAAGGAATACAAACTTCATGTATTTCATAATTACAGCTTTAGGAACATGGTGATTCTTCCCACTGTACTTGCCCTCCCACCCACTCTTCCATGCCTCTTCCTCCTCCCACCCCTATTCCCATTCTTATTTGTTACCAACATCTATTTTCAACTAACTTGATACACACAAGTAAAGAGTACAACAAATAGTAGGGGGGAAAAAAACTGTTCCTCAACAGTCAAGACAAAGGCTTTTCAAGTCATTGCTTCTCAAAATGTCAATTTTACTTCTATAGATTACCTTTTAGGTGCTCTATTAGTTATCACAGGTCAGAGAGAACATATGGTATTTGTCCCTTTAGGACTGGCTTATTTTACTAAGTATGATGTTTTCCAGTTTGATCTGTTTTATTGCAGGTGACTGGATTTCATTTTTTTTAACCTCTGTGTTAAAAATATGTCCATGGTGTACATACCCCAAAATTTCTTTATCCAGTCTTCAGTTGTCAGGCATTTAGGTTGATTCCATATCTATTGTGAATTGAGCTACAATAAACATGGCGGTACAAATAACTCTTTCATATACTGATTTCATTTCCTTTCAGTAAATTCCCAGGAGTGGGATGGCTGGGTCATATGGTAGGTCTATATCCAAATTTCTGAGGTATCTCCATACTGTCTTCCATAGTGGCTTTACCAGTTTACAATCCCACCAATATTGGATTAGGGTACCTTTTCCCCCACATCCTCTCCAGCATTTGTTGTTTGTTGATTTCTGTATGAAAGCCATTCTAACAAGGATGAGGTAAAACCTCATTCACATGCACTTTTTTTTTTAATTTATTTTATTCATTTGAAAGACAGAATTAGAGAGAGAAAGTTACAGAGAGGTCTTCCATCTGCTGGTTCACTCCCCAAATGGCCTCAATGGCAGGCACTGGGCTAGGCCAAAGCCAGGTGCCAGGAACTTCTTCTAGGTCTCCCACATGGGTGCAGGAACCCAAGCACTGGGCCATCCTCAGCTGCTTTCCCAGGCACATCAGCAGGGAACTGGATCAGAAGTGGAGCAGTTGGGACTCAAACTGGCACCTACATGGCATGCCATTTCTGTAGGCATTGCCTTTACCCTCTATGCCACAATGCTGGCCTCTTACATACACTTTTATAAAAAGTAAATTATTTATTATTTACTTGAGAAGCAGGGTACTTAGGAAGAGAGAGAGACAGAGAAATAGAGAAAGAGAGCTTCCTTCCACTGATTCATTCCCCAATTGACCACGATTGTCAGGGCTGGGCCAGGCCCATGTAAGGAGCCCAAAACTCCATCTGCATCTCCCACATGGGTGACAAGGGTCCAAGTGTTTGGGCCATCTTCTGATGCCTTCCCAGGCATATTAGCAGGGAATTGGATCAGAAACAGAGTATGGGTCAATATGGGATACCAGCATTGCAGGTGGTGGCTTTAATCCCCATACCACAATGCCAGCCCGTCTCACATACGTTTTCAACTTACCACAGGCAAAATCAAATTTGTTCTTACTTCTCTTTCTACAAACCTACTCTTCTGTTTTCCCAACTTAATGAGTAACATCACCAGTGTATAACTAGCAATAGGGAGGCCATCTTAGACTCTCCACATTTTACCTCTGACTTCTAGTCAGTCACCAGTATTACAGTTTCATCTCCATAGTTTCTCTCATATCTTACTCCTCTTTTTAAATTCTACTGTCACTACCTTAGTTTTGACCCTCATTATAAGCTGGGCAATTGAAACTGATTCCTAGCTTGTTTCTTTTCATTCTCAATATTGCAGACCAAATGATGTTGATGGCATCTATGCCGGTCATTTTAGTTCCCTTATTAAAGAAACTTGAATGTCCTCAGTTCCTGGGCCTTTTGCATGACATATACTATCCGCCATGATTTGGCCCTGTTTACCTTTCCTGCGCTATCTGCTCACACTGGTTCATGTGCCCAACATTCAGCCAAATCACTGTACTCAGAACAATCACCACCACCACCTTGACACCACTCCATAGCCACAGGTACTTTTCTCTCATGCCTTTGTGACTTGAACACACTGCTATTCATTCTGCCTCAAAGTCCTTCCTCCAACTTCCTTTCCTGTGCCACACTTCTACTCATCCTTCAAGATTCCGTTCTGCTGTCAGCTTGTGACACTATTTGCTGATGTCCCAGCCCTGGGTTAGGAATCCCCTCTATGTCCACAATCCTGTGCCTTCCTCTAATATCATCATTTCTGGTGCCAGTTGTAGGTGTATCTTCATAGCTTACAGTGAGCTCCTTAGTCGCATCTTAATTAGCTATGTGTCTTAAGTATAAAGCTGGCACTGAGCACTTAAGTCTGTATTCAATAAATGAAGAAACAAAACAAATAAATTTGTTTTTCTATTTGAAAAACTGTCTTATCCTCTAAAGTTCCTGTCCCCTTCCCCTTATAGGTCTCTCTCCTTCCCTGTAGTCAAGCTTTTGGAAGAACAAGCCCTACTCCAAGCCGTCAGTGTCTTACCCCCCTCACACTCCTGTATTACTGAGCACTGGCTAGCTTCCATCCCTTCCATTTCACCTACCCCATTGTCTACCAGGTCATCAGGGCCCCCTCCTGGCCAAATCCAGTGGATATTTTTCAATCCTTACTTCCCTGACCTCTATGCCATTCAACCCTGACGACCACTCCCTGCTTTGTGGTTTCTCAGCCTTTCCCTTGGGCTCACTGGCACCACCCACTTTCTTTTCTTTCCCTTCCCTCTCTTCTTCTCACTTCCCTTTGAGGCCTGTTCCTCCTATCTTTTAAGTGTTGGAAACTCTCAGGATTTGTCCCAGATATTCTTTCTCTGATGCATATGCTTTTCCCTAGGTAAAATTATTCATTCCTTTAGGGTTTTTTTTTTTTTTTAAGATTTATTTATTTATTAAATGGCTGCAACACTGGATCCAGGCCAAAGCAAAGCCAGGAGTCTGGAACTCCATCCAGGTCTCCCACATGGATGGCAGGAGCGCAACCACTTGAGCCATCCTTTACCACCATCCTAGATGCATCAGCAGGGAGCTTGATCAGAAGCAGAACAACCAGGACTTGAACCAGCACTCTAACATGGGATGCTGGTGATGCAAGCAGTGGCCTGACCAGCTGAGCCATAATACCAGCCCCCAACTCCTTTAATTTTACTTACCTTCTGTCAAATTTTTCATACCAGACAACCCAAACCTAAGGTGATTCCTTGTTTTCTAAATGAGAAAATGTGAAAAGCTTTTTTTAAAAAAAAAAAAAAAACTAATTAGGAAGCAGAGAAATAGAGACAGATGAGTGAACAGACAGCTCCCATCCACTGGTTCATTCCCCAAATGCCCACAATGACCTGGTCCTGGGGCTGCAGCCGAGACCCGGGAATTCAATCCATGCCCTCCATGTGGGTGACAGGAACCCAAATATTGAGCCATTACTGCTGTTTCCCAAAGTCTACATTGACAGGAAGCTGGGGTCAGGATCCCAAACCTGGAGTGGATCCCAGGCACTATATTGTGGGTCGGGAGTATTCCAACCAGTGTCTCAACTGATAAGCCAAATGCCTGCCCCCAAAAGGCTTTTTTATTTATAGGTGAATTTTATTTATTTTAAGTGCACAGTGACGGAGAGAGATGGAGAGATAGAGAAAGAGATCTTCCATGCGCAATGGCTGAGGCTTGGCTAGGATGAAGCTAGGAGCCTGGAGATTGATCTGTGTCTCCCACATGGATGAAAGTCCAAGCACTTGGGTCATCTGCTGCTTTCCCAGGGGCACCAGGGAGCTGCAGCAAGAGTGGAGCAGCTAGGATTTGAACCAGTGCTTGATATGGGATGCTGGTGTCATAAGCAGCAACTTAACCCACTGCACCCCAAACCAGCGGCCGCCTTCTCCCCTCCACCCCAGGAAGGCTTTTGACCACCCTGAAAATGTATGCCTTTAATGATGATCATGAAACAATCAGAAGTCTACTTCTACTAATTATTGGATCTTATTATACATGTTTAAATTCATGTGTCATAACATGATGTATAATTTTTTTCTATTTTCACTTTTTTAAAACAAGTGCATGCATACTCCTAACATGCATCCTCAAAAGTAGTTTCTTTTTCATTATTTTAGGATCACTCTTTCAGCCATCCTACACATGTCCCAGAACGAATGACCTTCTCTTCAGTCTAAGTGAAGGCTTTGGGAGAGGACACAGCACAGTTGGAATCCACAGATGATGCAGTCATTGGAAACTTTATCCCAAGTCACAAGTCCCATTTGCATCACATTAGGGCAGTTGGTTTTTGGCAAGCATCCTGCAAGAGTATGTTCATGACTCCTAAAAAATCACTTGATGTATTTTTAATTAGTGTCTTAAATGGAAGTAGAAAATGTATACAGAAAAGGGTGCAAGCAAGCCATGTCTCCCTCATTCTTGTTAATGTGCTGTCACAAAGTGAAAGTTTAACACCACTCAGGTCAAGAAATAGAACATTTTCAGCATCCCAAAAGCCCCTCCCAAATACTACTGTATTGCTTTTTAAAGCAATCTTTAAAAAGTGTATTTAGAGACTTCCAACACATGCAGTTGTGAGGTCATACTGCCAGGAATAGTTACCAAAGCTGTGTTAAATTTCTTTGACTAGGGATTCTGTGGCAGGTGACCTCTACAAGCATTGAAAATAGCATCGTTGAGGACAGTTCAGGTTAATGGGTCTTGCCCAAACATTAAAAACAGCTGGAATGTATTGGGCATTTACTGTGTGTGCCAAGTGCATAGTGCTTTGCATATATAAAATAATTTAATCCTTAGACCCACTTTGTTGATGAGAAAACTGAGGCAGAGACAGACTATGTAACTTGCCTAAAGCCACACAGCTTGTGTAAATGGCAGAGTCTGGACCCCGAGCCAGGCAGTCTGGCTCCAGAGTCCACAAGCTTAGTCACCATACCATACTGCCCTATCCAGTGGTTTGTTGTTCAAAATAAAGTAAATGAGAGCAAACCCTGTAATATGAGAGACTTTGTAAGGACTCAAATATAAGGTTACTCCCTCTTTCCTGAGGGATGATTTTGGAAAAACAAAAAAGCAAAAACCTCACCCTATATTCAAGCTTATACGGTATTTGCAGATGACTTCCAAATATTTATGTCCATCCCAGACCGCTCCTCTAAGCTGCGGACCTACCTACCCAACAGGCACTTCAAAGTCAGCAGCCCCAAATCACAAGTCATCATCTTTCTAGACTAACCCCCCTGCAACCACTGCTCCTTTTGTCTAACACAGTGAATGTCACCACTATCCACCCAGCTGCCCAAGCCAGAAACTGGGATGTCATCAAGGACTCCAGCCTCTCCCTCACTCTTGTCTTCCAAAATCACACCCCTTCTACTTGAACTAAACCTTTGTTCTTTCCCCGCCCCCCCCCCCAAGTTCCTGATTTCTCTGTGCCTTCCCTACACTCCGCAAATCCAGAACACCTTTTCTGCCTGCAGTCACAGTCTTAGGCAAAGGACAGAAAGGGAGAAGCCTCATCTCTCCCAGCTCCTTCAGGTTTGCTTAGTCTGCACGTCTGATTTCACCCCTCCCCATTTTCGGTATCACACTGGTCTCTCAAGACCCTTCTCACCTCCCTGAGCGATTTCCTTCTCACTTTATTTTTCTGGGATGTATTCTCAGAGTTGGACACCCCCACCCCCATCCAGGAGCTCTTCCTTGCGATACCTCCCAGTCTCCAGCCTCAAACTGGGGATAGAGGAGGAAGTGAGGGAGAGAACCCGAGGGATGAAAGAGAGAAAAAGAGTCAAGGCAGGGGATGATGAGAAGGATGGGAGATGGAGACGGGATGCAGGCAAAGGGGCAAGAGGAGGGCAGGGAGAGGGGGATGCGAGAAGGGAGTAGGGAGAAGCAGTGAGGAAGGGGCGACGATGAGGAGCCGGGGAGCCGGAGAAAGTTGGGAAAGTGGACGGGGAGAATTTGATGTGAAGAGGCTGGGGAGACGAGATGGAACGAAAGGAGAGAAGAGAAGGGGAGACAGGGAGAAGGGAGTGGAGAGAAAGGGAGAGGGGAGTGGAGATGGAGGCTGGGAGAAGAGAAGGGGGATAGGACAGTGGGGGAGAGGAGGGGACATCGGGGTACTAGGGGACGGAAGAGGACGACGACGAGGGGCAGAGGAGAGAGGATGTAGAGAGCGGGATGGGAGGAGAGAACGGGGAGAAGTGACCGAGAGAAGGGAAGCGGACCAGGACGTGGGACGGTGCGGCGCTGGGGCCGGATCCGGCGCCGGGGACTGGGGCCGGGAAGTCGAGGGGCGGAGGGAGGGCGGGCGCCGGGGGCGCCTGGGCGCGCAGCGCAGTGGGGGCGGGGGCGGGGGCTCTGCGGGCGGAGGGGCGGGGGCTCGGGTTACCGCGCGGAGGGCGGGGGAGGGGAGGGGAGGGGGCTCGGGCCGCGGCGGCGAATCTCGCATCCTCCGCGGGGCGGCTGTGGAGGAGGAGGCGGCGCCCCGGCGGCGGTGGACGGACCGATCGACGGCCAAGGGCGCGGGGACCGACGGCAGGCTGTCCGGAGGGGATTGCGGGCCGCAGACCGACGGACTACGATGCGCGGCCGCAGGCCCCGCGCGGGCGGGCGCTGCCCGGGGGGCTGACCGCAGCCGGACGGCGCCCCAGCACCGGGCACGGGAGCCCGCGCCGCGCGGAGGTCAGTGCCACGGCCGCCCGGCCCGTCCGACCGCGCCCGCCTGGCCCGCTGGCCTCCTGGGGCTGCGGCGGCGGCGGTGGAGCCGGGGGCTTTGTTCTGAGCCGGAGACAATGGGGGAGGGGGGGCCTGGGCCTGCGGGACGGGCGAACGTGAACGTGAGCGTGGGGGCAGGGCCGGGGTCTTTGTGTGCGTGTGTCATCGAGTGGGCTGTGTGGCGGCGCGCGTGTGCGGGGAGTAGGGTGCGGACAGGGTTGTGTGTGCCACTCCAAGTGTGCGTGCATCTTCTGAATGTGAGCCAGTGCGGGTCCCCGGGAGGCTCTATGTGCATGTGCGTGTCACTCCAAGGGGGTGTGGGTCGGGATGAGTGTGTCATGGTGAAGGAGCCCCTGTGAGGATGTGTGTGTGTGTGTGTGTGTTGCCTAGCTCTGTAAGAGCCATGTGTCAGAATGTGGAGGATGGGTGTGTGACAGAGACAAACTGAGACAGAGACAAAGAAACTGAGGGGTGGGGGGAGCAAAAAGCAGCAGAGGAGAGAGAGTAAAGTCTCAAGCAGAGGCTGGTGTTGTAAGTGGGAGCCAGTGCCTGAGCAACTCCTAGGAGTTTGTGTCCAGGATGCCTGGATCAGAATCCCGTGCAGGGGACAGAGGGAGGTCACCACAGGCCTGGGTCCCACGCGGAGGGGGCGGGGAGAGGGAGGTCTAGAAGCACAATGAATTCAGTGTGGCATGGGCTGGGCCAGCAGCCACAAGGTCATAGGCCAGAAAAATATTGTCGCTTATGTCAACTCCTCAAGTACTCACATGGGAGATAGTCACAGCCCTACTTAACCCACAGGGGACACTGTCCCAGGCCACATACCTCCTCCAGAGATGCCCTCTCAGCCATCGCACACCTCCAGGAAGCACTGTCAGACCAACACACACCCATAGTAGACTGTCAAACCTACAGGAGATGCTCTCCTGACAATAGACTCCCATGGCAAAAATATTGTAATCAGCATATCCCCAGGGGGTCGTTTTTAGGGCCAGCACATACTGTGGGAGACACTGTTACTGCCAACAACCTCTCAGGAGACACTGTCACAGCAACACACATTCAAGGGAAATGCTGTCACAGCTAGCACGTCATTTAGGTTTATACACTGACCAGAGCTGTTAGTACATAGCAGGTGTTCCTGAGGCCTTGCACTCACAGTAGGCTGTGTCACAGTCACCCTTACCACAAAGCCACTTATATAACCCCTGGGAGACAGTCATAGGTGACACACATACACTACAGGGAGAGCTTCCCAGCTGCTAAACTCTTACAGAGCACATACCCTTACTCCGTATCTATAGACTTCCCAGACTTAACCTCCAGTTCCTTGAAAGCTTTGAGACCTGAATCAGTCTTCCCCTTGCCTTCAGTGCTGCCATGTCCTAAGTGTTCCTCCCACCAGCCTTATACTTTGACCTCCTCTGCTCCTGCTCCATTCTTCCCTCTCAAGCACCACTCTGTAGAACTGTTTGATCTCTAAAATTGTAAGCTCCTGAATTCCACTCTGCCTATAGCTCCCTAGAACCTCCTAGCTTTCAGATGCCCTCATTCCCATTATGCTCTCTAACCTCATAATGACCTCCTGCCCTGACCTCTTCATTTCCTCTTTATCCACTCCTTCCTGGTTCTTTGCTCTCCTTCCAGCTCATATGCCAAGGACCATCCATTCAGCACTCCTTGGCCACCTCTGTTCCATTGTCCTTGAGCCCTCCTATCCCATAAATTCTCAACCCTACTGAGTGATTTCTCAACAACTTGGAGAAGCAATACTTAATATAAATTCATGCTTCTATAAATTCTACCACTTGGCCCTCTGTAAATAAATCATTAACTTCCGTTAATTTAAAAGCAAAGAGAGAGAGAACACAGACATACAGACAGAGATCTCCTCTATATACTGATTTTCTCCCCAAATGCCCACAAAGGCCAGGAGGCCAAAGGTGAAGCTTGGAACTCAATCCATGTCTCCCACATGAGTGTCAGGGACCCAAACTACTTGAGCCATCACCTGTTGCCTCCCATGGTGACCATTAGCAGAACCTGGAATCAGGAGCAGAACTGGAACTCAAGTCCATGTGCCTCGACATGGGATGTGGGCATCCCAAATGGCATCTTAAATGGCTAGACCAAATACCCACCCAAGATGAAAACTGTTCTGTTTTCTTCACACTCCTTATCCCATAGCCTTCACTCCGTTGTTTTCAGTAGATTAATTAATCCATCCAATTCACTTATTCAACAAATACTAAATACTCTCCTAGGCAAAATAATGTGATAAGAGCTGACATTATAAGTTGAACAAAATGGATGTGGTCCTTGCCCTCAAGGTGCCTGCAAGCCTCAGGATAAGTGTTGTAACTGCTACACTCAGCAGGGGAACCTAACCAGGGTACGGAGGTTAAGTAAGGCTGTGACTATGTCCCATGTCAGTACTTGAGCAGTTGAGGCTCTCTGGAGGAAGTGGCATTTGAGCTTAAACTCGGTGGACAAATAGAAGTCAATCAAGAAAATGAGAGGTGATACAGAATGGATGGAGACAGTTCCAAGTCAAGGGAGCAGCATGGAACACATCTAGGTGAAGGTATTGTGTATCTCAGAGATGAAGCATTCAAAGTGTGTGGCATTTATAGGACAAGGGGAGGTAGGTGGAGGCTCAGACCATGTAGGGTCTTGTAGGCCACAAGAAATGATTCATTTAAGCAGTGAAGAATGGGGAGTCACCAAATCAGTTGAAGCTGGGGAGTGATAGGATCAGACTTGTCTTAGCACTCTGATAGTGTAGAAGCTTGGAGGAGGAGCATGGAATTAGGCGCACAGTAGGCTGTTGTTGTGCAGCCTGATCTGGAGTAGTGGCAGGAGAGAGGGAGAAAGTAGAACTCAGGAGGAGCTCTTCTGACATTGGCTTCAGCAGAGCTCAGAGACAAAAGGGACATGCAACGTGGGGAGAGGAGAGGGAAGAATTAGGAGTGGACAACTTGTCCCCTCAATTTGCACTCCCTCAGCTTTCGGCCTCCTCCCTCAGATTTTTACCTGCATCCTCCTCAACCTTTTTTCTATCCTTCCTGTAATAATAAACAGTGCTCTCCTTTGTATTTAAGGCCAGTCCTCTACCTGCAATATGGCCTCCACTCCTCCACAGGGACTTCACTCTGTTGATTACTCCAGGTCTTTCCCGAGTCTGCAGTTTCTCTCCCTCTCCCATTCCTCCTGGGAGCACATAAAGATCCTCCGGCTCTCCTCTCAGTCCTTACACAGTCTAGCCCTGTACTTCAGGGCCACCTTTGTGTTCTGCATAGATTAGTAACTGTTTCCACTTCATCACTTCCCTTTACTCCTGCGCTTCCAATTAAGAGCTCTGGCAAAGTGAAAGTGACCTCTCCCCTGCCAAATCTGGGGGATTTTTCAAAGTCCTCCACTGCTTGACCTCTTAGCAGGAGCTGACATTGTTGCCCTTTCTTCCTTCTTTTGTTCTTCTTTTTTTTTAAAAAAAAAAAATATTTATTTGAAAGGCAGAGTTGTAGAGAGGCAGAGGCAGAGAGGAGTCTTCCATCCACTGGTTCACTCCTCAAATGGCCTCAATGGCTGGAGCTGAGTCAATCTGAAGCCAGGAGCCAGGATCCTCTTCTGGGTCTCCCATGTGGGTGCAGGGGCCCAAGGACTTGGGCCATATTCTACTGCTTTGCAGGTAAATCTGCAATCTGCAATGCCAACATTCCATATGGGCACTGGTTCGGGTCCCAGCTGCTCCACTTCCAGTCCAGCTCTGTGCTAATGGCCTGGGAAAAGCAGTGGAAGATGGCCTGAGTGTCTGAGTCCCTGCCACCCATGCAGGAGACCTGGAAGAAGCTCCTGGCTCCAGCCTGGCCCATAGTTGGCCGTTGGTGACATCTGGGGACTGAACCACTGAAAGGAAGATCTCTCTTTATCTCTCCCTCTCTGACTTTCAAAAATAAATAAATCTTTTTTTAAAAAATCTTTTAAAAAAAGATTTATTTATTTTATTTGAAAGAGTTACACAGAGAGAGGAGAGGCAGAGAGAGAGAGAGAGAGAGAGAGAGAGAGAGAGAGAGAGAAGTCTTCCATCTGCTGGTTCACTCCCCAGCTGGCCACAAAGGCTGGAGCTATGCCAATCCGAAGCCAGGAGCCAGGAGCCCTTCCAGGTCTCCCACATGGGTGCAGGGGCTCAAGGACTTGGGCCATCCTCCACTGCTCTCCAAGGCCATAGCAGGGAGCTGGATTGGAAGTGGAGCAGCTGGGTCCCGAACCAGTGCCCACATGGGATGCCAGCACCGCAGGTAGCAGCTTAACCCACTGTGCCACAGTGCCAGCCCAAAAAATAAATAAATCTTAAAAAAAAATCCTACACTGTTTATGGGATGAATAAACCCAGCAACTCAAAATGGCCACAATGCTGGAGCTGAGCCGATCTGAAGCCAGGACCCAGGATCCTCTTTTGGGTCTCCCATGTGAGTTCAGGGGCCCAAGGACTTGGGCCATCTTCCACTGCTTTCTCAGACCATAGCAGAGAGCTGGATCAGAAGCAGAGCAGCCAGGACTTGAACCAGCACCCATATAGGATGCCAGCACTGCAGGCAGCAGCTTTCCCCTCTACTCCACAGTGCCGTCCTCTCTCTTTTGTTCTTGTCTTTTGGTTTCTAAGCCACCATTTTATTCTGTCAACCTTCAGTGAGCAACCATGTACCAGCCACACTGCTGGGTGATGGGAATCACTGTTCCTGCCTTTAGGGAGTTTACACTTTTGGGGGTGGGTCAGAGAAAAGCAAATGAACAGATGAACACAGTATGATAGGATTTTTGCTGCTTCTGTCTGCCAGAGCTGCTCCAGACTCTATCGCAGATCACTTTGAGAGCTCCTTATGTGTCTGGGTGAGCCACCTCATTCATTTCCAGGGCTTTAATGATCATCTGCAGGGTCGAGGAGTATTACTTTTCAGCTCCAGGCCTGCATACTGGCTCCCTGCTAGATCTTTGCTGTATAGCTCCCAGGCCCCTTACCATCCTCAAAGCTGAACTCATCATTCCTTCCTTCCCTAAATGAGCATTCCCACTCAGTTTGCAAGCTAGAAACTCAGAAATTAACTAGGAACTTCTCCCTTCTCCACATGTCCCATCATTCAGACAATCCTTGGAAACCACTGATTTCCACCTCCTCTCCAGCAGTCTTGGATATCCCTTCCCCTTTCTCCCGCCACCTCTGCTGGTGCTTCACCTCACCCTCTCTTCATACAAATGTTTGCATGAGCTTCTTAACTTGTTTCCCTGCACTTCTCGTCTTTTCTCTCCCAATCCTTTCTTCTCATTGCAGCAAGAAAGACCTTCCTAGCTATGTCACTCTCTGCTCGGCATCCTTCAGTGTCTTTCCATTTCCCTTGAACAAAATCCCTACTGGCTAAGGAGGCTTGTGACTATGTGTTCTGACTCTCCCCAGCCTCTTCAGCCTCAGGGCTGGTCCTGTTTCCTTAGTCCCCTCACAGCTGGAGTTCCAGCCATAGTGAATTCCTTCTAGTTCCCCAAAGACATTGCATTCTTCCATGTTCCTGGCCCTTTGCACATACTGCTCTCTATCTGAAAGGCCCTTCACCCCCTTCCTTTCCTGGCTAATCCCTTCTCATCCTCAGATCTGCTCTCAAACTCTGCTTTCCTAACTCCACCAGGCAGGCTTGAGCTCCTTCTGTTTCTCTGTTGCTTGCCTCTTCCTTGTTCAGTCTCCCCAACAATGCTAGCACCTGGCAAAGTTGCGTATTGTTCATCTTTTGACCTGAGGTGCTTGACACAGGTGCTTGGCAGTGAACAAAGGAATGAATACATGAGGCCCCTCACAGAACATCTCTCCCTTGGTCTCAGCTGTCCACATTCTTGAGAAGTTTTCACAGAATTCATTTACCTCACTGGAGACATTGCCACTCCTTTGCCCTATAACTTACTTTTCCTCACCACATGCTCTTCCTCCTCTCCCCCTTTCACCTGGCCTTCTCATTTTCCAGATCTTCTTCCTCAACCCTCTCCTCGGTGTACTAAAGGACCATCCAAAGTTTACAGATGCAAGTCCGTTGGACATGTGTCTATTGGGGTTCCTGGAAGGAATGGAAGATGCAGAAGCTGTGATCTGCCTTCAGGCCTCCAGACACTACAGTGCCTCGCCATGCCCTCCATTCCTCAACTTCTCCCCTGGAGGTGCCCTAAGCTACTCCTTCACCCCATCACTTGGAACCCTGGCATCCCTGTCCCTGCTCCCCCATCTTAGGGTCCCTGATTCTTGCCTCTTCCTTCAGCTCCAGTGTCCACGCTTCCTGGGTAACCCTCTAACAACAAGGCATTTTCAACCACTGCCAGTCAGAGGGCTTCCTGGTTCCCTGTGTCGGCTGGTGAGGGCATCATCTCAAGGGGTCTACTGGAGCCCTCAAGCCTCAGCCATGCTGCCCCTCTCTGCTCCTGTAAATCACAACTGCCCTGTTTTACTTGCTAAGCTGCTTGAAGAAGCTTGCTATCCCTCAGAGCCTAGGACACACCTCCCATAAGATTGATGAGAAGGAAGACCAGAGGGGAGAGAGAAGAAAGTGAAGAGGGCTAACCACACCTTAAACCTTCCAGCCACACCATTTATGACCTGAGTGGCTGAGCTTCTCTGAGCTCACCAGGTGAAAATGAGGATAACAGTATCTCCTTAAAACAGAAAGACAGTTATCAAGAGTTCAGCCAATCACTTAATTTTACTTCTAACCACTCAGTCCTTCAAGCAGCCCTTCAACCTCCCCCTTCCCAGAATGTCTTCCCTCTTGACATCTCTGGGTTGCTACACCTGTCAGCTTTTCTGTCAGTTCCAGCCTCACTGGCCTCCTCTGCATCCAGGACTCCAGGTCAAACTGTGACTGCCCATCCCCATCCAGCTCCTTTGCCTGCCCTGTCTATTCTTGTCCAGGTCTCCCTACCCATGCACTCCGTGAAGACGGGAACTTGATCTGTCGAGCCCTTACTCTGTCTCCAGTGTTTACTATGTCATCTGGCACTTGGCAGATCTTCAACAGTTAGTTGTTGAATTAATCTATCAGTGAATCACATACATATCTTGCCCTGGACTCTCCCCTTCACACGTCTCCTGGAGGCCTCTAAGCATCCCCGTCTCTCGCCATCTTGCCCTGTGTTCACTTGACCCTCAACCTAGACTGGGAATTGCCTCAGCCTTGCTCTCCTCCTCCTCTAACCCACTCCGTGCACACTGCCAGATTTAGTCTCCTAACGTAGAAAAACTTCGATCATTCTCCTTCCCTATTCTCTGACCATTTAGCTGGGCATTTCAGTGTCGTACCAGAGAAGCAGTGTGGTCCAACAGAAAGGATTAGCTTTGTAGTCTGCTTGAACTCCGTTCCAGATGTCTCTGCTTCCTTCTGTAAGCTGCATTCTCCTCATCTGTGAAATGACACTATTCCAGGCTCTGTGTGTGTGTGTGAGTGTGTGTGTGTGTGTCTGAGAGAGAGAGAGAGAGAGAGAGAGAGAGAGAGAAGCTAACATTTATTGTACCATCTCTATGGGCCAGACACTGTGGTAAGTTTTTTGTGAGCACTATTTCATTTAACTCCTGTGCCAACCACTTAAGGTATCCACTTTTTTTTTTTTTTTCACATTACTGCAGAAGAAACCAAACTAAGGCTTAGAAACATTAGATAACTTTGCCCAGAGTTATGCTGTCAATGGTAGGGTCAGGATTTGAACTGCTGTCTGACTCCAGAGCCCATCATCTTAACCACTAGGATAATAACCCATGCTTGCATGCTTATAAAAACTTACTGTGTGCCAGATACTGTTCCAGCTACTGAATACACTGTAGTGAGTATTATTATTGTCCCTATTTTGTAAATGAGGAAATGGAAGCACTGAAAAGTTAAGTGGCTTGCCTAAAGTCACACAGCTAGGACGTGTGAAGCTGTAAATACAGCCCAGGGTTCAGCCCCGGATCCCTGTCTTAACCACTCTCTTGTCCCACCTCAATACAACATGTGAGGGTCTTCAAAAGGTTCATGGAAAATGTGTATTATGAAAAAACTATGCACAAATATCATTTTTGCACCAAAATAAATGTATATTTAGTTCCATTTTTCCCACAAATTTTATGAAGTACCCTTATTGTGTCCCTGTTCTTGTGGGTGTGTAACCATGTATTGAATGAATCTAGGCTGATGGCTGGTCTATGGCTGTCTATTTGTAGATGCCTTCTTTCTCATTTCCCTGCAGGGAGCTTGCCCCCTTATCATGATTCTTTCCAAGGTCACGAGTGACCTCCTTACTGCTAAGTTTAATGGCCTGTTCCTAACTCACTTAAACGCTCAGCAGCACTAGACACTACCCACCCCTCCCTGCTTTCTGAAACGCTCCAGCCCTTCACTTCTGTGACACTGACTCCAGGGAGAACAAAGGTCTTCTCAGCTGCCCTTATCTGTGGTCTCCCCAGGGTTCTGTCTGAGACTTTCCACTCTCCACATCCCATCTGATGGGAGTCTCCACATTTATGGCTTTCAGTTACCCCAAGATATGTCTGATCCCACATCTCCAATCCAGGCATCTCTTCTAAGCACCAGACCTGCAAGTCCAAGTATGCCCGGGACATGTCCACATGGGGATCCCAACAGGCACCCAGAAAGTAGTTTCTCTTCTGCAGTATCCTGATGGCAGCACTTCAGTGGTTAGGCCAGAACCCTGGGTGAGCAGTCTAGAGCCCTTCTCCTCCCTCACTCTTGCTGTGCAGTCTGTGGCCAAGTCACGTCAACTTTACCTCCTCACCTCCTTCTTACCGATGTCTGCTCAGCCCCACCGCTCCTAACCTGGAATATTACAGAGGCCTCACACCTGGTCCCTCCTCCCACAGGTTCTCTTCCTACTTCAAGCCTCCACTGTCCTGGTAGGACTCTCTCCTGTTGGTCTATTTCCCTGATTCTGTCAACATGGAGTGTGTAGACCTGGAATCAAATTAAGACTATGTTAGTTCAGGAAAATTGTTTCACTCTGAGCCTCAATTTCCTCATTGGAAAATGGAAGCTGGGATTCTTTCCTCACAGGATGATTAAATGAGATACTGTCTGAATTGCCTGGCATGGGGCCCAGCATACTGTAAAAGCTCAGAAAATGTGAGTTCTCTCTGCCTCTTCTGCTCAGCCTCTCCCAAGAGAGTCCTCCTTGGGAGGGACAGAGCCAGGCCAGGAGCACAACCTCTGACTTGTCTCCGGGACACCCAGGGCAGCTAATTTTTCAGCTTTCTCCTCCTCCTGCCCTCACCCTCTCCCCTTCCTCCAGCCTGGCCCCTGCCTCTCCTGTCTCCCTACCCCCATCTCTCCAGGCCTGGCTGTGCTGTTTGCACTCACCTCCAGCCACTTCCCTACTTCCTCCTGGAGCACAGCCTTGCCCTGTGATCCCCCCAGTCCTCCCTCCAGCCCACCCCTCTGTCGGCTCCCACACTGCTCCTTGGCTCTCAGGTACTGCAGACACACAGCTCTGCCACACAGTTTCATTTGCCTTCATTCTTGCTCTGGGTCATCCCCCAGCTCCCCCAGCCCCACACCCGCCACCGGGCCAGAATTCAAGGCTCTCTTCCTCTTTCCCTTAAGCCTGGCTCTGTTTCCCCACCTCGCTTTGCTCACAGAGCCTCCTTTTCTTCCTCCACTTCTAGCCAGTCTGCCTTTCGTAGCCCCCCTCCTCACCCCGTTGTCTTTCTGGTCCCTGCCCCTCGCTGGCCCTGGGACAGGAAGTGGAGGGAGGAGGCCTAGGCGGTGCCAGCTCCCCCAGTCTGCTTCCCCTTCTGTACCTCGGGCCACTCCTCTACTTCCTCCTGAAGCACCCCCTCCCCTGTGGTCCCCCGTCCTCCCCGCAACCCACCTCTCTTTCCTTTCCCATGTTCCCCCTTGCTCCCAGGCCCTGTAGACAAACGGGCTGGGGGTGTGAGGGGGACTCTGTTAGGGAGGGGGAACTGACATCACGTTTCAGGCCCCAATGAACAGGCTTGCCCCTCCCCCTCTTAATGAGAACCAGCTGTGGTTCCAGAGGCCCAGATGTGGGGAGAGCCGGATAGAGTCAGAGGACCAAGTAACAGGACAGCAGGGGGTGGAGGGCTGGGGGCTGGACAGAGTGAGGGCATGTAGCAAGGCAGAACTGGGTGGCAGAAGAGATGTGGCAGCTCTGGGTAGGAGGCAGCATAGATCTGGGAAAGAGACAAGATGGATGGGGCAGGCAGGATCTGGGGGAAGTAATGGGACAGACCTGGAGAGGGAAGAGACAAGAATGGGGAGGAGGAGCAGGTTTTAAGGAAGAGACAGTGAGAAATACTGGACAGATGGGAGGAGATGGTGCTGAGAAGAGAGCTGGAGAGAGGATGAGACAGTCTCGGGAGAGAGTCTGGAGTTCGGGTTTGGAACTGGAAGCCTTGGAGCAGGAAGTGATGAGGCATAGTCCAGACAGAGGCTCTAGGGACCTGGAGGTCACAGCTGCAGCCGCAGAGCTGACCACGAGTGCCCCGGCAGCATGTGTGAGAGCGTGCCTGCGCGTGGGTGGGTCTGCAAGTGTGTGCGCGCGTGCCTGCCTTGTTGGTCTCTGCATACTTGACAGGGGGCCTGTCTGAGGGCATGGAAGGGTGTGTGTGTGTGTTTGTGGGGGGAGGAATAACTGAGACTGTGAATGTGCCTGTCTGTGTAAAGTCCATGGGAAAGAGTTTCAGTGTGGGTGTTGTTTCTGAGTGTGCATGCCTGCATATATGTGAGGGGTGGGTTCCATGTGAGTGAATATGTGCTGTGTGTGTTAGAAAATCGCTTCCATATGCGAGAAGGGGTGTCCCTGTAATGTGCAGTGGCTATCTATATGTTACAGCAAGCCTCTGTGCATCCATGTGTATACAGGTGTGTGTTGTGTTCCTGTCTGTGTGAGAATTCACCTGTGTGGATCTCTCATCCATGTGTCTAGCAGTGTGAGAGAATGTGCCAGCCTGTATTTGGGTCTATGACTTTGTGAGTGTGCACTTGTGAGTGTCCACTGTGTAAGTGTGCTGTGTGAGTCCGTAGTGGACAGAGACCCAAGCTGGATAATGAGGGGTCTACACAGGTTGAGGGAAGGGGCTGCTTTTACACAGAACATTTGCCTGAACCTGAATCCCTGCTCTTCAAAGCGGATCATTCACCTGGGTTTTATCTCATAGCATTCATACATCTTTTCATTCAGAAAGGTTATTGATCATGTACTATTCACCCTGCTCCTTACTACACATAAAGAATAGCCAGTTGTCTTGGTGGGGAGACAATTTTAGCACAGAGTGTGATAAGCGCATTCACCTCATTGTTATCTTCTCTCTGGCAAACCATTGCTGCTTTCTCTCCACTGACTGCTTAAAGGAATATGACCAGCCTCAACCCTTGATGAGTCGCTGATCTGGGCCCCAGAATCATCCCTATACACTCATGCTCCCTTCTCTTTGAGTCGTCCTGACCTCCCTGTTCTGACTTCCTCAACCAGTTATTCCATATGGAACCTCCACAGCCTCCACTGGGCCCGGGAGCTGGGGTGCTTAGAGCCCAGAATTCTAAAGTTAAGATGAAGGCACAGAAGGAGTCCCACAGGGGATGGAATTGGGAAATTAAGGAAAGAGTCTTTCAGATACTCAGCTCTGTGCTCCTTGCTTACAGTCTCCCAATTCTCACAAAATTCCACAGGGTAGATGTCACCATGGCCACTTTACAGATTCGGAAAATAACACTCAGACTGGACTTAAAAACAGACCGAATTCCAAAGCACCTGGTCTTTTTATTGCCTTACACAGATGGGAGAGATAGGGGTTGGAAGTGTAAGTAAGGGGTGAGGTCAGAAGCCCATCTGCTTTAGGAGGACAAGAAGTCCTAGAGCAGAGCAAGTCAGAGAAGATCAAAGACATAGGTCTGTAGCCACAAGACTGACCACAGTGGCTTCAGACCACTACGAGTGTGCTGATGTGGAAGCATCAGCCCTGTCCATTTGTTCGGCATTGATTGCTTGCTATTATGATGCCTCTACTAAATGCAGGAGAATCATAGTAAGACGTGTCCCTGTCCCCCAGGAGCCTCCAATCCAGTTCACAGGTAGACACACAAACAAATCAGGGCTTCTCTGCAACTTAGTATCAGCCCTTAGTATCAGTGTGTGCCAAACACAGCAGGAACCCAGGGGAGAATACAGTAGACCCTGCATAGGGCAGGGGATGATGATATAAGAGCAGAATCCACGGAAGACAGGAAGTTTGAACTGGATCTTGAAGTCTGAGTGGAAGATGGTCATGAGAAGAGAATTTTTAGAAGATATCTCAGGACATGAGAATGTCACATAGAAGGCAAGTAGTTGGGAGGGGGCGAGGTAATAGTTTTACTGTTGGACTATAAGGTGTGGTGGGAGAAGGTAGTCATGGAGGACACTGGAGAGGTTTGGCAAAGCTCAGACTGCAAAAACACATAAAGGAGGTTGGACTTGATCTTTTTAATTTTTTTACATTTTAAAGATTCATCTTTTTTATCTTTTTTAAAAAGATTATTTTTTATTTAATTTAAAGGCAGAGTTACAGAGACAGGAGGAGAGACAGCGAGAGAAAGATCTTCCATCCGCTGGTTCAGTTCCCAAATCACCACAACAGCCAGGGCTGGGCCAGGCCAAAGCCAGGAGCCAGGAGCTTCTTCTGGATCTCCCACATGGATGCAGGGGCCCAAGCACCTGGGCCACGCTCTGCTGCCTTTCCAGGCACATTAGCAAGGAGCTGGGTGGGAAGTGAAGCAGCCAGGTCTCGGGCCAGCACCCATAAGGGATGTTGCTGTCACAGGCAGAGGCCTAACCTACACCTCCACAAGGCTGGCCCTGTTGGACTTTTATCTTAAGTCAGAAGTTCTGTAGCTAATCTCCATGAAATCCTTGGAGCTGCAGGCATAAGTCTGCACATATGTATTACCTATATGTGTGTGTGTGTGTGTGTGTATGCATGCACAGCAGGGTAACAGCTTTCTGTTGTCACTACTAGGGAAACAGTACAAGCCTTTTACCAGGAGTAGTTTGGTTAGAGTTGTGTGGCTCTCTCCAGTCAAGTTAGATAGATTAGAGTACCCAAGCTCAGAGGCAGAGACCAGTAAGGAACTACTGCAAGAAGAGGAAGGAGAGATGACGGTGCTTAGACTGGGAAAGCAGTAATGCAGAAAGCAAGGAAAGAACAACCTGGAACTATATCTAGTTGAAACAGTCATGTTTTTGATGACTGGAAATCAGGACATAAGAAAAGCAAGAAAGCAAAGAGAACTTCTGGATTTCTGGCTTGGACACTGGGATGGATGGTGGCACTATTCACACAGGAAAGGGAATGGCGAGGAAAATCAGTTTGAGGTGATGCTCGGGGGAGTCTAACAGATGGCTGGACATACATCCAGAGCTCTCCAGAGCTGAATATGAGGGTTGGAAGGTCAGCGGCAAACAGATGATACGTTTTAAAAAAAAAAAAAAAAACTCATTTGCTACACTTGAGACAAAGGCATGGGAGTGGAAAAGAACACCTAGGCACACAAAAGATGCAACCCAAGACTGAGCTCTGGAGAACACCAATTGTGAAGAATGGGCAGAAGAACTTGCAAAGGAATTGAGGAAGGGACGACAGGGAAGCTTGATGGGAGCAGGAGAAGGGGTGAGGGGGACGTGTGGGTGGGGCAGTCATAGCACAAAGCCAAGAGGAATTGGCTTCGAGGAGCCAGTATAAGTGGTTCAGTGGTCCAGAATGCGTCAGTAGGATGAAGGTTTAAAAGTGTAGCTGGATGTGGAACATGGAGATGATGGGAAGCTTAGAGGGAGCAATGTAAGAGAGGAAGCCTCACAGCCTAGAGGGAGGAGGGTATGAGAAGTGTGACATGGAGATGAAACAGCTCAGGGACTGGTAGCTTCTGAATGTTCCTCTTCCCTCCTGCAACAGCTAATGAAATGTCATTTCAATGTAGAGATGTCGTGCTGTATTGTTTAGAGAATAATGACAAGAAAAAGAAGCTGGTGCATGTTCAGTACAAATGCAAATTCCTTTTACCAATATTTTCGATATACAATTGGTTGAATTGATAGAGGCAGAACCCGGGGGAGGGGGCTGGTTGTACAAATATGACTCCAGGCAAGATTATCAGGTTATTGATGCTGGAAAGTGGGTATGATTACATGGTTATTGAGGCTGGATGAGAAGAAAATGAGAAAGGACTGGCCATATTTTTTAAGTCCAGAGATAGAAGGAAGGGAATATATCAATATTCAAGCCTGAATAATAGGAAGCAGAAAACTCTGCAGAGAGAGAGTGCTCAGGGTGCGATGGGAGCCTGCTAGGGGAAAGACAAGAGGGAGCCTTGAAGAGCCCTGAAGCAGAGATCCCTGGGGCTGAGACGGGTGTGTGAGGCAGCACGAGGGCTGGGCTAGGGTTGGAGGACTGAGCATTTCTGAGTTTTGATGTGGCCTCCATCCTCGTGTGGGCTGTTGATCGCTTCCCTGGCATGATCATTTCCCATCTCCTTTTCTCGCAGGTCAGACAACCTGAGTTAGAACCAAGGCCCAGTTTGAACGTGATCCAAAACCTGACGTCAAGTTGGGCCCAGAGCCTGATCTGGAGCTGGAGCCCCAGCCACAGCTGGGCAGTTCCTACCATGCAGAAGGAGCCAGGCATTGTGCCTTCCTGGCCTGGCATGAAGAGCCCCAACCTCTTGCTCCTGCTACCACTGCTGCTGCTGCTCCTGGGGGCCTGGGTGCCAGGTGCCCAGGGTCAGGCAGGAAGCCTGGACCTGCAGATCGATGAGGAACAGCCAGCTGGCACACTGATTGGGGACATTAGTGCAGGACTTCCGGCAGGCACAGCAGCACCTCCCATGTACTTCATCTCTGCCCAGGAGGGCAGTGGCGTGGGCACAGACCTAGCCATTGATGAACACAGTGGGGTCGTCCGTACAGCCCGTGTGTTGGACCGTGAGCGGCGGGACCGTTACCGCTTCACTGCAGTCACTCCTGACGGTGCCACCGTGGAAGTTACAGTGCGCGTGGCTGACATCAATGACCATGCTCCAGCCTTCCCGCAGGCTCGGGCTACCCTGCAGATACCTGAGCATACAGCTTTTGGCACCCGCTATCCACTGGAGCCTGCTCGTGATGCAGATGCTGGCCACCTTGGAACCCAGGGCTATGCACTATCCGGGGATGGAGCTGGAGAGACCTTCCGGCTGGAGACACGCCCCGGTCCAGATGGGGCTCCAGTGCCTGAACTGGTAATTACTGGGGAGCTGGACCGGGAGAACCATTCACACTACATGCTGCAGCTGGAGGCCTACGATGGTGGTTCACCCCCGCGGAGAGCCCAAGCCCTGCTGGACGTGACACTGCTAGACATCAATGACCATGCCCCAGCTTTCAATCAGAGCCGCTACCATGCTGTGGTGTCTGAGAGCCTGGCCCCCGGGAGTCCTGTCTTACAGGTGTTTGCCTCTGATGCTGATGCCGGCGCCAATGGGGCTGTCACTTACGAAATCAACCGGAGACAGAGTGAGGGTGATGGGCCCTTCTCCATTGACGCACACACGGGGCTGTTGCGGTTGGAGCGGCCACTGGACTTTGAGCAACGGCGGGTCCATGAACTGGTGGTACAGGCACGGGATGGTGGGGCTCACCCTGAGCTGGGCTCAGCCTTTGTGACTGTGCACGTGCGAGATGCCAATGACAATCAGCCTTCCATGACTGTCATCTTCCTAAGTGCAGATGGCTCCCCCCGAGTGTCTGAGGCTGCCCCGCCTGGGCAGCTGGTGGCTCGAATATCTGTGTCCGACCCAGATGATGGTGACTTTGCCCACGTCAATGTGTCCCTGGAAGGTGGAGAGGGCCACTTTGCCCTAAGCACCCAAGACAGCGTCATCTACCTTGTGTGTGTAGCTCGACGGCTGGACCGGGAGGAAAGGGATGCCTACAACCTGCGGGTTACAGCCACAGACTCAGGCTCACCCCCACTGCGGGCAGAGGCTGCCTTTGTGCTGCATGTCACTGATGTCAATGACAATGCCCCTGTCTTTGACCACCAGCTCTACCGGCCTGAGCCCCTGCCTGAGGTTGCACTGCCTGGCAGCTTCGTGGTGCGGGTGACAGCACAGGATCCTGACCAAGGCACCAATGGTCAGGTCACCTATAGCCTGGCCCCTGGTGCTCATACCCGTTGGTTCTCCATCGACCCCACCTCAGGCATCATCACCACGGCTGCCTCGCTGGACTATGAGTTGGAACCTCAGCCACAGCTGATTGTGGTGGCCACGGATGGGGGCCTGCCCCCTTTAGCCTCCTCTGCCACAGTTAGTGTGGCCCTGCAAGATGTGAATGATAATGAGCCCCAGTTCCAGAAGACTTTCTACAACGCCTCACTGCCTGAGGGTACCCAGCCTGGAACCTGCTTCCTGCAGGTAGGTAGCCCTCCACATACACACACAGCAGGTAGTGTGGTGGGCAGGGTTGGGACAGGGCCGAAGGAGACCTCAGAACAGGTGCCAAGCCTGTGGGTGCATCTCCTCATGTGGCTATGCCATGGAGTTTGAGCTCCAGAGTCTGTGTGGAGGGTGAGGGTTAAGGAGAAGATGAGAAAGCAGGGTGAAAGGGCTGAGGCAGGTAATCGTAGAAGTCGGGGGAACTAAGAATAGATGTAGAGGAGAAGTGTCTAGCAGTGTCAGGAAGTAAAGGAGACTCTACAGTCTCAAAGCTGTTCTACAAGACAGGTATGTGGACTTTTCAGACCCACTCCGCTCGTCTTCCCCAAGAGAAATCCCTGCATTTAGGGAGTCCTCCATGCCTAGTCCAGTGCAGGCCGTGCTGGAAGAAATCCCTGTGTCTGCCCCTGCAGCAGAGCCTTGGTGGGACACCTAGTGTCAGGCAAGAGGACAGGAGATAACGAGCGCTATCCAATGAGATCCTGATGTGCACAGCAGGAAGACCTCTCAAAGGAGGAGGCAGGAGCTGAAGGGAACACAGACTGGCCACAAATCAGACTCGGAAGAGGTGAAAGCAGAGAGGCAGTCTGAGGACAGACTGCAGAAGTCCCTGGGCACCACACTGTGAGGGCTGAAGGCTTTCCTTGGAAAGCAAAGGAGGTCACTGAACTTGTTTGAGCTGCGAAAGGATTGATCAGATTTTTAGATCAGCTAACTAGGCTTTAAGGGTAAAGGATGGATTGGATCAGTAGGTGAGTGATAGATCATTCCTTTATTCATAGGTTCAAGGATTTACTTATCCACTGTAAGCCTGGAGCTATGCTTGGCCCAGAGAACAAAGAAAGGAGAGAGTCCTGTTCCCAGGCAGCTCCTAGATCAGGAGATGGGCCATTAACTAGTGCTGCACAGGAGGTATGCAAAGTGTTGGGGAAGCTCAGAGGACGGACCTTGAAGACCTAGTAAGACTTTGCCAAATGGTGAATACAGGGTTTGTGGATGAAGACTCCAGGCCTATAAAGAAGCTGCTAAATATATACCAGGATGACCTGATGTGTTCAAGAGCGGCATTGTTCAGGTTGGCCTCAGCTGTACTGATGAGAAGGAGCTGGGGGGAGACAAGGTAGTAGACATGGAGCAGGTCACATGTTTTGACTTTATCTTAAAAATTATAGGGAGTCAATGCCAATGAGGGGCTCTAAAAAAATCTGTTTTGTCTTTTGTCTGCACTATAGAGTATGGCTGCAGGAGAGACACTGCAGGCAGGGAGGCCTCTTAAGAGACTGGTGATTTCAGTCCTATGTCTCCAAAGTCTACCAGATCCCTCAGTCTCTCCTCAGCTGCCTCTTGACCTGGACTTCCAGACCAGTATTTGGGCCTGGCTGACCCCTTGTCTTCCAGCCAGTCTCTGGATGTTGCCTGTCTGGTGCTATCCAGCCCCCAGCACCCACTCTCCCATGTGTTCATGCTTCCTCTTGGCCAGGGCTAGTTGATTACTGCTGCCAAATTTCTTCCCTCCTCAGTTGATCCTGAAGTAAGAGAGCAAGTTTCCAGGTGGTGTCCTGGAGTTTTTATTATTAGCAACCATGGAGAAGCAGGGGTAAAAAATGACCACTGGGGCTTCAAAACTATCACAAAGTCTTAACATTTGACTTACTTACCGTGTAAATAAATATATTTATTGAATTTGCACCACGTGCCAGTCACTATGTTAGATTTTCAGAATACAGAAACGAACGAGTCACCATCCCTTCTCCTATCTTCTGGCGTCCAGAGGGGAGATTTGTGTGCAAAGAAATAGTTTTATTACAATGAGAAAACTCCCATACTAAATATATAATAAGTATTGCATATGTATAAAATATGTATTTTATATATAGTATGTATACATATAAATACACACATATAAAAATACAGATAGACAGACTGTATGTTTTCCTGGAGAACAGGACTCTTGATTTGAGACTTCAGGAATGAGCAGTTTATAACAGAACCGGATGGGTGGAGGGTTTCACACAGATGATATGCATAGAGAAGTGGGAAAGCCTGACCAGCTCAAGGGCCTGCAAGTGGCTCAGTATCTCCGGAGTCTGGAGATGTGTGAGATGGAAGAGTGAGTGAGTGATGAGATATGCAAGTAGGCCAGATAGTGAGAAGCTGAAACAAGGAGTTCAGGATTTTTAAGACATCAAAATATCTTTGAGTATAGGAGTAATGTGGATAAATTTTTTTTTCTAAGATTGTAGTCAATATAGAGCAGTAGTTCACAGTTTTGGTCCCCTAGCAGGGACATTTTGATAATGTCTAGAGTCATTTTGATGGTCACAACAAGTGGAATGCTACTGGCCTCTAGTGAGTAGAAGCTAGCGATGCTGCTAACCATCCTAAAAAGCACAGGAAACCCCCACAATAAAGAATTTTCTGCCCCAAAATGTTAGTAATACAAGATCAAGAAACTGATGAGAGAATATATTGGAGGGTCAGATCCCTTTATAGGGACTTACAGTAATCCAGCGGAGAGACGAGTCGGGACAGTGATAATGGCAATAGAGAGGACAAACAGGGTTTATTTAGTCCTTAGCTGATTGATATACCAGGCAAGAAAAAGGGAAGAACTGATTTCTGGCTTGAGCAGCTGTGTGGATGGAAGAGTCATTAGAGCAGATTTGGAATGCTCACGAGTTTAGTTTGGGACAGGTTGTATTTAAGGTGCCGGCAGGACATCCAAGTGGAGATGTTGAGCAGGCATCTGGATATACAAGTTTGGCGCTCTGAGGAGTGGTCCAGGATGAAAGTACAGATGATGACTAAAGCCATGGAAGTAAAAAAGAAGGCCCTGGGAGAGCATGTAGAGAGAGGAGAGTCAAAGATTGGCTTCAGGAAACAATGGTGAGTAAGAACAGGCAGAGTAAGGGGATGCGGAGGAAGACTGAAAGGTGGAGAGGCAGCGTGAGGAGAGGCAGAGAGAGTGGTGTCAAGTCAAAGCCGGAGGTACCTGGGATGGAGGTTGGGATGGGCCAATGCAGTTAGAGCTCACAGAGTTGTTCTTCCTTTGTTCCTTGAACCAGTGCATCTGATGAGAGCAAGGAATAAAGTGGGGGCCAGAGGAGAGGAGTGAAATTTATTGTAGTTTGGGGGTAACATGGGAGATGGAGCTGACCAAGGTTGAACTAAGAAGCTGAGCTGGGAACATGCTGAAAATGGATACTGTGTATTTGCAGTGAAACCTCTGAGCAGGGGCCATACAGGCCAGGAAATTCACTTCTGCCTTGGTCACTTCCAGTCAATAGCTAGCCCCCATACCTTTTGGGGTCACTTCCTGACAACTTCCCCCCACCACTGTTTATTGCTTTCTTCCTGCCGCGAGTCAGAGGGCAGAGGTCTTTAGCAGCTTCTGCAGATGGTGCTGCAGTGGTGTTGCTGCCCGCCGGGATTGATGTAGGGGGAAGTCTGTCTCCTGGGATATCTGGGCTCCCAGCCACCAAAAAGAGTTGGAGCAGGAGCTGTTTCCAGGGTTCAGCTGTAGCAGGGTCTTAGTGTCTCTCAGGAGGGTAAACAATGGCACAGATCACTCCTGTCAAGGGCCTGGGCAACACTCAGAAGTCTTTGGCCAGCTTTCTCTGTGAGCACATTTTCTGGCTGAGAAAGGGCACTGTCTAGCTTCCTCTTGCAGTGTATCATGACCCCAAGGTCTTTCTATACACAAAGAGCACTTTGTCACAGGCTGTAGCAGTGAGCACCAGCTAACCCACTATTGAGGGTCCAATGTGCACCCTATGTATTAAACTTAGTATGAAAGAAGGTTTTGTTACAAAACAGGGCAATCAGAATGTCTGTTTACTCAGTGAACAAATATACACTGAGCACTTACTGTGTACCTGGCTCTGTCTTAGGCTGAAGATGCATGAGCCACATCCATACACCCATACAGAAGACCCTATAGCAATCAGACCCTGTTATTAATCAGGTCCATCTCTGTAATGATCAGATTTAATGAAGGCCAGATATGTAATATTGGCCTCAAGCATTCTGTCGGGCAGGTCTCTGCCTGGGCTGGTTATGGGAATTGGTAAGGGCACCAGATCACTTCTGACACCAGATATGGGGGAAGGCGTTCCCCACTCACCAAGCAAGCAGTCGGTTCTACAGTGGACACAAAGAGTCCTCTAATTTAAGAGAATTCTGACACCGCCTACCCAAGACTGCCCCTCCCCACCCTTTAGATGCAAGACGCAAGCCCCGCAACATTCTGCCTGTGCTTCTGAACCACTGGCTATCGGGGTTCCCACAACTCCCTCGTTAGGGTCAGTTAATTTCTCTGAGCAGTTCACAGAACTTGGGGAAACACCTGTGCCAGCCTGATCGTGTATGAGATGGAGAGGTACACAGGGCAAGGGAGGGGGAGGGGCGCCGAGCTTCCCTGCCCTCTCCAGAAGGCTACCCTCCAGGAACACTGCATGTTCACCTGTCCAGAAACTCTCCAACCCTGTCCTGTGGGGGCTTTCCAGTGACTTCATTGTGTCGGCACGATGGCTATAGACTGGGTGGGGAAACCCAGCAAGGACTGTCTGCTCAGATTCTTCAGCATTCCTTCCTCATTGGTATGTGGCTGGATCCCTCTGGAATGAGGAGGGTTTTAGGGCCTACTGCTGGACAAGGATAGGTCAGAGAATGTCTTTATAGTCAGCCAGAGGCCAGGAAAGATTAAAGTTTCTATGACCCACCTTAGGGAAGACAAATTCTAGTTTATAGTGCCTGCCTTGGGAAGGGAAGTTATTATAAGCCAAGAACTGTAGATGAAAACATATATATATTATATATAATAGCTTATCTCTAAAAGTTATTTAAAGCCCTAAAAATCTGTATTCGTCACTCTTACAGTCATTCATAAAACATGTTCAGAGAAATGAAAAATTTGACTTACCCAATACACACATTCCCAGCTAAGGTTGAAAAAGGTGACCCGCTGCTTTCTTGTTTCAGCTGTCCAGGTGTCCTTTTTGAAGTCTACTTAATGTCACTTTAAGTAGATATTTTAATGCTTTTTGTTGGTAATTTGCTCTTTGAAGTGGTCCCCAAATGTAGGGCTCAACTACTTATTTAGTGTTCCCAGGCACAAGAAGGGTGTGATGTGCCTTAATGGATAAATGAGTTCTAGTGCTGTTGACTGAGTTCAGTTTAATGAATCAACAATCTACATTAGATAAGGTATCTTTAAACAGAAAGACACATCAAACAACATTATGTATTGACCAGTTAACAAAAAACCTGGGCTTAGGTGTTGGTCCATGTCCTACTTGTCCCTTCTATGTGCCCACAATCCAGAGACTCTGGGTACCAACTGCTGTTTCTCTGGCTTTTCTGGCCAGCAAGAGGGGGCATCACTCACCACAGCCTTTCCCCAGGTGACAGCCACAGATGCAGACAGTGGCCCATTTGGCCTCCTCTCCTATTCCTTGGGTGCTGGACTTGGAGCCTCTGGGTCTCCCCCATTCCGCATTGATGCCCGCAGTGGTGATGTGTGCACGATCCGGACCCTTGACCGTGACCAGGGACCCTCGACCTTTGACTTCACAGTGACTGCTGTGGATGGGGTGAGTAGGCAGAGCACGGGCAGCTTGGGATGTCAGAGTGGGATCCTTGCCAAACTAGGCCCACCTGACCTATGGCTGCATGTCTTACCAGGGAGGCCTCAAGTCCATGGTGTATGTGAAGGTGTTTGTATCAGACGAGAATGACAATCCACCTCACTTCTATCCACGAGAGTATGCTGTCAGTCTGAGTGCCCAGAGTACACCAGGCACAGCTGTGATGAGGGTCCGTGCTCATGACCCTGACCAGGGCCCCCATGGGAGACTCTCCTACCACATCCTGGCTGGCAATAGTCCCCAACTCTTTGCCTTGGATGAACAAACAGGTGAGATTCCTTCCAATTCCAGGGCCTGCCCCCAAAGCCCCATTCCCCACTGTACCCCCTCCATCTCCCATTACCCTTCCATCCCTGTTCAGTTTCCTTCTATATCTCTGTTCCTATCCCTTCTCCCAGGGCTGTTGACCGTAGCCTGGCCCTTGACCAGACGGGCTAATTCTGTGGTGCAGCTGGAAGTCGGAGCTCAGGACGGAGGTGGCCTGCAGGCAGAACCCAGTGCCCGAGTCAACATCAGCATTGTGCCTGGAACCCCCACACCACCCATATTTGAACAACTACAGTATGTTTTTTCTGTGCCAGAAGATGTGGCACCTGGCACCAGCGTGGGCATAATCCAGGCACACAACCCACCAGGTATCATTTAGCATCATACCAAGTTGGTGCCACACTCAGATATCCCAGTATAACCCTCCAGTACCATCTCAAGGTACCCTAGAGTATCATCGCAGATAGCCCCAATACCAGCTCTGGTACCAACAACCAGTACCTCCTTAGGCACGGTGCAGACACATAAATATCACCCTAATGCCAACCAACATTTCTGCCAACATCTGCTCTTAATACTTTGAAGGGCACAGATGTGGGCACTGCTGAGCCCTTTTCGAGATCACAGTCGGGGCCCTGACTCAACAGTACCCACAACACCTCCTTCCTGACCCTTCTCTTCTTCTCCCTAGGTCGCCTGGGGCCTGTGACCCTTGCCCTATCAGGCGGGGATCCCCGGGGACTCTTCTCCCTAGATGCAACCTCAGGGCTATTGCAAACATCTCGCCCTCTGGACCGAGAGCTGCTAGGACCAGTGCTGGAGCTGGAGGTGCGAGCCGGCAGTGGAGTGCCCCCAGCTTTTGCTGTAGCTCGGGTGCGTGTGCTGCTGGACGATGTGAATGACAACTCCCCTGCCTTCCCTGCACCTGAAGACACGGTATTGCTGCCACCAAACACTGCTCCTGGGACTCCTATCTATACACTCCGGGCTCTGGACCCTGACTCAGGTGTTAACAGTCGAGTCACCTTTACCCTGCTTGCTGGAGGTGGTGGGGCCTTCACTGTGGACCCCATCACTGGCCATGTTCGGCTCATGGGACCTCTTGGATCCCCAGGAGGGCCGGCCCATGAATTGGAACTGGAGGCCCGGGATGGGGGCTCCCCACCACGTACCAGCCACTTCCGACTACGGGTGGTGGTACAGGACCAAGGGACCCGTGGGCTGGCTCCCCGATTTGACAGCCCCACCTATCGTGTCGACCTGCCCTGGGGCACCACACCTGGAACTCAAGTCTTACAAGTGCAGGCCCAGGCACCAGATGGGGGCCCTGTCACCTATCATCTTGCAGGAGATGGGGCAAGTAGCCCCTTCGGTCTAGAGCCACAAAGCGGGTGGCTGTGGGTGCGTGCAGCGCTGGACCGTGAGGCTCAGGAGTTGTACACACTGAAGGTAATAGCAGTGTCTGGGTCCAAAGCTGAATTGGGCCAGCAGACAGGCACAGCCACTGTAAAGGTCAGCATCCTCAACCAGAATGACCATAGTCCCCGCTTGTCTGAGGAGCCCACCTTCCTGGCTGTGGCTGAGAACCAGCCCCCTGGGACTAGTGTGGGCCGAATCCTTGCCACTGACAGAGACTTGGGACCCAATGGACGTCTGACGTACAGCTTGCGACAGCTGTCAGAAGACAGCAAGGCCTTCCGTATCCAGCCCCAGACAGGTGAGCAGAGGGACTGAAATTCTGAAACTCCACAGCCTCATCCCTAGACTAGTGAACATCTGAACAGGACTCCCATCTCCCAGCCCACATCCCAGCTGTGAAAACCATTACCTGGCCGGGGATTCAGCTGTGGCATTCACACCCATACTCCCCAAACTCCAGCTTCTTAGCCACAAGCCTTAGGCTGCGCATCCCTAAATACCCGATATGTGATCCTCATCTTGCCCTCCCAGGAGAGGTGACCACACTGCAAACCCTGGACCGCGAGCAGCAGAGCAGCTACCAGCTCCTGGTGCAGGTGCAGGATGGAGGGAGCCCACCCCGCAGTACCACAGGCACCGTGCACATTGCAGTGCTCGACCTCAATGACAACAGCCCCACCTTCCTGCAGGCTTCAGGGGCTGCTGGCGGGGGCCTCCCTATACAGGTATGTGAAGTGGCAGGACCCTGCCCTGAGGAAGTATGAGAGGGAGTGGGGAATCTCCCCATAGAGCTGTAGGTGTAGGTAAGAGTGAAAAAAAAAGTGGGGATGTCTCTATCAGCACACAGGGGAGGGGAACTCTGACTTGAGTTGTCTCAAGAACAGTAAGGAAAGACAACTTAGGTGAGTTATGTCCCCACAGATACCAGACCGCGTGCCTCCAGGAACACTGGTGACGACTCTGCAAGCCAAAGATCCCGATGAGGGGGAGAATGGGACGATCCTATATACACTCACTGGTATGGAGTGGAGGGCAGGGGGATGGAGGATGGGGTACCCTCATGACCTACTCAGCTCTGAGCCCCAAGCCCTTATGCTTCCGCTACCTGTGCCCAGGTCCCGGCTCGGAGCTCTTCTCTCTACACCCTCACTCCGGGGAACTGCTCACTGCAGCATCCCTGATCCGAGCAGAGCGGCCCCACTATGTGCTGACCCTGAGTGCTCATGACCAAGGCAGCCCCCCTCGAAGTGCCACCCTCCAGCTGCTGGTGCAGGTATGGCTGCCCTTCCTACCGTCCGCCCACCTCCCCTTGGCTGTTGGCTGCGGAGCCCCCCCCCCCCCCATCAGCTCTCTGTCCACCGAGTCAGCCAAGATCCCCTTTTGCATGGCTCCTCCTGTTTACCTCCTCCCTCCCTGGTTCACAATAGGTACTTCCCTCTGCCCGCTTGGCCGAGCCGCCTCCGGATCTCGCCGAGCCAGACCCTGGGGCACCAGTGCCTGTCGTGCTAACAGTGACGGCAGCTGAGGGGCTGAAGCCAGGCTCCCTGTTGGGCTCGGTGGCGCCGCCGGAGCCCGCGGGTGTGGGCGCACTCACCTACACGCTGGTGGGCGGCGCCGACCCCGAGGGCACCTTCGCTCTGGACGCGGTGTCTGGGCGCCTCTACCTGGCTCGACCTCTGGATTTCGAAGCCGGCCCGGCGTGGCGCACGCTCACAGTGCGTGCCGAGGGACCTGGCGGCGCGGGCGCGCGGCTGCTGCGCGTGCAGGTGCGCGTGCAGGACGAGAACGAGCACGCGCCCACCTTCGCGCGCGACCCCCTGGCATTGGCGTTACCGGAGAACCCCGAGCCTGGGGCGGCGCTGTATACTTTCCGCGCCTCGGACGCCGACGGCCCGGGCCCCAACAGCGACGTGCGCTACCGCCTGCTGCGCCAGGAGCCAGCTGCGCCCCCACTCCGCCTGGACGCGCGCACCGGGGCGCTCAGCGCTCCGCGGGGCCTAGACCGGGAGACCACACCCGCGCTGCTGCTACTGGTGGAAGCCACCGACCGGCCCGCCAACGCCACCCGGCGTCGCGCAGCGCGCGTTTCCGCGCGGGTCTTTGTCACAGATGAAAATGACAACGCTCCGGTTTTCACCTCGCCATCACGCGTGCGTCTCCCGGAGGATCAGCGACCTGGGCCTGCGGCGCTGCACGTGGTGGCCCGGGACCCGGACTTGGGCGAGGCAGCACGGGTATCCTATCGTTTGGCAGCTGGCGGGGACAGCCACTTTCGACTACACCCGAACACTGGTGAGTCGGGCTGGGAAGAGGGCGAGCGGGAGCGTGGATGATGTGGAGGGCGTGTGGACGCTTCCACCCACTTGCCTTACCGCTGCTCGTTTAGGAGCGCTGTCGGTGGTGCGGCCTCTGGACCGCGAGCAGCGAGCTGAGCACGTCCTGACCGTGGTGGCCTCGGACCACGGCTCCCCACCGCGCTCCGCCACGCAGCTCCTGACCATCAGTGTCGCCGACGTCAACGACGAGGCGCCCGCTTTCCCGCAGCAGGAATACACCGTCCTCCTGAGGGAGAACAGCCCCCCTGGCACATCTCTTCTCACTCTGAGGGCCACCGACCCCGACCTAGGTCGGTCCTGGGGTATGAATTGTGAGAGGGTGAACCGAGGCAAGAAAGCGTGTGTTTCTGATCGCTCTCTGTGTTGCCCCTTCTCAGGGGCCAATGGGCAAGTCACTTACGGAGGAGTTTCGTGTGAAAGCTTCTCTCTGGACCCAGACACTGGAGTTCTCACGACTCTTCGGGCTTTAGATAGGGAGGAGCAAGAGGAGATCAGCCTGACAGGTACGTGATGACAGGATGTGGCAAACATCAGTGTCACATACACAGAATCTTCCTCTCCCCCCAAAGTGTTACCTTCTAGAAGCTTCCCCCTCTTACAGCACAGCGGGGTACTTCTGAGAAGTCTAGAGTTTGGCAGGGTGCAAAGTGAACTGGATTCTGCAATGCAGAATGTCACAACTGTGACCTTTAGGCCTCTCTGAGATTATACTGCCACCATGTGACAGAGGAGCGTGTTGATATTGAGTACCAGAGAGATCACGTGACTTTCTCAAGCTAGCAAAGCTTGGAAGTGGCAGGGCTGGTACTTGAGCCCCAGTTTTTTGACACCTCATTTAGTACTTTTGCTGTCACATCACCGCTATTCCAGGATACATCTTGCATGCACCAAGCATGGGAGGTGGGAAGGAAAAGAGTATCTTCTGACACGATGTTATGACACGTGTTTGGTTATATGTGCACATGCATGGGAGGTATGGAGAGATGTGTGCACCTAGCAAATAGGTTTGAATACTATGCAGTGTGGGCTTCTCGATGGGTTTGGAACAGGCCATACCTCCTTGATTTTGCTTCCCCACAGTGTATGCCCGGGACATGGGCTCTCCGCCCCTGTTAACTCATGTCACAGTACGAGTGACTGTGGAGGATGAGAATGACCATGCACCAACCTTTGGGAATTCCCATCTCTCCCTGGAGGTCCCTGAGGGCCAGGACCCCCAGACCCTTACCGTGCTCCGGGCCTCTGACCCAGATGTGGGAGCCAACGGACAGCTGCAGTATCGAATCCTGGGTGAGAACCATCCCCACGCCCACTAACCCAGCATCCACTTGCCTGGTTCTTGGCACCTTGATGGCCACTGTCAGTTCTAATCAGTGTTTCAGGGTCTCCTTCCCCTCTTTCTGTATCTTTCATTTTTCCTTTCATGCATATGTCAGAGTATCTGGGTATGTCTCTATCTAGCTCTCCACTTCTCTCTATGTCTGTTTTTATTTTCCTATCTTTTTTCTGTTTCATTTGTCTCTCCCTGTAAAGCTGTCATTCTCAAACTTTGGCCTCAGAAACCCTTAACACTCTTTAATTTTTGAGAACACTTAAGAATTATTGTGTGATGTATCAATATTTACTGTATTCGATTCTAACACTGAGAAAATTTTACAGTATCATTGCAAAAGAAGCCAAAGAAGTTTACTGCAAGGTGTGCTTCTGCACAGACACAAGGGAAATGTTAGAATTTCTTGGACAATAATGCAGTTACAGAGATTACAACAAGTGCAACTGAAGGTGGCCAACACACACTGAATCTGAAAACACACATATTCATGCTCTGAACTTTTTACCTAGAATATTCCAGCAAACACAGTACAAAAACACACATTATATTAATCAAGTGATAATGACATTGCACGTCATGTAACATCTGCAAACTACATTTTTGAGTTAACGAGAATGAAAGAGGCATATAATAGCTTAGTGCTGTGAAGCTCGTCTTGATCTCACATGTGTGAAAGAGTCTCGAGGCGGCGGGAGTTTTGCTCAGCAGTGAAGACACCGAGTGAGACACCTACATCCCATATTGGAATGTCTGGGTTCGAGTTCTGCCTCTGTTTCTGATCCAGCCCAGCTTCCTGTGAATGGACAGCCTGGGAGGCAGCAGTGATGACTCAAATTCTTGGGTTGCTGCCACCCATGTGGGAGACTAGATTGGTTTCCTGGCTACTGGCTTTGGCCTTACCTGGTCCCAGCTGTTGTGGGAATTTGAGAACCAGCAGATAGAAGATCTGTCTGTCTGTCTCTCTGGCTTTCTCTCTTTGTGTCCCCCACCCCCATTCTGCTTTTCAAATAAATGGAAACAAAAATATTTTTTAAAAGAATCTCAGGGAAGTTCTAAGGGTTCCCAGCTATACTCTTGAGTATAAACAGTTGCTTTTTCTTGTCCCATCCATGTTTCTCTGTGTTTTTCTTTGTCTACTTCTCTGTTTCTTGGCTTCTCTCCCAGAGTCTCTTCTTTCTTCCCCTTGCCCATCTCTTTCTGCTGTTGCCCATCGGTCACTGCCGGCCTCGTGTGCTGACCCACGTCTGTTTATGTGTATGTCCTTTTCTGCAGATGGAGACCCTGCAGGAGCCTTTGTCCTAGATCCTGCCTCTGGGGAGTTTGGCACCATGAGGCCACTGGATCGGGAGGTAGAGCCAGCATTCCAGCTGCGGATAGAGGCCCGGGATGGAGGCCAGCCAGCTCTTAGTGCCACTCTACTTGTGACAGTGACAGTGCTGGATGCCAATGATCACGCCCCAGCCTTTCCTGTGCCTGCGTACTCTGTGGAGGTGCCCGAGGATGCACCTGCAGGAACCCTGCTGCTGCAGCTACAGGCTCATGACCCTGATTCTGGGGCCAATGGCCGTGTGACCTACTACCTGGGTGCAGGTACAGCAGGAGTCTTCCTGCTAGAGCCCAGCTCTGGGGAACTGCGCACTGTGACAACCCTGGACAGAGAACAGTGTCCCAGCTATGCCTTTTCTGTGACCGCAGTGGATGGTGCAGCAGCTGGGCCTTTGAGTACCACAGTGCCTGTCACTATCACAGTGCGTGATGTCAATGACCATGCACCCACCTTTCCCACCAGCCCTCTGCGCCTGCGCCTGCCCCGCCCAGGCCCCAGCCTCAGTACACCAACCTTGGCTCTGGCCACACTACGAGCAGAAGATCGTGATGCGGGTGCCAACGCCTCCATTCTATACCGACTGGCAGGCACACCACCTCCTGGCACCACTGTGGACTCATACACTGGTGAAATTCGTGTGGCCCGCTCCCCTGTAGCCCTGGGCCCTCGGGATCGTGTTCTCTTCATTGTGGCCACTGACCTTGGCCGTCCAGCTCGCTCTGCCACCGGTGTGGTCATTGTTGGACTGCAGGGAGAATCTGAGCGTGGGCCCCGCTTCCCCCGGACTAGTAGCGAGGCTACGCTCCGTGAGAATGCACCTCCAGGTGGGTCCCCACCATGTCTCTCAGGTTGTATCCCTGGGTGGCTAGGGTAACTCACTGTGACTGTCCTCCAAACTCCCCCAGCTAATGCTCATTGTCCAACCAATGCCATTGTGTCTTCAGGGACTCCTGTTGCCTCCCCCAAGGCTGTCCATGCAGGGGGCTCAAATGGACCCATCACCTACAGCATTCTCAGTGGGAATGAGAAGGGGACATTCTCTATCCAGCCTAGTACAGGTAAGGGATGGGAGCAAGGATTCTGAGTGGACAGGCTTCTGGGGAAGCAAGAGCTTTGGGTCAGAGGAGGCTTTGGCGGGGAGGGGCTGCCTTTGATTGAGGGACCTCAGTGAGGGAGGTTCCAGGGTGAGCCAAGGGGCTGTCACTGATGCAGTCTGTTTCCCCTTAGGAGCCATCACAGTTCGCTCAGCGGAGGGGCTGGACTTTGAGGCCAGTCCGCGGCTGCGGCTGGTGCTGCAGGCAGAGAGTGGAGGAGCCTTTGCCTTCTCTGTGCTGACCCTGACCCTGCAAGATGCCAATGACAATGCTCCCCGTTTCTTGCGGCCTCACTACGTGGCTTTCTTGCCTGAGTCCCGGCCCTTAGAAGGGCCTCTGCTGCAGGTGTGGCGTGTGATGGGAAAAGGGGAGGCAGGGGCTGGTTGGACTCATCTGTGGCCAGGCTAGTGTCAGCAGCTTCCTACATTCACCAGGTGGAGGCAGATGACCTGGACCAAGGCTCTGGAGGACAGATATCCTACAGTCTGGCTGCATCCCAGCCAGCACGAGGATTATTCCAGGTAGACCCAGCCACAGGCACTATCACTACCACAGCCATCCTGGACCGTGAGATCTGGGCTGAAACACGGTGAGGCACAACCCCATCCTAGGTCTTTCCAGTGTCAAGCCTGATTTTGCATCACCCTCAGTCCCTAGGCCACACCCTGAATTCCCCAACCCCAAGCTCTGTCCAAGGTTTCTCCTTACCTCCAGACCCACCCCCTGATTAACCTCTGTGTCCAGGCTGGTGCTGATGGCCACAGACAGAGGAAGCCCAGCCCTGGTGGGCTCAGCTACCCTGACAGTGATGGTCATCGACACCAATGACAACCGCCCCACCATCCCCCAGCCCTGGGAGCTCCGGGTGTCAGAAGGTGAGGACTGGGTAAATGAGAGGTCTAAAGGGCGGCAGAGGCCCTCTTCCCGACCCTGGAGCTCCAGGGGTGCCTGGAACCATGCCAGACAGCCTTGTCCCGTGTATTCCAGATGCACTGTTGGGCTCTGAGATTGCACAAGTAACCGGGAATGATGTGGACTCGGGGCCGGTGCTGTGGTATGTGCTGAGCCCATCTGGGCCCCAGGATCCATTCAGTGTTGGCCGCTATGGAGGCCGCATCTCCCTCATGGGCCCCTTGGACTTTGAGCAGCGTGACAGCTACCACCTGCAGCTGCTGGCACATGATGGCCCTCATGAGGGCCATGCTAACCTCACGGTGCTTGTGGAGGATGTCAATGACAATACCCCTGCCTTCTCACAGAGCCTCTACCAGGTACCCACAGCCCGGGATGTCCCCGTTTTTGGGCCCAGGGTTGTTCCTGCTGGGGGAGAGTGACAGACTAGAAGCAGGGTGGGTTGGATGTTGCAGTTCATCCAGGGATGAAAGGGTCCCAGCCCAGACCAGCCTGTGAGGTATGTCTGGGTTCTGGATCCAGAACGCCCAGAAAGGGGGAAGGGGATGGTGGGCATTACTCTTTCAAATACTAGGGAGTCTGGGTTTAAAGTGGGATTGGATGCCAAGCAGAGCTCTTAGGAGCGGCTTCAGAGCAGAGGGTGAGTGGGCAGCTGGGAAGCCTGGCCATGAACAATTTTCCTTTTGCCTCAGGTGACTCTGCTTGAACACACCCCCCCAGGCAGTGCCATTCTTTCTGTCTCTGCCACCGACCGGGACTCAGGTGCCAATGGTCTCATCTCCTACCACCTGGCTTCCCCTGCTGAGGGCTTCAGTGTTGACCCCAACAATGGTATGTCTTCCCAGGAACTGACCCCTCATCTTGGACCATGTTGGGCCATATTCTGACCTCATTCCTAGAACATTTGAGCCAAAGTCTTGACTCCTAGATCTCTGAGCCAGGGAGGATATCTTCTCTCTTTATTTTAAGCCATTTGCTAACTACACATCTAGAAGCTGAGCTTTAGATCCTTGGGTTATCGCATAGTCGCTCAGCACACAGCCCTCCATTCCCCAGAGTCTGACTTCCAGAGCCATTTCCTAGACCCTAAGGGCCACTCTTCTCTTGACTCACTCTTCAGCCACTGCTGAATGTGTTTCTTTCCCTTCCCATCTCATCTCAGGAACCTTATTCACCACAGTGGGAGCAGTGGCCCTGGGCTATGAGGGACCAGGAGTGGTGGATGTAGTGCTGGAAGCACGAGATCATGGGGCTCCAGGTCGGGCAGCACGAGCCACGGTGCACGTGCAGCTACAGGACCAGAATGACCACTCCCCAAGCTTCACGTTGCCACACTACCGTGTGGCTGTGACTGAGGATCTGCCTCCTGGTTCCACCCTCCTCACGCTGGAGGCTACAGATGCTGACGGAAGCCGTACCCATGCTGCTGTGGACTATAGCATCATCAGTGGCAACCGAGGCCAAGTCTTCCAGCTGGAACCCCGCCTGGCTGAGGCTGGGGAGGGTGTTGGACCAGGCTCCCGGGTACTGGGCTGCCTGGTGCTACTTGAGCCTCTAGACTTTGAAAGCCTAACACAGTACAATCTAACTGTGGCTGCAGCTGACCGGGGCCAGCCACCTCGCAGCTCAGCTGTGCCAGTCACTGTCACTATACTAGATGTCAATGACAACCCACCTGTCTTTACGCAAGCATCCTATCGTGTGGCAGTACCTGAGGACACTCCTGTTGGAGCTGAGCTGCTGCATGTGGAGGCCTCCGATGCTGACCCTGGCCCACATGGCCTCGTGCGGTTCACCCTCAGCTCAGGAGACCCTATGGGGCTCTTTGAGCTGGATGAGAGCTCGGGCACCTTGCGACTGGCCCACCCGCTGGACTGTGAGACACAGGCTCGACATCAGCTTGTGGTTCAGGCTACTGACCCTGCCGGGGCACACTTTGCTTTGGCACCAGTGACAGTCGAAGTCCAGGATGTGAATGACCATGGACCAGCCTTCCCACTAAATTTGCTGAGCACCAGCCTGGCTGAGAACCAGCCTGCAGGCACTCTTGTGACCACTCTGCATGCAATTGATGGGGATGCTGGGGCATTTGGCAAGCTCCACTACAGCTTGTTGGAGGCTGGGCCGGGGCCTGACGGCCGAGAGGCATTTGCACTAAACAGCTCAACAGGGGAGTTGCGGGCACGAATGCCCTTTGACTACGAGCACACAGGAAGCTTCCGGCTGTTGGTGGGTGCTGCCGATGCTGGGAATCTCTCCGCCTCTGTCACTGTGTCCGTGCTGGTGACTGGAGAGGATGAGTATGACCCCGTATTCCTGGCTCCAGCTTTCCACTTCCAAGTGCCAGAAGGCGCCCGGCGTGGCCACAGCCTGGGTCATGTTCAGGCCACAGATGAGGATGGGGGTGCCGATGGTCTGGTGCTATATTCTCTTGCCACCTCTTCCCCTTATTTTGGTATCAATCAGACTACAGGTGCCCTGTACCTGCGAGTGGACAGCCGGGCACCAGGCAGTGGAACAGCCACCTCTGGGAGTGGAGGCCGGACGCGGCGTGAGGCACCACGGGAGCTGAGACTGGAGGTGGTAGCGCGGGGGCCCCTACCTGGATCCCGGAGCGCCACCGTGCCTGTGACTGTGGATATCACCCATACTGCATTAGGTCTGGCACCTGACCTCAACCTACTCTTGGTGGGGGCTGTGGCAGCCTCCCTGGGAGTTGTGGTGGTACTTGCACTGGCCGCTCTGGTCCTAGGGCTTGTTAGGGCCCGCAGCCGCAAGGCTGAGGCAGCCCCTGGCCCCATGTCACAGGCAGCACCCCTAGCCAGTGGCTCCCTTCAGAAGCTGGGCCGGGAGCCACCCAGTCCACCGCCCTCAGAGCATCTGTATCACCAGACTCTCCCCAGCTATGGTGGGCCAGGAGCTGGAGGACCCTATCCCCGAGGGGGCTCCCTGGACCCTTCACACTCAAGCGGCAGAGGCTCAGCAGAGGCTGCAGAGGATGATGAGATCCGCATGATCAATGAGTTCCCCCGTGTGGCCAGTGTGGCCTCCTCCCTGGCTGCCCGTGGCCCTGACTCAGGCATCCAACAGGATGCAGATGGACTGAGTGACACATCCTGCGAACCACCAGCTCCAGACACCTGGTATAAGGGTCGAAAGGCAGGGCTGCTGCTGCCAGGTGCGGGAGCCACTCTGTACCGCGAGGAGGGCCCCCCAGCCACTGCCACGGCCTTCCTGGGGGGCTGTGGCCTAAGCCCTGCACCCACCGGGGACTATGGCTTTCCAGCAGATGGCAAGCCATGTGTGGCAGGTGCACTGACGGCCATTGTGGCTGGTGAGGAGGAGCTCCGTGGCAGCTATAACTGGGACTACCTGCTGAGCTGGTGCCCTCAGTTCCAGCCACTGGCCAGTGTCTTCACAGAGATTGCTCGACTCAAGGATGAAGCTCGACCGTGCCCCCCTGCTCCCCGTATTGACCCACCACCCCTCATCACTGCCGTGGCACACCCTGGAGCCAAGTCTGTGCCCCCCAAGCCAGCGAGCACGGCTGCAACCCGGGCCATCTTCCCACCAGCCTCTCACCGTTCCCCCATCAGCCATGAAGGCTCCCTGTCCTCAGCTGCCATGTCCCCCAGCTTCTCACCTTCACTATCTCCTCTGGCTGCTCGCTCACCTGTCGTCTCACCATTTGGAGTGGCCCAGGGCCCCTCAGCCTCAGCACTCAGCGCAGAGTCCGGCCTGGAGCCACCCGATGACACAGAGCTGCACATCTAGCTGCGGCCCAGGCTGGGCCCCGACCTGGGATGCACACTGTGTCCCCAACGCAGGCCCCACTCTGAGCCTGCCCTGAGCAGCCTCGAACCATGACTGGCCATGGGGAGGCCACCACCAGGCCCTGGCTCTCCATCCCAAACTCCTCCAGTGGGGGCAGGTCCCACATTTCACCCCAGCCCCCTCAGAGCAATAGGACCAGAGGCCCTGTTTGTCACTGACCTGTGGCCAGGTCCAATGTGGGGAGAAATACGAAGGAGGTGGTGGCCTTGGGTTCTCAGTGAGGGCTTTCTGCCCTGTGCCAGCACCCTGAGATGGAGCTGAGACTTTATTTATTGGGGGGTAGGGGGTTGGGGGTGGTCCCTCCAACCTGTTGGGGCCCAGCTCCTTTGGGTTCCTCTGACACCCCTGCCCCTGCCCAGAACAAGTGCCAATTCTCACTCTGGAGCCTTAATAAACTGCAGTTTGTATCCAGCCTCCGGCTCTGTTCTGTGGGGATGACTGAAAGACACCTGGATCCGTGTTGTGGACACCTCAAGGGGCACAGGGGTGGTGCACCTGGGGACATCAGGATTCCTGCCTGAGGCCGACAATCATATCTCTCTGCCGTCTTTTTTTTTTTTTTTTTTTTTTTTTTTTTGCCTCTTGATTGAGCAAGAAATCATTCTGGGGCTCGGCTGTAGCAGTAACCTGGAAAGGGACTGGGTTGGGTGGGGAGGGATCCTAAGGATGTCAACCTGAGGATCTTCAAAGAGGTGATGCTGGATACAAGAGCAGTCCAGTGGTTTATTTGTTTTTCTTGGACCACTAAATAGCCACATTGTAATAAGAAATCGCATTTGTGGAGTCTTTGCCATGTCAGGCACTTTGCTGGGCAGTTCGCTTGCATTATCTCAGTGTAAATTTTCTTTGCAAGTCCATGATGCAGATCACTTATATAATCGCCGTCAAATATATGAGGAAACTTGGGCTCTGAGAGTTTTCTTTCCCGATACGCAGCTAGGAAGAAGTCAGGTTTGTGGGCCTCCAGAGCTTGTGATTCTCTAGGGCAGCCTGTGGGAAGTACTGGGCTTACCAAGTGCTTGGCCGGCAGGGGAGGGAGAATCCGAGTGGCAGCCCCGCCCTTTCCAGCATTCAGGACAGCCCCTGTGAGGGAGGAGCCAGCACTGTCAGTAGTTACTAGGCAGCCTGGAAGTGCCGGTGGAACAGAGAGCTCATGTGATCCATCACATGACAGCAGACCTGCAGAAAGGCGGAATGGGACTCCGAGGCTGGTGAGAAATGACGGGAGGGTTGGGGAAAAGGGAGCACGCTGGAGGGAGTACATGCTGGAGGTGGGAACGCAGTGACGATCCAGCTCCCGCTGAAACCCACCCGCTCCTCCCTGCAGCCTCCTAGGGCTCCTTGCCCTCTTCGTCGCTGGCAAATGCAGTTACAGCCCAGAACCTGACCAGCGGTGGACGTGAGTTAACTTAGTACCGATCGCCTCCCCTGTTCTGCAGTGCCCTGTTCTGCACCCACTGTTTTGGTTCTAGCCTCCCTCGTCCCGGTACCGTAGGCTCAGCCCCAGGTTTCCAAGCTCAGTCCCCTGTGGTTGCTCTCCTGTGGTCCATAGCCACTTCTGAGATCCTACCCATGATCTCAACTGCTAATCTGGAACTTTCCATGATCCATATTTTCCATTCCCACCCTAACTAAGTCCATGTCCGTAACTCCTGACCCTGCAGGCTGCCCCCAGGCTGGGTGTCCCTGGGACGTGTGGATCCCGAGGAAGAACTCAGTCTCACCTTTGCCCTGAGACAGCAGAACGTGAAGAGGCTCTCGGAGCTGGTGCAGGCTGTGTCGGATCCTGGCTCTCCTCGATACGGTGCCTGTTGGGACTGGGGGCAGGAAGTGGGATGAACTGGAGGGACACAGGACTGGATTGAGCATGGGCTGGTGCAGATCATGTCAGGATCATGCTCTCTCAGTACCTGTCATGGGGGAGTATAGGGAAGATGAACAGCAGTGGCTGTTATTGAAGAGTTTCTGAATGAGTACAGTGGAACTTAACTTTCCAAAATTAACTCACATTATTTCCCCAAAACTTTCCACTGTGTTTCTCAGTCTAGAAACCAAAAAGTGGATGTGGTTAAAAGCATAGGCTGTATGACCAGAACTGGGTTCACATTCTGAACTCTACTGCTACCCAGTTACCAGAAAATGGGGAAATAGCACCCAGTGCATGCAGGTTCTCATCCACTCAAGTTCTTCCCCTCACCTCCAATCCCTTCTCATGACCTCCTCTGTTCAGACGATAGGTGCCACATCCACCTCAATCAATTTTGTATTAGTCCACTCTGGCCATCCCTCAGTGCCACCAACTCAGTGTTTTCTCTCTCCCGGACTATTGCCCAGCTCCCTCACTGGCCTGCATTCTCCTTCCTTCCAGCCCACTTCCCTCTACTTCCCACCGAGCTCCACAGCACTCTCTACAAGGGTCATACTGGATTGTGCCCTTCCCTTGGTTAAAGTCCTTCATGGCAGGGGCAGCATGTGTGAGGGAGAAGGGTGGAGGCAGAGGAGAGGGGCAGTTTCAAATCACCCAAGAGGCGAGAACTAGTTTGTATGGCTCTAGGTAGGAAAAAGTGATTCATCATCACGTTGAGCTTAAAATCAACAAATATGGTGATTTGAGATAAACAAGATATTATACTATAATTGATTCCAAAAAATTCAAAAAATTTTACTGGAGGCAAAACTAAAATGGAAGGTTTATGTTTGTTAAACTTTTATTTTCACAACCCCCCCGCCTCCCCTCCTGCTGCACCCCCCGCCCATGATCATGGCAATGCAGGCTGGAGTGCAGCATTTGCAACCTACTGGCCTTAGGATAAATCCATATTCTTGGTCATGGTATTTCAAGTCTCTCCAGCATTTTTTCTCCTGTCCGCCATATGCAACAGCACCTGCAAAGCCTTTCTTTATCCTGCTCCAGGCTCCCTAGGAAGTCCTGATGTCTCCTGTTTGGGGTCAAAGACAGCAACTTAGGAAAGCAAAGAATAAAGGCAAGATACTCTTCTGAATCTCCGCAGGAAAATACTTGACCCTAGAGGATGTGGCTGAGCTGGTACGGCCATCAGCACTAACCCTCCACACAGTCCACAAGTGGCTATTGGCAGCTGGAGCCCAGAAATGCGATTCAGTAACCACACAGGATTTTCTGACTTGCTGGCTGAGCGTTCGGTGAGAGGAAATGATTGTCCATGCAGAACACCAGTCATCCCGTGAGAGAGACGGAGACTAATTGTCCCAGTGGGAGGGATTTGGGAGCTTGCTGGGAGTTCGTGGGTGGTGCCTAATACAAGGGACGATGACGACTGACTGCAGCGATGCCTCCCCTGCTCTATTTTGTGTTTTCTGGCTTCTGTTCCTTGATCTCTGACGTCCAGACAGGCAGAGCTGCTGCTTTCTGGGGCTGAGTTTCATCGCTATGTGGGAGGACCCGCAGAGACCCATGTTGTAAGATCCCCACATCCCTACCGTCTCCCTCAGGCCTTGGCCCCTCATGTGGACTTTGGTAAGCCCAACAGGGTTGGTGGGGCTTAGGGCTTGGGGCTGGAGAAGTTTAGATTCTACTGGGGTTATGGGATGGCATCAGAGGTAAAGTGGGTGTTGAAGCCTGTAAGACCTCCTTTTCAAGCCTGATCCCTCCTCCACAGTGGCAGGACTGCACCGCTTTCCCCCCACATCATCCCTGAGGCAACGCCCTGAGCCACAGGTGGCTGGGACTGTTGGCCTGCACCTGGGAGTGACCCCCTCTGTGATCCGTGAGCGATACAACTTGACTGCACAAGATGTGGGCTCTGGCACCACCAACAACAGCCAGGCCTGTGCCCAGGTGAGCCAAGCAAAAAGCCTCAGGATCCTGACAACTTCCCCAAAGTGCCCACAGTGTCTTCCCACCTGAGTTTACCCTCGTCATCTGTGTTGTGACTCCCTCCATAGTTTCTGGAGCAGTACTTCCATGATTCTGACCTGGCTGAGTTCATGCGCCTCTTTGGGAGCAACTTTGCACACCAGGCGTCTGTAGCCCGAGTGGTTGGAAAACAGGGCCGAGGCCGAGCCGGGATTGAGGCCAGCCTAGATGTGCAGTACCTGATGAGTGCTGGCGCCAACATCTCCACCTGGGTCTACAGTAGCCCTGGTACTGCCAAGGGGACCAGCTGGTGGGGAAGTGCGTGGGAGGGTGGCTATTGATCCCTGCTCCATCAAGGGGAATACCATGAGCTGGAGAGAGTGTGACAGTCCCTCAATGACTACCCTTGTACCCACCCCTCAAAACAAAACCATCCAGGCCGACATGAGGCACAGGAACCCTTCCTGCAGTGGCTCCTGTTGCTCAGTAATGAGTCAGCCCTGCCACAAGTGCATACCGTGAGCTACGGAGATGACGAGGACTCCCTCAGCAGTGCCTACATCCAGCGGGTCAACGTTGAGTTCATGAAGGCTGCTGCTCGGGGTCTCACACTGCTTTTTGCCTCAGGTGACCTTCTACCCTAAGTACAGACTTCCCTCTGCCCCACCTACCCTCACTAAGAGCTTTGACCTCATAGTGATCCATGTTCCTTGTCTCTGACTTTTCATCTAAACTCAGACTCTCAACAGAGACCACTGAACTGACCTCTAAATTCTGACCTCCTGCAATAATAACTGACACTTGAATTTCCCTTCTAACATCTGAACTCACTTACCAACCTCTGACCAGCTAATATGAGTGCTAAACTTGCTCTCGGTCCCAGGTGACAGTGGGGCTGGCTGTTGGTCCGTCTCTGGAAGACACCAGTTCCGTCCTAGCTTCCCTGCTTCCAGGTAAGCACCCCGCCCCACCCATTACCTGTCACCACAGACCTTTCACCAGGGATTTCATGATCTGGAACCACAGGTTTGACCCCACCAGGTGCTCCTGTATCTTGGCCATCAGCTTGACTTGTCCTGTTTTCTGAATTCCCCGTTCTTCTTCACTAATAATCCAACTTTCCACAGTCAGTCCTTAGATATTATTTCCAGGGCTTTTTTCTATCTTGGTTTGTAAACTGTATTATGAAGTGGAAAACTCTAATACTTATAGAGCTCAGATATGGAAATGAATGAAGTTGGGAAGTGGTAGAGAGGGTAATGAATGAAAACAAAGATACTCCCCCTGATGATGACCTGTTACACACACTTGCTTTTGGGTGCACAAGTGTATATAACACTTCCCCAGACAATACCCAATCTTCTGATATGTGAAGCATTTCCATTGCTTGGTACCTCCTTCTAAAAGAGCTCCTTATAACCCACTAAGGAATCATTACTCTAGCTCTCAAAATGTGGGGCTAGAGAGGTAGACCTTTCTCAAAGGGACTTGGATCCTAGGCCCCAAGTCTCCTGGGTGGGACACAGCTCCCAGTGTTCCTCTTCCTCAGTCACCATACATTTTGGTAAAAGATTTGGTGAGTATTGTATAGACCGAAGTGTGTATAATCAGCTCAGGCCATGCCTTGAGGGCTGAAAACCTCTCATGCAACACAATGCATTTGCTTTCCTGAGTGTCTAGTGTCTCCAGGAAGATCCAGGCTGTACTCATCCCTCCTCATACATCTTGGTCCTCCTCTTGGAGGTCCTCTTGGGTCCCCTTCAATACGAATGCTGTCTTCTGCCCTCAGCCCCTATGTCACCACAGTGGGAGGCACATCTTTCCAGAATCCTTTCCGCGTCACAAATGAGATTGTTGACTATATCAGTGGCGGTGGCTTCAGCAATGTGTTTCCACGGCCTTCATACCAGGTACAAGCATGTTTGTGTGGATGGGTGGGGGAGGGAAGTGCCTCAGTTCAGCAGACTGCTGAGCAAGTCACAGGTCGGTGCTCATTCAGCAATGCCTTTCAGGAAGAAGCCGTAACCCAGTTCCTGAACTCGAGCCCCCACCTGCCACCACAGAGTTACTTCAATTCCAGTGGCCGTGCCTACCCAGATGTAGCTGCACTTTCTGATGGCTACTGGGTGGTCAGCAACAGAGTGCCCATTCCGTGGGTGTCTGGAACTTCGGTGAGAATCAGCCTAGCTCCGAACGCTCACTCAGGGACTACCCCCACGTCCTAAACAAAACTTTGCAGCCAGAACTCCTGACTTCTCAGAGACCTCTGATCCTTTCACATACCACCCCCCAACCTTCAAAGTCCACCCACTCTGAACCCCTGACCTGTACTTGTACCTTCTCCTCTTCAGGCCTCTACTCCAGTGTTTGGGGGACTGCTATCCTTGATAAATGAGCACAGACTCCTCAGCGGTCGTCCTCCTCTTGGCTTTCTCAACCCAAGGCTCTACCAGCAGCATGGGGCAGGACTCTTTGATGTAAGTGTGAAAGAGAGGGTGTGGATGTTTTCATACGAGTATGGGGAGTGCTAAAATGAACTTGGGGGGAATTCTGATAGGGTAAGATAGCCTCTGGGATGTGAACACAGGATGATAAGATAGAGTTTGTTAGTACTGCTATCAGCAAGCCCAGATCTGATGCTCACCTCTTTCCTAGGTAACCCATGGCTGCCATGAGTCCTGTCTGAATGAAGAGGTGGAGGGTCAGGGTTTCTGCTCTGGCCCTGGCTGGGATCCTGTGACAGGCTGGGGAACACCCAACTTCCCAGCTCTACTGAAGGCATTGCTCAACCCTTGACCCTTTCCTGTCCCGAGAGCTGTCCTCTCTCCTGCCCTACAGCTAGTGGCTCCATCCCTTATTCTGCCCTGTTGGAAGTTCTGTTGAACCCTCAGTTGTTGAGTGCTTCAGCTTATCTCCCTAACCCTGAAATGCTGTGAGCTTTACTTGACTCCCAACCCTACCCTTATCTGTCATACTCAGGTGTCTCTACTCTTGCCTCAAGTTCTCAACAGGATGCTATAACCAGTGTTTTTGTGGCTGCCTCCTCTCTTCCTCTCTTTAACCAGGCCTTTCCGAAGGGTTCTCTACATTGACTGTGTATGCTATTTTACTTCTTCACTTGTCCCAATTCATGGCATGGGACCTCTGCTCTCCCCTTTTACTCTTTCCTCCCCTGATAAGAAACAGTGGCCTCCCTGCTACTTCATCCAGTACACACTTGCCAATCTTTGCTTTATACCTTTCCATCATAGCTGCCCATTCTCCTTTCTACCCTAGCATCCTGGGCTTAACTTATTGTCTGATTATCCCTCTCTTCCTCCATGGAATTCTCTTTTTCTGCTTTCTCATAGAATATTAGAGTTGTTCATTGCTCCTTTCTTAATCATTTGCTTTTCTTACTCATTGTCCCATGGAACAAATCAATGGCATCTACAGCAATCACTATCTCACTAAATCAGACTTTCTATACAGTTGTGATGGATACCTCAAATACAAGATGTGTGATACTCAATACTTATCTCACTCCATCTCAACCCCAAAATATTCGACCTATTATTTGTCTTTGGTAAACAACATTATGTCTCTTCCAACCAAGCCTGAAATCTGTGCCATCCTTGACTCCTCTATTTCCTTCACCTATCACCATATTCAATCAACATCCCTACAGATTTTGCCTCTTAAAAAAAAAAGTGTTTATCAATTTACAATGCATTCCAACTATATTTAAATATATTTAGAACTTACCCATTCTCTCTTTTCCCAGTGCTACCATATTAGCTTTGAACCATATTCTCTCTCTTCTGAATATGCAGGAGGCCCTTGCAAAAATAGTGTCCATGCTTCCTACCCAGCCTTAATACATTTTCCAAAGTAAAATGTAAACCTCCTCAGGCCATTTACTTGATTAAAATCCTTCAAAATTACTGGATAAAGTTCAGGCTTGGTTCACAAACCTTTTCTGCTATTTGCTCCTGAGTAACAAAATCATTTTTCCTTCCCTTAAGGAACTCGCCCTAGTTGAAGCCACCCCTGATAGAAATGCCTGGTTAATTTCCAGGATTCTTTACAGACTCAGCTCTAAAGTCATCTCATTGAAGGTTTAGATTCCCAGAAGCTAACTGATTTTTGTGTAGCATAAAAATCCTAGATTTTTGTAACCAAACCTGAGTGAACCTTGGTTGCAATACAAATGAGAACCTTGAGCAAAAGAGTTTATCGCCTTGAGCCCATTTCCTCATTACCTGTCTTTCATAACAATCAGGGAATAATTCAGTGGAATAATGCCGACGGAGCGCTTGGCACCTGGAAGTAGGCAGCAATTGTTCCCTTCCTCCATTGCACTGCACGCACTGCCTACCTCTAGCATCGTTAACGCCCATATGGTATTGAAATTGCCAGTTTACCTCCTTTTCCAAGACCACTGGTGCCTACAGAACTAGAATTTTGTCCTACTTAACTTTGTATTCCCAGTCAAGAGTGGCTCAAGAGTTGGCAAATACGAATTAAATAAATGTTTGCGGAATGGGAAACCTCATGCTTTCGCTTGATGTGATTTTGTTTCCTTAGGCTGAAATACTCTCCTCTCCATCTACAGCATCACTGAATGCGGCACTCTCCCTTGCAGGCAGTTGGCTTGGGAGGGGGCTTTCCAACGCCACTCTGAACCTTTAAAAGGTTGAATAAGGAAACCAGGAAAATGCGGACTGGCAGACTAGGGGTGCCGGGCCGATGAGCCCCAAATCAAGGTCTTGGAACGTCCGATTGAATGAGGAGTCCTCGACCCGTAATTAGAGCCCGGGACCCACAAGTGCGGAGTCGACTGGGAGCACCGCGGGGTGGAGGGTGGAATGGCGACCGCGTAGTTCTCCCGGATTGGTCTCCGCCCCCTTGCCTCCTCGCCTAACCCGCCGTGAGGCAAAGAAAGGAGGCGGGAAGCCGCAGGGACCGAGCAAATATTGACAGGCGGGGCGAGTCGGGGAGCGCGTGACGTCACTCTGGGGTGTGCGTAACGTGAGCGGAAGCGGAAGCGGCTCTGTTCGCCGCCTCTCCCACCAGCCCGATGAGCTGCAGCGGCTCCGGCGCGGACCCCGAGGCGGCGCCGGCCTCCGCCGCCTCGGCCCCGGGCCCGGCACCCCCGGTCTCGGCTCCCGCCGCGCTGCCCACCAGCACCGCCGCGGAGAACAAGGCCAGCCCCGCGGGGACAGCAGGGGGGCCTGGGGCTGGAGCCGCGGCCGGGGGCGCGGGACCCGTGGCGGCGCGGGCTGGGGAGCCCACCGAACGGCGCGGGGCGGGTGAGGGCCGGGACGGGTGAGGGTGAGGGAAGAGCCTTGGACGGGGCTTCGCGGCGGGTGAGGGTTGAGGGTACAAGGCAGATCTGCCTGGGACCCTGCGCCTGTCACCTCCGTGTCTCAGTTTGCTGGTTCTCCTCCAGCTCCGGTGTCGGCGGGCGGCGCGGCACCCCCGGAGGGGGCGATGTCTAACGGGGTTTACGTACTACCGAGCGCGGCCAACGGAGACGTGAAGCCCGTGGTGTCTAGCACGCCTCTGGTGGACTTCTTGATGCAGCTGGAGGACTATACGCCTACGGTGGGCTTCCCGCCTGAACAAGGCCATCTGGCCCGCATCCACGCCAACTTACAGCCACACCTCCGTGCTTTCCAGCGTCATCTTACATTTGCTCCCCTACTAGCTCTTGTGATTTAGTCCCTCCGCCCACCCAAACTGTGAGCTTCTTGATAGCCAGGCCTATCCTCTCTCCCTCACCCTCCTCCCACAGCCCAGCAGGGAGCAGGACTAATGCTGACAGTTGTCTCATTGATTTCTCAGATCCCAGACGCAGTGACTGGTTACTACTTGAACCGTGCTGGCTTTGAGGCCTCAGACCCACGCATGTGAGTAAACCCAGGGTAGGCTAGAGCTTTGAGTGCTTCTGCAGGTTGTTGTCCACCTCCTTCTCATACCAGTTTTTTCTCTCTAGAATTCGGCTCATCTCCCTAGCTGCCCAGAAATTCATCTCAGATATTGCCAACGATGCCCTACAGCACTGCAAAATGAAGGGCACAGCCTCTGGCAGCTCCCGGAGCAAGAGCAAGGTGTGAGGGGAGGCTCACTTAACCAGTAATTACCCTCCACAGCAGCGGAGGCTTAACTTATCCTGAGAGCCCTGTGGGGAAACTAAGTCCCAGGGGAGGTGTAAGGCTACTCAGGATCACCCACCTGGGACTTCAATCTCGGATTCCTGTGCTCAGCTGGTACTCTTCCCTCTTCCCTCAGGACCGCAAGTACACTCTAACCATGGAGGACTTGACCCCTGCCCTCAGCGAGTATGGCATCAATGTGAAGAAGCCGCACTACTTCACCTGAGCCACGCAACCTAAATGTACTTCTCTATCCCCATGTCCCCACACCAGCCTGTTTTCGTAATAAACTTTATTGTGACAGGCGGGGCTGATCCCTCCCATTCTGGGAGACACCGTGTGGCAAGTGACAAAGCTCTGAGCCCAGCCCCTTTTGGGGCCACAGTGGTAGGGATGGGGGCAGAGGATGGGCCCCATGGCTGGGGTAGTACCATGACTGGAGGCAGGGGAGGCAACCAGAGGCCTACTGCTTTGGGGAGTTACACTCCCCCAACCATGTCCTGACACCTTGGAGTTTCAGCAAGGACCTTGCAGTTCTATTTGTCCTGCATCTTCTCCAGGATAGGCACAATCATGTCAAATTTGGGTCGCTTAGCAGGGTCTTCATTCATGCAGATCTTCATGAGCTTGCACACATGGGGGGAAATACCTGGTGGGATGGTGGGCCGAAGGCCTTCCAGTGCCACCTGCGAATACAAGGAAAATTAAGATGAGCTTCAGAATTTGAGTGTGTCATACAGGAAGAGACCTCTGACCCTTGGGACAGGATTATGTATCTGAACAACTGTGGGTAGAGCTACAATTATTGTCACCACACCCATCTTTTCTGCCCCAACAGAAGGGTATGCACATCTGCTCTCACCTTCATTCCAATCTCCATATTGGAGAGGTCAGCAAAAGGTACCTCTCTTGTCACCAGTTCCCACAGAAGCACTGCAAAACTCCACATGTCTGCTGAGCGTCTGTTTGTGTCTTCAGGCTTCTTCTGCAAAGCTGGAGAGATAGGGCTTATTTGTTCCAGCTGCCTAGCCTGTCCTGTCTCTGCCTTCTTCCACTGCTACTCAGCTGGTCATTCTCTACCTCCCAATGCAATGCCCTCACCCACCTTCAGGGGCTACCCAGGCAGGTGCATACATGCGTCCAGGGCATTGGAAAGAGAACTTGACATCGGCCATGCTGATCCGGGCAGTCATGTCCTCATCAATCTGGAGAAGATAGGTATGTGGAAGGTGAGTCCTATTCTAGGTAGGCAAAGGGCTATTGGGCCTGGGCCAGGAGTGAACTTGTGGCCTCACCATTACACTACGGCTATTGAGTGCATGTCGTGGGATGAGGGGCTCTAGTGTGTGTAGGAATGCCATGCCCCTTGCCATGTCCAAAGCAAACTTCACAGCTTGGCTCTGGTCCACGACAAAATCTAAGAAGAGACAAGAGTCAAATCACTTGGAGAGGCTCATGTACCATTCCTCATCCCTATCCCAGTGAAACTCAGCATCCCTACTCACTGGTGCCTTCATGTAGTACATTGTAGAGGGATCCATATGGCATCCAGTGCGTAATGAGGGTTGGGTGAGGAGCAGGTGGAGACTGGCAGGCTCCTAGCACTGGGAGAACATTTGGATGCGAGAAAATCCTGGGAGAGGGAGAGAGTGTGGCTGAGAGCTAGTATAGAAGTCATCCCCCTCAGTGCTATTGAAGGTTCTTTGGAACCAGTAGCTTGCAGTTTAGGCCTTGCCCCACCTGAGCCGAGGACACTCCTCATTGAAGTCTCTGCTCTTCCTTGTACTCCAGTCTCGAACCTTCAGCACCTTCACCACGATGTCATTGCCCTGCCAGCGGCCCTTCCACAACTGAAGGACAGGTAGGGATTAGGAGGCTTTAATTAAGGCTGCACGTCTTTGCCCACTAACTGGAGGGAAACTTACAACAGGTGTAAAGCAGGTAACTTGAGTGCAATTAAAGAGAAAAGGGCAAGAAAGGCAGAGGTCACCTCTCCTGAATGATTCTCGTTGAGCTTCGCCAGAAAGTTGAGCTGTTTGAAGTCAATGCCAGAGTGCTTGTTCAGAGTCCCATTTCCTGAGAATTAGGGACAGGTCAGATATCCAGCATCAACCCTGACCCAGCCCGAGGAACCCATGGTAATTCTCCCTTACACCCCTCCTCCTCCAAACAGTGACTCACGGGGCCGAGTGCGGGTGGTCCCCTTCCAAAATGTGTCCTTGTATGGAATACGGTTCAGATTCTGGCCCATCTTCTCTGCCCGCTCTGGGGGGAAAAAAACCAGTCTTAGCCTGAGCTGTGGTAGGGACGGACAGGATGACAGACGCTGCGGGTGGGAGCTGGACCTCGGAGAAGCTCTCTTAGGGGTGCCTTCGCTTTGTCCACAGGCATCTCTCCATACTTGTTACAGATGCTGACAAGGGCCCCGTTAGCAACCAGATCCTGGAATGAAAAGATAGTTGTAATGAGGACCCCTGCTATTTCCCTAGCAGTCCCAGCCAACCCCCCCCCACACACACACACACAAACACACATGCTGTGTACAACCCCATAAATTATCACACAGTAGTGCTGACAGGTTAAGGGTTCCAGAGTATTCCACTCAGGATCAGAGGTTGCTTCTCACCAATCCAAGGACTCACCTCTGCCACTTGGTCTTGGCCCCAAAAGCAGGCATAGTGCAGGGGCACATTCCCATGCTCATTCACTGCATTGATGTCAGCTTTGTACTGCAACAGCTGGGCCCCATGGCCAAACAGAGAAAGGCACAGTCAGTCTAAATGAGCTCTCCGTATCAGGATGTGTGAAAAGGAAGAAGAGTATACACTTTCTACTGTATATTCCAGTGCCTGTGGTGGACCTTATATGGCATGTATATCATGTGGGTGATGGAGGGTTCATACATACCTTCTGTACAATATCACGGTGTCCATGGCTGGCAGCCAGGTGCAGGGGGGTATCATCTCCACGGTTCATCACATTGATCCGTGCGCCCCGCATGATGAGCATCTCAACCACAGCAGAGCGACCCTCTCGGCAGGCCCAGTGCAAAGGGGAGAAGCCATGATCATCCCTTTGAAAAAGGGGCAATGGTAATTGGGTTGGATGGGGCAAAGGCTTTTATTTATGAAAAAATAGTCCTATACTCTCTGGGAAGGCGTTTTTAAGGACTTCAGTTCTCGTTCAGTTCCCAAAGCTGTGCAGGTCAGCCCTCGCCCTGAGCTTCATGCCCAACCCATGACCCAGATTAGATAACCCAGTGACTCAGTTTCTTCCCTGACAGACCCTATTTCATTGTTTCTCCTGCATCCCTTTTGCAATGTCTGTTGGTCCTGTTTTTTGCTGCATCTTGTACCTCCTCCTACTGTAGCACTTGCCACACAGTATTGTAAAAATCTGTTAAGGAACTGCCTTGCCTGTTAGACTGTAAGTTTCTTGAGGGACTGACAGCAGGTCTCCAGTGCATGTTAACGGGGAAAAGGGTGTTTGTAAAAGGCAGGCCACACTTGCTGGAGGGAGCAAGCTTACTGTCTGGCTCGGGCACTGAAACCAACATCTAAAAATGGAATGGAATTAAAATGATGTTTTGGAAGGGTCTATAATGAAAAGGAGAAATGCCTTTGATTACTGATGAGACAGTTAACAAATTACCACACAAGGCAGAATTCCCCTATTTAGCAATCTCAGGTACAGTGAGAAAATGAGTATAGCTGCTTAAGAATGAAAACTGTATCGGGGTTTCTCTTTTCTCAAGGACCTGTATTTTATAAAGAAAAGTGTACAAACAACAATTGGGTGGGAGCTGGGCCTTCCTGACAGCCTGGGGCCATAAAAGGAAATTCCCTCCAGTCCCCGACTGCAGATCCAAGGGGCGGGGCTGGGGGCGGTCCGTGGTCTGGGCAGGCAGCCTCCGGATGCTTTAGTGCTGCAGTCACTTCCCCTGCGGGGGCTACAGGCGGAACCTAGAGCTCATCAGGGGTCTGAGCTCACAGCTGTACCTACAGCCCAAGGGAGGCGTGGCCTTTAATCATTTCCCCCCACAGCCTGCCTCTTCTGCTCACACAAAAATAGCTAAAAGCTTTCTCCGGATGTGGGTATCCCAGGAAGCAGTTACCACCCTGCCTATCAGTCTTGTTTCCTAGACATTTAATTTGTGCCCTGACTTAACCTCCAGCAGTCAACCCCACAGCAGGTTGAAAGCAGAGGGCAAAAGTATGGGCACAGGGTTATGCCCACCATCAGGTTGCATTACCACAGGGCCTGGGCTTTGATCTCAAGGAGGCCTACAGGGAATTAACTCCCTGCACGTTGCCACCCCTCCCATCCTCTCCCCTCAAAGTAGCACTAACATCCAGTGTCATTAATGCCATCCTTTTGCTTTTCTGCAGCAGTCTTCCAAGCTGGCAGGCCCACTGGGCAACTTTGTTTAGTCCCTTGTTTCCTCATCAGCAAATAGTAACAGCACTGTTTCACCTTTTGAGAATTATGTGGAGAAAATGGAACAGATGAAATATTAAGGAGAAATCTGTATAGAGCCTAATGAGAATCACTGAAGCCTAGACTTCTGACGATAGGTGATCCTCACCTCTGAAACCTAAGAACTAAAGTCTCCCAACCTTAAGAATTTTTTTTTTTTTTGACAGAGTGGACAGTGAGAGAGAGAGAGACAGAGAGAAAGGTCTTTCTTTGCCGTTGGTTCACCCTCCAATGGCCGCCGTGGCCGGCGCGCTGCGGCCGGCGCACCGCGCTGATCCGATGGCAGGAGCCAGGAGCCAGGTGCTTTTCCTGGTCTCCCATGGGGTGCAGGGCCCAAGCACCTGGGCCATCCTCCACTGTACTCCCCGGCCACAGCAGAGAGCTGGCCTGGAAGAGGGGCAACCGGGACAGAATCCGGCACCCCAATCAGGACTAGAACCCGGTGTGCCGGCGCTGCTAGGTGGAGGATTAGCCTAGTGAGCCGCGGCGCCGGCTGTAAAATATTAAATGAAAAAATAAAAATCCACCACCCTGAATCACGATCAGTGCTGCTTTTCTTGCCTTCTAACTCAGCCAACCTTAAAGAACTTATCTACATTTACTTTCTCTATTTCCTCACCTCCCATTCAATTCAATGGCAAGTCTGCCACTTGGAAGGCAGAGAGTCTGTCTGATTTTGTGACATTAGCACCCAGGACACAAGATGTTAAGTATAGTTCGTTAAAAGGGAAACCTAATGTGATCAGGGGCCTTCACCTGCCAACCCTCTGAGATTATCAGGCTTCCTAACTGTAAAGCCAATGGCTACTCTGAAATGCTCATGTTCCTTGACCTATCAGCCTATGCTAGTGTTGACCACCCCCCCTTCATGAAAACATTTATCTTATAAGCTTTAATCACATATTTTCTGTTCTTTCTTCAACTTCTGGTTGCTCCATTTCTCTGCCTCAGGCTTTTTATTCCCTGCCCTCTTGTCTTCCACTCTTCTGAGGCACTCATCTTCACTTTCCTGACTTCAGGTTATCATCCACTTGCTAATATCTCCCAAATCTGCGTCTCCAAACCAGGGCTCATGCCTGAACTCCAAATCTGCATGACAACCTACTCAACATTTCCACCTTGCTGTGTTGTCACCTTAACTGTCTCTTGTCTAGAATAAAACCCCTTGTCCATCTCAGTAAGAGCAACCACCATCTATCAGGTGCCCAAACCAGAACCACAGTCATCACCTTTAACCTTCCTGACTTCCCACAAGTCCACTAATTCTTCGTCCTAAAGGTTTCTGGAATCTGATCACTCCTCTTTTTTACCTGCCCCGATTCCAGCACAAGGATTATCACTTGTAGAATGGACTAGGCAACTGGCTCCTTTCCACCTGCATCCTAAAATATTTAACAAATGTATCCTCTCATCATCCCACTATGTTAAAACCTTTCTGTTAGAATGAACGCCTTATTATAGCCTGAATATGCCTACCTGATCCGATCCAGCCCTCTCCAGCCTTATCTTCTGTGCTTGTTCACTTGCACCCAGTGCCTCAGCCCATAGAGTTCTATCCTCCAGCCAATTTACTGGCACCTTTTGCTCTGTCTTGCCTTCTAGCCTTTACACATGCTGTGCACTGAAAAGCTCTCTGCTGTCTCTGCCTGCAAAACTCAGTAATCAAGATTCAGCTCAAACACTGCTCCCTCTGTGGAGCCCCTCTGCCCCAGACAGGCTGTGGTTCACACTCATCACTCATCACACTGGATGGCAAAGTGAGCCGCACCCACTAGACGTGAGCACCCCACGTAGCGGAGAGGAGATCTCTAGCCCTCCTCTCACCCACCAGCGGCTTCTGCTCACCCCTGGTTGAGGTCGTTCTCGGTGTTGTCCAGCCACAGGCGCACGGCAACCGCGTTGCCCTCCCGGCACTGAGTGAAAATGTCGTCCATAGCACGTCCCGGCGCTGAGTCCCCGGGGTTGGGGAAGCCTGCGGACTGTGAGGACCCAGGGAAATGGATGAACCTCAATCTTTGTCCGCTACAGGAAATAAGTTTTGGAGATCTGGGTGGGGGCTGGGCGCTGCGTCTCTGGCTAGTTGGGGGTCTGTGGAGGAGTTCCGAGCAGCGAGATGAGCCTGGGCGCGAGAGAAAGGCGGGTCCCGACAGGACAGGGAGTGATGAAGAAGTGGTATGGTATCTCCTGAGCGGATGTCACAGACCAGGCACCGGGACCCACTAACGGGCTGGGGGAGGGGGAGGTACAAGTTCCGTCTACCCTGGGGAGGAGGAGATCGGGGTCCTTTTCGGGGATTGCCTCCGTTCCCTACTTAGAACTCGTGCAAAGTGAGGGGTGATCGGTTGGCTGGGCCTCACTCTTGGGCAGGGGCCGCGGGTCCTCCCGCACTCACTCACCGGGACTCGGGCTGGAGGCGCCTTCTCCGGGGAACTCCCGTCCGGCCGCGCCCGCTGACCGGCCCCGCCCCGCCCCTGGCCCTCTAGGGCCAGCGCGGGCCTCCTTCCCTTCCTATCTCCTCCCTTGCCCTTCTAGCCCGCTAGTGTCCAAATCTCGATGGTTTCTGCGCGGCGCCGGCCGTTCTAGCCACATAGGGCTTTCACTCTTTGGTTTCCGGATCCGATCGGATCTGGGCGCTTTACCTCCTGGGTAAGCGCTCTGCACGTGGAGAGGCGAGTGGGCTTCGGGACCCTGCGCCGCAGCCCGCATGTTCGAGGAGCCTGAGTGGGCCGAGGCGGCCCCAGTAGCTACAGGCCTAAGGCCCGTGATCTCACGGCCTCGGCCGGCGCCACCTTCGCAAATCAAGGTGAGTGGCTCCCGCCGCGCAGGGTCAATGGGAGCTGTTTCGGATCCCAGATCGGAGCAAGCCTGGAGGCACTGACTCAAAGATCCTAGTAGTTCCAAAAGAAAATGACGCTGGAGTTGAGAGAGAGGCAGCGAACAGAAGTTGGTGAGGTGAAGAGGGTTCCTTGGATATACATGCAAAGGCCCTGGGGCAAGGGAATGTGTTCTGTTAGAATCACACAAAAAAGTGAGCCTTGGTTGAAGCACAGGGTGCAGATGAGAAGGGATGTTGTTGAAAAGGCAGGATTCTAAAAGTTTTGTGTATGTTGAGGGTAGAGGGACGTCGGTGAAGTGTTCCCAGCAGTTAATTCTCCAGGTTTGCATTCAGTGGTTATTCACTGCGGTGCGGATTGGAGAGAGGAAGTGACAGTGAATGGTTGTCAGTCTCGCTGTTCAGCGGATGGTAGGGGGGAACTGAGAACCTTCAAGGACCAGCCAGCAGGACTTCAACCCAGGGTCAGCCTCCCAGACGGCAGAGCTGCTTCTCTGAGCCCCTGATTGAAAGGCTGCTGTGCCTCCTCAGCCTCCAGCGTGGACTCCGCCGTCCTCGTTCCCTCTCTGTCATCCCTTCAGCCCACAGCCACAGTCCAGGCCGCCCACCTTTCTGTCTGTCTGCAGCCCCTTCGGCTTGTTTTCTACGCTGCAGCTAGAGGCATACGTAGCACCCACGAGCATGACATCCTGTGTTCAGAAGCCTTCCTGTCTCTAACAGAAAAGTGTCAGCTGGAGGCACGGCTGGGCTGGGCAGTTCAACTCCTAGTCTCTAGCCTTGGCCCCCTTGCTTCCTCCACCAGGCGCCGCCCCCTCCCCTCCCCTGAAGGAGGTAGAGTGGGTGGTGTCTATCCTCCAGTCTCCCAAAGCTCGGGATGGTGTCGTGAAAGTTCTTCCAGGTCTGGCTGGCCTCGTGGCAAGGTAATTCGGCTGACTTGGAAGAATCCAGATGCCTCTGCCATCATCTGAATCAGGTCCCGTTTTCCCTTTCTTATGCAACAGGCTTCATCCATTCTCCTCGTCCCCTCGTCTCATCCCTTGTTTTCCTCCAGGGTCCCAAGCGCCGCCAGCTCTTGGCTACATTACGGGCCTTGGAAGCAGCATCTCTTTCCCAGCAAGCCCCCAGCCTACCTGACAGTGACTCTGAGGAGGAGGTGGAAAGGAAGAAAAAGCAACCTAAAAGGACATCGTTTGCCAGGGCCTCTGTTGAATCAGGGGACAGAAGGAAGAAGAAATGTCGAAAGCAGGGCCCTCCTTGCCGTGACTCTGAGGGAGAGGAAGTAGAAAGAAAGAAAAAGGTCGGCAAGCGGGGTCTTGTTGGCAGTGACTCTGCTGAGGAACAGAGAAAGAGGAAATGCCAGAACCCAGCCCAGCACCTGAACAGTGTTGACCAAACAGGTACCATTTGGTGTATATATATGTGTGGGAGAGGAGGTCTCCTGGTTCTGCATGCAACAGAGGGTGCCCTGCCACCATTAGGGTTGGAATTAGGCAATAAGAAGTGCTTTTAGGGGCAGGCACCGTGGCTCACTTGGTTAATCCTCTGCCTGCAGCGCTGGCATCCCATATGCGCGCCGGTTCTAGTCCCAGTTGCTCCTCTTCCAGTCCAGCTCTCTGCTGTAGCCTGGGAGGGCAGTCAAAGATGGCCCAAGTGCTTGGGCCCCTGCACCCACATGGGAGACCAGGAGGAAGCTCCTAGCTCCTGGCTTCGGATCGACGCAGGGCTGGCCATTGTGGGCATTTGGGGAGTGAACCAACAGAAGGAAGATTTTTCTCTCTGTCTCTCTCACTGCCTATAGCTCTACCTGTCAAATAAAGAAGAAGTACTTTTATCTGGACCACAGTCGTCTTTGTCTCAAAGATGAGGACAAAGACGATGACCAAGTCTCTGAATTTAGGGGATTTTTTTTTAAAGATTTTATTTATTTACTTGAGAGGCAGAATTACAGACAGTGAGAGGGAGACAGAAAGGTCTTCCATCTGCTGATTCACTCCCCAAATGGCCGCAATGGCCAGAGCTGCGCCAGTCTGGAGCCAGGAGCCAGGAGCTAGGAGTTTCTTCTGGGTCTCCCACATGGGTGTAGGGCCCAAGGGCTTGGGTCATCTCTACTGCTTTCCCAGGCCATAGCAGAGAGATGGATTGGAAGAGGAGCAGCCAGGACTTGATCCGGTGCCCATATAGGATGCTGGTGCTGCAGGCGGAGGATTAACCCACTGCACCACAGGGCCAGCCCCTTAGGGGATCTTATTCCAAATACACCATCTCCCTTTCTGCAGATTCCCAAATCCAGAAGAGTAGTGCTACAAATGGGCCACCCAAGTCAAGCCCTGAGTCCTCTTGCCCTAAACCCTCCCATACCTTGACTCGAAAGCAGTGGCGGAACCGGCAAAAGAACAAGCGGAGGCACAAGAACAAGTTTCGGCCAGCTCAGGCTCCAGACCAGGTTCCAGCTGAGGCCCCCACAGAGGAGACAGAGGTACCTTCTGTTTCCAAGCCAGACAGCCACGAGGCTCGTGCTGAGGCCCTCCGAGCCCGCATGGCGCAGAGGCTAGACGGGGCCCGATTTCGCTACCTCAATGAACAACTTTACTCAACGCCCAGCAGTGCTGCGCAACGCCTCTTCCAGGAAGACCCTGAGGCTTTTCTCCTCTACCACCGTGGCTTCCAGAGCCAAGTGAAGAAGTGGCCACTGCATCCAGTGGACCGCATTGCCAGGGATCTTCGCCATCGGTGAATGGGGGTTGGGCACTGAGGAGCAATGTGGGTCAGTCCTGGGCCCATGCCTGACCAGTTTGTGACTCCTGCCTTCCGCTCCCAGGCCTGCATCCCTAGTGGTGGCTGACTTTGGTTGTGGGGATTGCCGCCTGGCCTCAAGTATCCGGAACCCTGTGCACTGTTTTGACTTGGCCTCTCTGGACCCCAGGGTCACTGTGTGTGACATGGCGCAGGTAAGCCCCTCTGTGTAGCTGGCCTCTGCTCTAGGCCCATATACTAACCTGTAACCCTTCCAGCCCTAGCCCTCAGTGCTGGCTTTCTCCTTCGCACAATGTGTTTCAACCCACAGGTGCCTCTAGAGGACGAGTCAGTGGACGTGGCTGTGTTTTGCCTTTCACTGATGGGAACTAACATCAGGGACTTCTTAGAAGAGGCAAATCGAGTACTGAAACCAGGGTAGGAGTCCCCAGGCCCCAGATGCATGTTATGTGTGTGCATGTGTGAGTCTGCGTTTTAACGTAGAACTTCTCCTTCACAGGGGTCTCCTGAAAGTGGCTGAGGTCAGCAGCCGCTTTGAAGATGTTCGGAACTTTCTGGGGGCTGTGAGCAAACTGGGCTTCAAGGTCATCTCCAAGGTGAGAGTCCTGAGAGATCTGTCCCTATTGTCTGATGTGTGACCCTTTTCAGGGTGATGGTACTCAGGAAGGAGCCCATAGGCACAGGACAGCAAGTGTTCCCTGGGGCACACTTCACAGTGGAGCCCTGGGAAGCTTTCTGGGCAGGGCCAGGACATGGTGGGAGGTGTTCTGAGGAGTTAGTGCGAGGATTTGGAGCTCACTGGGTCTTTTCTGCCCCTAGGACCTGAGCAACAGCCACTTCTTCCTGTTTGATTTTCAAAAAACTGGGCCTCCTCGGGTAGGGCCCAAGGCACAGCTCTCAGGACTGAAGCTTCAGCCGTGTCTCTACAAGCGCAGGTGACCTGGACGCCCGTTGGAAGGAGAGGCAGGGCTCAGACTCCAGGCTCAGGATGGTGAAGACTCTCAAGCAAGGTGGTGAGCCAAGACCGCACTCCCTCTGGCCTATGAGCAAAGTGTGATAACACCGTGGCTCAGCTCAGCCCCAGTGAAGTCTTCTTAGAAGCATAATGTGACTTTGGCTAGCTAAAGAATAAGGAGTTTATTATGAGAACCTGGAGCTGTCCGGGAATCATGTGTCACCTTAGGTAGCATGAAAACTGGACTGTCTGGAGATCAGGGATCTCTGGGTTTTACTCCTCTTTCCAATTCTCTAAAGCCACGTAGCTTCTATTTGTTCTGTTTCCATCTGCTCAAGCCCTCAAGGCCGCAGACAGGCAGCTCTTGCTTCTAGGCAGTTCCAATCCGGGCTCACCACTTAGAGCTGGGGTCACTTAATCTCTGAATATCATATTCTTCATTTGGAACATGGTATAATTCCTGTCTTAGAAGGCTGTGTTGGTTAACTGAGGAAATCTATGGCCAGGGCTGGAAACATAGGAGGTGCTCAATAAACTAGCTATGGCTGTTACATATTGTAATCCTTGTTCTTTGAAGACCTTCCCTAAGCTGGGTTGGAGGTTGAAGGGTGAAAAATAGATTTGTTGACTAAGAAAGATTGTAAGAGAATTCAGGAACAGGCTCATTTCATCCACTACGTGGAGACTTTTTTTTTCCTTTCATTTTTTATTTGAAAGGCAAAGAGCAGAGATCTTCCATCCTCTAGTTCACTCTTCAAATGCCCACAGAAGCTGGGACTGGTCTGCACTGAAGCCAGGGGCCCAGAACTCAACTCAGGTCTCCAAATTGGGTGGTAAGTTCCCAAGTCCTTGAGCTGTTCCCTGCTGTCTCCTAGGGTGCACATTAGCACAAAGCTGGAATCAGAAGCAGAGTCCTGGGACTCAAACCCAGGCACTCTGAGAGACTTTTTTAATGGGTTCCAAGCTGTCCTTATAGATGGGCAGGAAGGGAACTGGGTCTCTGTTCAGAAACAACAACTGGTTGATACCCTGTTGGGATGGGAGATTGGTAGGCTCAGACTGGGATATCCTCGGCAAACTATAGGCAAAGAAGCCTGTGCTGGGGCGAAATAAGCTAGGATGGTAGATCCTATGCTTCCCCTGGAAGGCATCTGCCATAGACCTGGGTACAAAGATACAGCCTCTTTCACCTATTTTCACAAACAAGACTTAAGAAGACAAAACTTCCAGACAGTTGGGTGTCTCCAATAAGGGAGAGAAATTTTGAAACAGGGAGAGAAATTTTGAAACAGGCTGTAGGCTAGAAGGTATGTTTGGAGGTTGAGCTGTGAACCATTCAGCAGGCACTGCATATTGCCTTTGCATGTGCTATTCTTAATACTTGCCTGATTGGCGAAGTTTATTTGTCTTTCCAAGAAGCCTAGAAGTACTACATGAAGAGTGCTACTTTAGCATGTAAATATTTAGTTGTCATTGCTTTGGGCATTTGGCTGTAACCTGCTCAAGCCATCTTTGAATTCCTAGAGCTTATTACATGAAATAAAGCCAGTGTACTTTTCACCTAGGGAGGGATCAGGAACAACATGGTCCAGCTGAATGGAATTGATGAGGTCATAGGTGCTATAGAAACCCAGGTTCAGGGCTGGTGTTGTGGTGCAGCAGGTTGGGATGCTGCCTTTGATCCCAGGATCCCATATGAGTGCCAGTTCAAGTCCCAGCCACTCCACTTCCTATCCATCTCCCTCCTCATGTGCCTAGGAAAGCAATGGAAGATGGCACAAGTGCTTGGGTCCTGCCATCCACATGGAGACCTGGATAAAGCTCCTGGCTTCTGACTTCGACCTGGCCGTTGGGGCTATTTGGGGGGCGAACCAACAGATAGAGCATCTCTCTCTCTCTCTCTCTTCCTCCCTCTTCCTCTCTCCCTGTAACTCAGCCTTTCAAATAAATAAATAAATACATCTTTAGAAAACAAAAAATGAAAACCAGGTTCAAGGCACAAGATGAGGGCACTGTGGACTAATGATGATGGAAGAAGTGGGATGTTGAGGGTGAGACAAAGGAAACCGAAATAAATCTCAGATTTCTGGCTTGAGCAGCTAAGTCAGCTGATGATGCTGTTCAGAGCATGGGACTTTAGGTGCTTGTTAGATGCTCATTTGAAAGTTGGACATACATGAGATGTAAGCTGAAGATTTGGGAATTTAGCCTAGAGGTGGTAATTGAAGTCTTAGAAATAGAGGAGATAAGGGGAGGAGAAAATGGCTCAGAATGGTATTCTGGGGAACATTGGATGGGCAAAGGAAAAACAAACCAGTAAAAGTGACAGGAGATAAGAAGATTGAGCCAGAGATAGAAGAATAAAACCAAAAAAGTGGCTCTTTTTATTTATTTATTTATTTATTTTTAAAGACATTTATTTATTTGAAAGAGCTACAGAAAAGGAGAAGCAGAGGCAGAGAGAGAGAGAGAGGTCTTACATCCACTGGTTGACTCCCTAAATGGCTGCAATGGCCAGGGCTGGGCCAGGCCAAAACCAGGAGCTAGGAGCTTCTTCCAGGTGTCCTTAGTGGTTGCAGGAGTGCTAGCTCATGGGCCATCTTCCACTGCTTTCCCAGGAGCATTAGCAGGGAGCTGGGTCAGAAGTGGAGCAATTGGAACTCAAACCGGCACCATGTGGGATGCCAGTATCGCAGGCGGCGGCTTTACCCACTATGCACAGCACTGATCCCAAGAGTAGCTTTTTCATATGAGAAGAATGGGCAGGTAGTCAGCTGTCCAATGGTGTTGAGAGATTTGAATTTACAGTATTATTTTCCTGAACTTGTAGTTATACTCACTAACTCAATGGTGTGGTTATCTCTACTTGCTCAGGAATCTAGGAGTAGTTGTGGAAGAGGTGAGCACTAAGGGATCATCCAGAATTCATTCATGCAATGGAAATGAAAGGATGGTGAGCAAGGGAGCTTCAGGCAATTAGCAAGTCAGTGATGGTTAAGCAGGATTGTGGACTTTTGTGGGACAGGAAGGAGACAGACAGACAGTAGTAGGCTGTTGAGAGTAATTGAGCAAGTGAGTTGAGAGGATGAGAGACTATGTCAGAAGTTGGAATGCCTGAATTAACTCTGGAAGCAGAGAAACTCCAGATGATGGCCAAGTCTAGGGTAAGTGCCTGACAGGCATGCAAAGGAGGTTGCCTGGAGATTGGTTAATGGTCTGCAGGATCAAGTATTGGAAGGAATTGTCTTCGTGGACTTGTAAGTTCTCCAGAGCGATGGCAGAAGTTGATGGTGGAGTAGGTGCCAGCCTTGAGTGGAGCAGGGATGGATGTGGGAGGAGCCAGACGATTTGCAGACAAAGGAAGGGAGAGGCGGGATGGCAAGAATTTCAAGAGCAGAGAGATTTACACAGCCTACCAGAAAGAGCTCCATGTGGGGTGTGACGGGAGGCAGGGAAGCAGAGCTGGCAGCCAAGCAGTCCACATCAGATGCCCCGACAGCTCTCTTTCTGCAGACTGCTAGGATTCAAAGAGCTTACTGGGAAGACCTTACTGTTGTGGCAGCTTCAAGAGGGGGAGGCAGGCCACAAAGTCCAAGCAGTGTGTTACAGCAGAGTCTGTTTCTGTAGGACACAGATCACCTCTTACACCTTGTGTTCTTTCCCAAAGGTTATTTCTATTCTTAGATCTTCATTGATTTTTCTGTTTTATGATCGTGCTTAGCAAGACAGTTGGGGTCCCCGTCTTTGGCTTTTTTTCTCTCCCTTCAACTATTCTGGCTCAGCCAATTGAATAAACATCTCTGTGGATGTCACTCAGGCCGCAGGCTCTCCCTCCCTCAGCCCAGCATTCATTAGTGGCTCCCCTCTGTCCCCTTAATTCTGAAAGCAGGACTCTCTTTTTTTTTTTTTTTTTTTTTTTTTTTTTTGACAGGCAGAGTGGACAGTGAGAGAGAGAGAGACAGAGAGAAAGGTCTTCCTTTGCCGTTGGTTCACCCTCCAATGGCCGCCGCGGCCGGCGCGCTGCAGCCGGCGCACCGCGCTGATCCGATGGCAGGAGCCAGGAGCCAGGTGCTTTTCCTGGTCTCCCATGGGGTGCAGGGCCCAAGCACCTGGGCCATCCTCCACTGCACTCCCTGGCCACAGCAGACAGCTGGCCTGGAAGAGGGGCAACCGGGACAGAATCCGGCGCCCCAACCGGGACTAGAACCCGGTGTGCCGGCGCCGCTAGGCGGAGGATTAGCCTAGTGAGCCGCGGCGCCGGCCTGAAAGCAGGACTCTGTTGATGCTGATCTGGGTTCCCCCTGCTCCATCATCAGCTTCAGAGCAAGCTCTTGTTCAAATCCATGCCTGAGCTTCCAAGTTTCATGTTGAGAGCCTATACTAAAGAGAGAGAGAACAGTTTCCCTGCTGTTGAAGGAACAATGAGACCTATGTGGCTGGCGCAGATGGGAGAGGCTAGCATAGTAAAAGGTAAGTGGGGGAGGGGGAGAAGGCAGTGGTCTCGAACCTCAGAGTGTATTAGAGTCACCAGGAAGGCTCTTGGTACCTCAGGTTGCTGAGTCCTTTCCCAGAGTTTCTGAGTCACTGGGATAAAGACCCCAGAAATTCTTTTCTGGTTGCTTTGATTTTCTCAGTGAAGCAGGAAGCCAGTTTATCAGTTGAGAGTGAGTAAAGAATGAATATTACTTCTTGGAGAGTGAAAGAGAATGAATGACCTAGGAAAATATATTATGATAGTTGGCAGCATTAACAACACACTTGACATTCAAGGTCATGAAGTAGAGGATGGGATGGGAGGAGACTGGTCTAAGATAGCTTTGTAGAGTCCCTTGCTCTGAGACAGTGGACAGCTGGTTTGTCATAACGCAACTCCTTTGGGTATTGGTGGGGGCAGGTTTCTGCTCTCTTCCTCAAGTCTAGTTAGGGATTCCACTGAGACCCTTTGGGAAGCAGGAGGTATTTGTTCCCACAGCTGAGGAATGACGAGTCTGGAGTCTGACTCCTGCTCTGGAAATGTAGAGGGCAAGCAAAGACTCACTGTTACATTGTTAGGGCCAGGGACATACTGTTGCTCCTGCATTCTCAGAATTTGCACTGGCAAGCAATGCAATGTAATGCATAAGTGTGTCTGCTGTGCACCTTGCAGGGGAAGGCAAAGTGTGGGGTGGTCATGGATCCTTGCCAGTAAGAACGTTGGAAGAAGCAAGGAGACCTCAGCAAAAGCTGGGAGTGTGCTGTGTGGGCTGAGGAAGGAGTTGCCGGGGAGCAGAGCTGCATGCCCACGGTTAAGAGAACCAAGGGTCGGGGACAGCAGAGATTCCCTCGTTAAATATATGCCAGCTCCATATGGCGCAGATCAACCCAGCCAGGCAAGATTGTTTTATCCCCTGATTTCTTCTCCCTCTCAGCACTGGCGCCCAAGGCAGTCAGCAGCAGTGAGCTGGAGAGGAGATGTGGAGAGAGGCAGCATACAGATCAGTCATTCAGTAACACAGGCCCCTTAGGGAGGTAGAGCTAGGAAGAAACAAGATTTAAAGCTAGGACAGATGCTGCTTATTACTACACAGAGTTGGACATTCTAATGACCTAGTTGGGATTGCATTTATACCTTGAACTATCAGCAAAGAATATCACAAACTTGCTTCAGCTTTTCTCCCAGGAGGGAGAGTATCCCACAAAGAGGGAAGTTTGCAGGGCTGGTAAGAGACAAGAATAAAGTTGCATTTGAATATCAGGCCATGCTTGTCCTTGTCATCGTCACTTTTAGAGGTCTCCAAGTTCCTGCTTCTGCACTTACTGGTCTGTTCCTGCTTTTGTTCTTGTAGTATAGTCCTAAGGGAACATAGTTCCAAAAGAAACAACATGATCTTGGCAGAGACACAGCTTAGCTCCAAACACTCAACCCATTATGTAATGGCACAAAGCCCTCCACAGCTTTTCACCTACAAAGACTGGTAATTAGAGCCTTTCATCCCCAGGTTGTCCTTCCCAAGTGACTTCCCTGACCAGCCACCTGGTCCTAGGCTATTTGACTACTCTTGTTTTTTCTTTTTTCTTTTTTTTTAAGTTTATTTATTTATTTGAAGAGTTACAGAGAGAGAGAGAGAGAGATTGTCCATCTGCTGGTTTATTCCCCAAGTGGCCACAATAGCCAGGCCAAAGCCAGGAGCCAGGAGCTTTATTTGGGTCTCCCACATTGTGGCAGGGCCCCAAGCACTGAGACCACCTTCCACTGCTTTTCCCAGACCATTAGCAGGAAGCTGGATCAGAAGTGAAGCACCTGAGACTTGAACTTGTGCCCATATGGGATGCCAGTGTCACAAGGAGCAGCTTTACCTGCTACACCTCAACACTGGCTCCTAGGAATGATCTTGATCTAATTGCTCTACTCCTATCCCCAAAGCAGTCCATTTTCCACACTGCCAAGTCATCTTTTTAAAATGTAAATTAGATCACACACTAAAATCCTTCAATAGATTCTCATTACCCGGAGAACAAAAGACAAACTCCTTCCCAGGCCCTTTGTGATCTTGCCTTGGCCTCTGTCTCCAACTGCATCTTAATCCACTCCTCCCTTCCCACAAACTCCAGCCACACAGGCTTTCTGTTCATTACTCAAGTGTTCCAAGCCATTTCTACCGTGGGGCCTTTGCCCGTGCTGCTCCACCTTTCTAGAATACTCTCCCTGGTGAGCTTGTTTTCATCCTCCAGATCTTCACACCAATATCACCTTTTCTTCCATAGAACAAACTGGCTAAATGGATATGCAGTCAGGTACTTTGCCCAGCTCCATGCATCTAGGCAGGGCTATGTGATTAGTTCTCATCAATGGAAAGTGAGAAGTGATGTTTTAATATCAGACCAAGGCAGTTAAAAGGGAAATGGGCCTTTTCCATGTTCTCGCACTCCCTCCTCCACCTAAGTTGACCTTGAAGCACATATTTTGAAGGTGAGACAAGTCATAGTACAGAAGTTTAGATACCCGAGTCACTATTTGGAGAAGAGCTACTTCACTGAGAGCATCCACATTGACCTTTGAACAAGAAATAAACCTCTACTGTGTTAAGCTAGTGAGTTTTGGGGGTGTTATAGCAGTTAACATTATATTCCCCGCATGTATTTTCTGTGGGCAGCCTGTCCACCTCACTCCACAAAACTCTTTTTGTTTCTTTCCTTCAGAGTTCTTACACATTTAATTATCTTACCTAATGCCTGCCCACACTTTCCACTTGTCTCATGAATTTAAAACTGGGGGGGAAATGCTCACATCAGGATGTTAAATACTCATTTTACCATTTTAGTTATGGGGAAAAAAAATCCTACCAAAGAGTGCCTTAAAAGGATTTTTTTTCCTCATATAACTAGAAACCTAGGGGTAGGTGACTTGGCATTGGCTGAGGAGCTCCAGAATGGTAGGGGTGCGGTCTCTGAATCTCTTGGTCTCTTGATTCTCCTGGTCACAAGATGATATGTTCTTGACTCAGCAGGGACATCCTTCTAAACTATTGAACTGGGTACTCACTGATTGGCATAGCTCCTATCCTTTTGGCTTCATATCAAGGGTCCTTCTACATTCTCTGGTGTAAATATGTTCCATTATTTCCTATAGCATTACAAAGATCAATGTAAAATGCTAATATTATAAATTTTTAAAAATTCTTTTACAGTACTTTGATTTAATATGCACTAAAAATATATACCTCTTAGACAATTGTGTCAAATAATTTTCTGAGTAGTCTACTGGCTGAATTGCTCAAGCTGATTTTTTTTTTAAAAAGGCAAAAATTGGCCGGCGCCGTGGCTCACTAGGCTAATCCTCCGCTTGCGGCGCTGGCACACAGGTTTCTAGTCCTGGTCAGGGCACCAGATTCTGTCCCGGTTGCTCCTCTTCCAGTCCAGCTCTCTGCTCTGGCCCAGGAGTGCAGTGGAGGATGGCCTTGGGCCCTGCACCCACATGGGAGACCAGGAGAAGCACCTGGCTCCTGGTTTCGGATCAGCACGGTGCGCCGGCTGCAGTGCACCGGCCACAGCGGCCATTGGGGGGTGAACCAACGGAAAAGGAAGACCTTTCTCTCTGTCTCTCTCTCTCCCTGTCCACTCTACCTGTCAAAAAAAAAAAAAAAAAAAGGCAAATTAGCTTGCCACAAATCTGCCAACATCTGAAAAATATCTAATGGCAAATTCTGTTTTGGTTACTTTATATTTTAATGTGTCCATACAAAAGTAGGACGATATTGTCATTTATCCAATGACAACAAAAAAGCCTGTACACAGTCTAGAACACACACCTTAAATTTGAGCAAACAAATGAAGAGAAGAAAAATGAATGAACCAGAGCCAAGTTGGTTTATCTACCTCAGGTGCTATAGCCTGGGTAGTACAGGTGGGTTTACTTCAGCAACCATTCAAGTGGGAATTGGCTCATTTTCAGAATTTACTTTCAGGCCTCTTCTAAGTCCTTTAAGCCCCCAGTCCATGCAAATGTCCCACTTGGTGGACGGATGAGTAATCTAACTCCACCGGGTTTATCTTAATATTTTGATATTTCAATAATAAACTGCTCCTGAAGATTTTTTGAGAAGTCTGTTCTCTATTAAAATAATATAGAACCTCAAAATATGAATATGAAATTAGAAATAGAATATATTACAAATCCATTCTTGTTAGGAACATTAGTAAGAATACACGTTAGCTTAGAAAACAATATTTAAATGTTTTTTCCTTCCCACATATCAGCAATTCAAAATGGCTCTCCCTTTAGCTCCCTGAGATGGGAAAACATGATCTGTTTGTTTCACTCGTTCTTTTTCTAAAAAATGTTTTTTGCACACATGGTAATTGTGCACATTTATGGGATACCCTATATATATTGTATAACATCTAATCAGGGCAAATATATCTCTGGTGAAAAATTCACAATCATGGGTTCTGTATTTTTTTTTCTGGTCTTTTTATCTCTCTCTCACTCTGTCATTTTTTTTTTTTTAAAGAAAGAGTGACAGTTTTTCCATCTGCTGGTTCACTCCCCAGATGCCTGCAGGAGGTATGGCTGGGCCAAGCCAAAGCCAGGAGCCACATTGGTGGTACTCAGTCCTTGTGCTCCTCTAAGGGGCATTAACAAGAAGCTGGATCAGAAGCAGAGGCATAGGCAGGACTCATCAAATGTACCCCAATATGGGGTACAGGCACCCCAAATGGTAGTTTAACCTACTGTTCCACAATGCCCATCCCTGTTTTTATTTTCTTAGAAATTACTCATTGAATGGGGAAGGATCCATTATGGGAAAAAAGACTATATTTCTGGGATAATGTGCCACTGAGATGTTCTACCAAGACAAAAATTTAAATGTGAGCTTTGGGGGATTTGGTTGGCTCTTTATGGTACACAGACCACACTACTCCTGACAGTGACAGTGTATCCACGGTCTCCTAGTATTAACGCACCTCCCCCAAGCAGGCAGCCCCCTGGGAAAGGTCCCAACAAAGCCTGAAGATTGGTTGCCTGGCGGGGAGCTCACAGAACACTCATGCACACTGGTATTTGTCCTGCCACACAGTAGACGTGCAGCCCAGCCCACAGCTGACATTTCTCTCCTTGCTCTGCTCCAGCCATGCTGACTCTGCCTTCTCCACAAGCACCAGTCACTATTTTATATGGCTCCAGATCCTACATTCTCCCTAGACTCCACCCCTGTGGCCATAGGGAGATGGGTCTGTATCTGAGCCTGGCAAGCCTCCAGCTAGAGAATGTAATGCTGAATGAAGGTCATGTTTCCCTCTCTGATGGGAACACAAAATGTCTACAGATGGTTCTTTTGGAGTGCTCCTCACTCAGTTTGGGATGGAGGGAACAGCAGGGAGATATTCTCTGTTCCTAAATATTCCCACCAGTGAGTTCCATTTCTAACTCACATACAGTTGAAAGTACAGTGGTCTCTGGATCAGCCTTACCCTTTTAGAATAAACCCTGTGTGGATATATCTAACAACTACATTTAGTATGGTTTTTTTTTATTTTTTTATTTTTTTTTATTTTGACAGAGTAGAGTTATAGACAGTGAGAGAGAGAAAGGTCTTCCTTCCACTTGTTCACTCCCCAAATGGCCGCTACGGCTGGCACTGCACCAATCCGAAGCCAGGAGCCAGGTGCTTCTTCCTGGTCTCCCCTGCGGGTGCAGGCGCCCAAGCACTTGGGCCATCTTCTACTGCCTTCCCGGGCCACAACAGAGAACTGGACTGGAAGAGGAGCAACCGGGACTAGAACCGAGCGCCCATATGGGTTGCTAGCACCGCAGGCAGAGGATTAACCAAGTGAGCCATGGCACTGGCCCAAGTAAGTGTTGATAGTACCTTTTTTCCTGTTTTCATGTCTTGTCCAGAGATCTTCGGTAGCTGGAAAACTCATTTAACATCGTCTTATTTAGTCCGGTTTCTTGTAAAATATAAGTTTCTTTGTGTGTGTGTTTTACTTATATAAAGTATTATCTACAAATCATTTTTTTCATTTTTTTAATTATGGTTTTAATATCCACACATGTATCAGTTAGGACCCAGTCAGGAAAATAAGAACCACACTAAATATTTCAGGAGAGCATTGAATGTGGGGAATAGACTACAATTGCTAGAAACCCGAAAGAGTAGAAGGAAGATGCTGATGTAATTCCACAGCTAATAACTGCAGATACCACGCAACATCACAAGGCTTGGGAGGACAAAACGGAAGATGTGGTGTGATTACCAGAAAACAAGAGCTCAGAGATGGAGTCTCCTTTGACTGATACTCAGGCTTATGTGGGGGCAGCTCCCTCTCATCTTTCTTGTGCCGGGGCCTTTGAGGAAAGGCATGGCCCTGAGGGTGGGGAAGGAAGGTATGACTAGTCTCTGACTGCCAGGGAATTACCTGGTCTGCTGCTATCTCTGACTAGTGTAGCAAAGCCGGTGCTGAGTGCAGAACAAGCTGCATCTGAGGTCATGTGACAGCAGCTGGAAAAGTGGCATGAAGTCCCTCCTCCTGTCTTTCACTCTCAGTTTCCCTTTAGGGCATCCCTTTATCAGAACCTTACAGGAAACCAGCTGGCAGTGGATTCTGGGATACAGTGTGCTGAAGCCAGAGCTGCTGCAGAACAGTCAGAGAGGTGGGCGGGGAGGTGTGTAACTGGGGAAGGTATGGAGAGGTTAGGAGCTGAAAGAAGAAAATAGGCAAGTAACCAGTATAGTCCAGGTAGCTGTCTATATATCTTGTTTGTTGCTTCTGTCAGTGGCAGAGTATCCCATAGTGGGCACGCACCATAGTGAACTTACCCTTTCACTTTGCTGCCTTGGAGCTAGGGTTCTGAGTACAAAGTCAGTTCCACCGATTAGATCACTCATTTGAGATCTGGGAGGTAAATGTCCTCTTCCTGCTGCTGTTTTCGCTGTGATACTGGAAAGCCGGTTTGTGAGGATGCTGAGCTGTTGGCAGCAGCTGTTCAACTTTGGAAACCTGTGGCATTCTTGTTGAAGCCAAAAACAAAATATTGATCCTACTATAATGGCTAAAGTTAAACATAAGAGCAAGGTGTGTGTGTGTGTTTGTTAATGAATTACAAGTAGAATCTTTTCAAATTTCATTTTCTGCTTCGTTTTATATAGGTATGCAAACAACATTTTTGTGTTGTCATGGTGCAACACCCTTGCTATTTTTTATTCTCTCACTCGCTCGCTCGCTCTCTCTACACACACACACACATACACACACACACCATCTAATAAACAGTTTTTGTTTCTTCCTTTCCTATTCTATGTTATCACTTCTTTTTCATGCTTTATTCCACTGGTCAGAAGGTCCATTACCGTGTTTGACAGAAGTGCTGGTAGAGGTCTTTGTCTCATTCTGAAACTCAAGCTTTTAACATTCCATCATTGGGTGTGATTTTTGCAGTGAGGCTCTTGGAAACACTCTTTTCAGATTAATGATTTGCCTTTCCAGTTGCTATTTTGTTTTTAATCATGAATTGGATTTTGAATTTTACCAAATGATGCTTTTCAATTTAGAGGATCATAAAATTTATTTTATTGTTAGTATAGAAAGTAGCAGATTAATTTTCTTAATGTGTAATCAACCTTAAAATAAGTTTAGTTGGTTATTATACTTTTTTATATTGCAGAAATCAGCTTGATAATATTTTCCCATAAAGCTTTCTCTTGTCACTCAAGGTGATACTTGTTAAGATTTAGTTATGGCTGGCGCTGTGGCTCAATAGGCTAATCCTCTGCCTTGCGGCGCCGGCACACCAGGTTCTAGTCCTGGTCGGGGCGCCGGATTCTGTCCCGGTTGCCCCTCTTCCAGGCCAGCTGTCTGCTGTGGCCAGGGAGTGCAGTGGAGGATGGCCCAAGTGCTTGGGCCCTGCACCCCATGGGAGACCAGGAGAAGCACCTGGCTCCTGGCTTCAGATCAGCGTGATGCACCGGCTGCAGCATACCGGCCACAGTGGCCATTGGAGGGTGAACCAACGGCAAAGGAAGACCTTTCTCTCTGTCTCTCTCTCACTGTCCACTCTGCCTGTCAAAAATAATAAAAAAAAAAAAATTTAGTTATGTTGCTGTAGGTACCTGCAGCTCACTTTCTCCTCCTCTCCAGATGCTCTGATGGTTTTCCATCTGACTCATATGAGGGAATGTCAAAATATTCTTTGAAAAATGGAATTAAATGATAAAAAAATACAAGCATTGCTCAACATTAGCTCCATCAAGTTTTAAGATACTTTTATAAGCAATCATATCAGCCATTTAGTCCAGAACTGGGGCTCCTGAGCATTTAACCATGTCAGTGCAGTCTTTTTTGCATTATTTACTGAAGGAAAAATAAATTCCTTTGAAAGGTTTTTTTAAGATTAGGAAACAAGGCTGGCGCTGCAGCTCACTAGGCTAATCCTCCGCCTATAGTGCCAGTACCCCAGGTTCTAGTCCCGGTTGGGATGCTGGGTACTAGTCCCGGTTGCTCCTCTTCCAGTCCAGCTCTCTGCTGTGGCCCAGGAGGGCAGTGGAGGATGGCCCAAGTGCTTGGGCCCTGCACCCGCATGGGAGACCAGGAGGAAGTACCCGGCTCCTGGCTTCAGATCATCGCAGCACCAGCTGTAGCGGCCATTTGGGGAGTGAACCAACGGAAGGAAGACTTTTTTCTCTGTCTCTCTCTCACTGTCAATAACTCTCTGTCTCTCTCTCTCTCACTAACTCTGCCTGGCAAAAAAAAAAAAAAAAAGGAAACAAAAAAGTCAAAAACAACAAAATCAGGACTATAAAGTGGATGTCTAATGTTTTCCCATCAAAGTTCTTACAAAATTGCCCTTGTTTAATGAGAGGAATGAGAGTGTTTTTCTGCTAAAGCTTTGTTTAACTTTCCCAAAATACTCTCCTAATAAGCAGATGTTATCATTCCAGGAAATCAACAAGCAAAGTGCCTTGAGCATCGTTATTAAAAAAAAAAAAAACACACAGACACACACAATTGCCATGACCTTTGCTCTTTTTTTTTAAGTCTTGGTAATCTCTCTCTCTCTTTTTTTTTTTTTTTTTTTTTTTGAAAGATTTATTTATTTATTTATTTGAAAGACAGAGTTACACAGAGAGAGAGAGGTCTTTTATCTGCTGGTTCATTCCCCAAATGGCTGCAATGGCCGGAGCTTCTCCGAAGCTAGGAGCCAGGAGCTTCTACCTGGTTTCCCATGTGGGTGCAGGGGCCCAAGGACTTGGGTCATCCACTGCTTTCCCAGGCTATAGCAGAGAGCTGGATCGGAAGTGGAGCAGCTGGGTCTCAAACAGGCTCCCTTATGGGATGCCAGCGCTTCCGGCCAGGGCGTTAACCCGCTGCGCCACAGCGCAGGCCCTGACCTTTGCCCTTGATCAGTACTTTTGCTTTGACCAGACCACTTCTGTCCTTTGGAAGCCATTGCTTTGATTGGGGTCTGCTTTCAAGATTATACAGGTAAAGTCATGTTGCATCTCTTCTCACAGTTCTTCAAAGTGCTTCAGGAGCTTGATCACAGTTTTTAAACTATTGAAAACTGCTTTTGTCTGCAGCTGATCTGGGCTCAACAGTTTTGGCACCTATTGAGTCAAAAGTTTGCTGTGCTATGATTTTTCAGTCAGTGGTGTGGGCTGTTGTTTCTCCTGCTAATTGTGGGGTCTCTTCTGTTAGGATGTGGCCAACTTTAATTTTTTCTCACAAATTGATGTGGATGGCCTGCTACAGGCCTCATCTTCAACGTCATCTTTTTTCCCCTTTTAAAGTAAATTATATAAATGTATAAAACTGCTGATTAATTTGGAATAAAGCATTTTCATGAAGCATTAGTGATTTCACCATTTTTCCACTCAAGCTTCAAAATAAGTTTGGCGTTTCTTCTTGCCTCAGTTTCTTTTTTTTTTTTTTTTAACTTTTATTTAATAAATTTCCAAAGTACATTTTAGCGGCTTTTTCCCCCCATAACCTCCCTCCCACCCGCAACCATCCTTTCTCCCACTCCCTCTCCCATCCCATTCTTCATCAGGATTCATTTTCAATTATCTTTATATACAGAAGATCAATTTAGTAGATTCTAAGTAAAGATTTCAACAGTTTGCACCCACACAGAAACACAAAGTATAAAGTACTATTTGAATACTAGCAATACCATTAATTCACATAGTACAACACATGAAGGACAGAGATCCTACATGGGGAGTAAGTGCACAGTGACTCCTGTTGTTGATTTAATAATTGACACTCTTGTTTATGGTAATCAGTAATCAGTAATCACCCTGGGCTCTTGTCAGGAGTTGCCAAGGCTATGGAAGCCTTTTGAGTTTGCCAACTCTGATCTTATTTAGACAAGGCCATAGTCAAAGTGGAAGTTCTCTCCTCCCTTCAGAGATGGCCCATTCTTTCTACTGGGATCTCACTCGCAGAGATCTTTCATTTAGGTCCTCTTTTTTTTTTTTTTTTTTTTTTTTTTTGCCAGAGTGTCTTCTTGCCTCAGTTTCATCAGAGTTCATTTGGCTGTTAGAGGCTTTTTTTTTTTTTTTTAAGATTTATTTGTTTATCTGAAAGGCAGAGTTAGGGGGAGAGAGAGAGAAGAGAGATCTTCTGTACACTGGTTAACTCCCCAAATGGCCTCAATGGCTGGAGCTGGGCTGATCTGAAGCCAGGAGCTTCTTCCAGGTCTCCCATGTGGGTACAGGGGGCCAAGCACTTGGTCCATCTTCCACTGCTTTGCCAAGTATATTAGCAGGGAACTGGACTGCAAGTGGAACAGCTATGGCTTGAACTGGTGCCCATGCGGGATGAGGGCACCGCAAGTGACAGCTTTACCCGCTGTGCCACAGTGCCAGTCCCTAGACACTCTTCAAACTGATGTCTTACCCTTCTTGGTGTGTCACACCAGGGCCTGTGATAGCAAGTTCATGAGTTTAGTTTTTTGTTTTTGTTTTGTTTTTTTTTTTTTTTTTTGACAGGCAGAGTGGACAGTGAGAGAGAGAGACAGAGAGAAAGGTCTTCCTTTTGCCGTTGGTTCACCCTCCAATGGCCGCCGCGGCCAGCGCGCTGCGGCCGGCGCACCGCGCTGATCCGATGGCAGGAGCCAGGAGCCAGGTGCTTTTCCTGGTCTCCCATGGGGTGCAGGGCCCAAGCACCTGGGCCATCCTCCACTGCACTCCCTGGCCACAGCAGACAGCTGGCCTGGAAGAGGGGCAACTGGGACAGAATCCAGCGCCCCGACCGGGACTAGAACCCGGTGTGCCGGCGCCGCTAGGCGGAGGATTAGCCTAGTGAGCCGCGGCGCTGGCCTTCATGAGTTTAGTTTTATTCAAAAGTCTGTAATCTGTAGATAGTTTTCTCATAGTAGCATTTTCCATGAACTTTTTAAGACCCCTCATATAATCCAGAGTATTCTGCAGAGCCTTGTATTATCTGGATTCCAGATTACCTCTCTGAATTTATATCTCTTTAACACTGACCTCCTTGGGGATCAAACAAATGTACATAGAGTCCTAGAAGGAAAGAATAACAAATAAGGAAAAGGAAATATTTGAAGATATAATGACTACAATTTCAGTATTCTTAAAAAATGTGGTCGAGAGTGGTGCTGTAGTAGTAGGCTAAGCCTCCACCTGCGGCACCAGCATCCCATATGGGCACTGCTTCTAGACCTGGCTGCTCCACTTCCCATCCAACTCTCTGCTGTGGCCTGGGAAAGCACTAGAAGATGGCCCAAGTTCTTGGGCCCCTGCACCCACGTGGGAGACCTGGAAGAAGCTCCTGGCTCATGGCTTCAGATCAGCCCAGCTCTGGCTGTTGTGGCCATTTAGGGAATGAACCAGCAGATGGAAGATCCCCCCCCCCCAACTCTAACTTTCAAATAAAATTTTTAAAGAAGAAATTGCATATACATAGATTAAGAAAAATTGTGACCTAGTCTCATGCCTTACAAAAAATTAACTCAAAATGGATCATAGACTTAAATGTAAAATTTAAAACTATAAAACCTTTAAGAAAGAAACATAGGAGAAAATCTTTGATGTCTAGAGCTAGGCAACGTATTTTTTAAACTTGATACTAAAAACACAATCCACAAAAGAAAAAAATTGATAAGACTGACTTCAAAATTTAAAAACTTTTGCTCTCTGAAAAACTGTTTAGAGGATGAAAAGACAAGCTTTAGACTGGAAGAAATATTTGCAAATATTTGTCAGATATCTGACAACCCTCAAAGCTCAACAGTAAAAAAGAGAGACAGTCTGTTTAGAGCATAAGTCATTAAGACAGAGACATTACATCAAAGAAGATAAGCAGATGGCGCCGGCGCCGCGGCTCACTAGGCTAATCCTCCACCTAGCGGCGCCGGCACACCGGGTTCTAGTCCCGGTCGGGGTGCCGGATTCTGTCCCGGTTGCCCCTCTTCCAGGCCAGCTGTCTGCTGTGGCCAGGGAGTGCAGTGGAGGATGGCCCAGGTGCTTGGGCCCTGCACCCGCATGGGAGACCAGGATAAGCACCTGGCTCCTGGCTCCTGCCATCGGATCAGCGCGGTGCGCCGGCCGCAGCGCGCTGGCCGCGGCGGCCATTGGAGGGTGAACCAACGGCAAAGGAAGACCTTTCTCTCTGTCTCTCTCTCTCACTGTCCACTCTGCCTGTCAAAAAAAAAAAAAAAAAAAAAAGATAAGCAGATGGCAAATAAAACAATGCAAAGATGTTCAACATCATTAGCCAGTAGAGAAATGCAAACTAAAACCTCAATTTCTAACACTATATATCTATTAAATGACCTATTTTTTAAAAATATAAAGTGAACACTAACAGGATGAGGAAAAACTGAACCTTGAACTAATCACTTATATATTTTGGTGGTGGGGATGAAGAAATGATGTAGCCATTTTTAGGAAAAATTTAGCTGTTTTTTAAAACTCTAAACATGCAATTCCCATACAACTTAACAACTGCACTCTAAGGAGTTTATCTTAGATGCATAATGACTTAGGCTCACACAAAAACCTGCACATTAATGTTGATAGCAACTTTGTAATAGTCAAATCTGGAAACACCCAGATGTCCTTCAGTGGGTGAGTAGTTAAGCAAATTTTGGTGAATCCACACCGTGGGATACTTCCCAACATCGAAAGGAATGGACTATCGATAAAACAACATGAATAAATCTCCAGCCTATTATGTTGAATGAAAAAAGAGACAAAAAGATCCAACCACAAAAGATTACTCACTATGTGATTACATTTATATATCATTATTGAAATGAAAAAATTATAGACATGGAGGACAGATTTGTGATTTCCAGCAGTTACAGAGTGGGTGGGATAGCAGGGAAGCGAGTGTGGTTGTAAAAGCACAATATGATCCTGTGGTGATGGAACTGTTCTTCATGTCAACAGTATCAGTGTCAATTTACTGACTGTGACATTGTATGATAGTACTACAAAATGTTACCAATGGGAGAAACTTAGTAAAGACTAAATGAGATCTCTATGTATTCCTTCTTTTTTTTTTTTTTTAAGAAAAAAGATGTATTTATTTATTTGAAAGGCAGAGTTGCAGAGAAAGAGAGGTCTTCCATCTGGTGGTTCACTCCTCAAATGGCCACAGTAGCTGGAGCTGGGCTGATCCAAAGCCAGGAACCTGGAGCTTCTTCTGGGTCTCCCAATGGGTGCAGGGCCCCAAACACTTGGGTCATCTGCTGCTTTCCCAGGCACATCAGTAGGGAGCTTGATTGGAAGTGGAGCAGCCGGGACTTGAACTGGCATCCTCATGGGATGTCAGCACCGCAGTCAGTGGCTTCACCCACTACACTACAGCCCGGCCCTGGGCCCTCTATATATTATTTCTTACAGCTATCTGTTTAGCCGGCGCCGCGGCTCACTTGACTAATCCTCCGCCTGTGGCACTGGCACACCGGGTTCTAGTCCCAGTCGGGGCACCGGATTCTGTCCGGCTTGGGCCCTGCACCCCGCATGGGAGACCAGGATAAGTACCTGGCTCTTGCCTTCGGATCAGCGCAGTGCGCCGGCCGCAGCATGCTGGCCGCAGAAGCCCTTGGGAGGTGAACCAATGGAAAAAGGAAGACCTTTCTCTCTCTCTCTCTCACTGTCCACTCTGCCTGTTTAAAAAAAAAAAAAAAAAAAAAAACCTGAATCCTGGCATCAGTCTGGCCCAGGCCATTTCAGCCATTTGGGGAGTGAACCAGCGGATGGAAGATATCTGTCTCTTCCTCCACCACCCCTCTTTAATGCCACCTTTCAAATAAAATAAATCTTAAAAAAAAAAAAAAAAAGTAGCCTGTGTCAGTTGTTTCATTTCAGTGACACAAAGCATGACTTTTGATATCAGAAGGAGGGGGTCCCCTCATACTGGTTCTCTGATGCACACAAGTTAGAATCCTCTGAGTGTGGATGACCCAGTTCCATACTTGGGAATTCTGCTAACATTTGTTTCTAAAGCTGATGAATTTGTGGTCAAGTCTTTTTTAGCTGTCAGAGCCGTGTGCCCCTCCCTAGTTTGGCCTCCACTCAACAAAATCTCTGGTGCTGCAGACCCCAGTGATTTTATGCCTTATATTCTCCCCTGCCTTCTTAATGCTCTTGGGGCCACAGTGAGCTCACAATGGGCCCGTTCCCTTCTAGAGTTCCAGTAGGGAAAAATCCAGTCTCTTTGCCCTTGGTACATCATTTTATCTACTGTTCCTTCTCCCCATGAGGTTTCAAAGTCCTAGATCAAGGTGATTATGTCTTACTCCTCCCTCTCTCTACTTCATCTACCTCAAACCTCCAGGGAGGGAGGAGACATATTTCTCCCCTTTGTCAGTGCCTTATTTCTTCATTGCCATCTTGTTTGGAGCTTTAACTTTTAAATTTATTTATATTGAAATCATCAAATCTTGGATATTTTTACATGGCAGTCATTGCCCTTGGGCTACATTATCACACTCATAATCTCGGCAAAGTTCAAGAATGCATTCCTGTTTACAGCATAGTGTACATTTGTAGAAAATATGACATTACCAATTTTAAATGGTTTTCAAGGTATCTAACTATTGCTACCCGCTCTCATTGGAAGATAAATGGTAGTTATGGTAAACAGAGGGTTCATTTATCCAAAAGGACTTCAAGATTCTACCAGTCTCCTTTCCTGGAGGAATAGCCATGCCCCTGTCTGACCGCGAAAAAGAAAAAGGAGTGATTTCTGAGGAAAGTAGCAGCTTTTGCCTCTCTACTCAGCCTTTTGTTAAAGGACATTATTTGCACCACAGTAACTGTCAGTTACTGATTATAAAGACTGTAGAATAATGTTCATTGTACAATTCCTTTGTGTTTCTTCTCCTCATGTAGCTGGTAACTGGCTAGCTACGTAGTGAGGGAACAACGTTATACCCAGTACATGTCGGCTCATGCGGGCCTTTAGCTCTGCCATGCTCTAACCCAGTTTTCATCAGATAGGCTGTTCCTGGGATAGCAACACAAAACTAGTAGTACCTGGGCCATATTAAAGCAGAACTCCCGATTCCCTACATCAAAATTTTTGCTGCCTCAAGTTTCCATCTCCGTTAATGACACCATGAACCACTTAGTTGCTCAAGTTTCAAATCCAGGAGTCATCTTAGATTCTCTCTTCCCTACATCTCCACATCCAATCCATCAGTCCTCCTGAATATGCCTTAAATCTGTCAATTTTGTCTCCACTGTTATGAGTCCAGTCCAAGCTTCATCATTTCTTACATGAATTACTGTCAACAGATCTCAGCCTTTCTGTTCGGTGCTGCGGACCACAGTGGTTCTCTGCCTCACTGTCCTTTGGACTTTAAGGCTCTCTACTCAGTATCCATATCATATAAGGAGCAAGGGCCATCTCTTCTTAGCCTTGCCCTTTTACGTTCCTAATGCTCTTGGGATCACAGTGAGTTCCTCCTTGTTTTGGATTTTCTACCACCCATCCACCACAGAACAGCCAGAGTGACCTTTGAAAACTGCAAATTATATCCTATTTTCTCCTACCTACTGCTGTCCAATAAATTATTATGCTTTTGAAAAATACAAGTTCTTCACCTTGACTATGTGATCTATACCTTTCTATCATTTTGGATCACCCCACCTGCCCCTCACCATATTCCTGCTACGTGTTTTCTTCCTTGAACACGCCAATGCTATTCCTGCACCAAGATTTTTCTAACTACTGAGGGCTCTGAACATTTCTAGATTTTCAAATAGCTCACTCTCAAAATTCAGGAAGCCTTTCATGACCAAACTGTATAACTGTTCCCTTCTAGTCAAGTCACACTATATCAAGCTATTTTGTTTTGTTTATAGCACTTCAAAGTCATCAAAATTATTTATATGTTGACCTTTTTGTTCTACATAAGAACAATCTCATCAACGCCTGGAAGAACTCCTGGTTGGGAAGCGTGCTCAATAAATTTCTGTTGTGGCCAGCACTGTGGCGTGGAGGTTAAGCTGCCACCTGCTACACTGGCATTCTGGGTGGGCACTGCTTTATGTCCAGAATGCTTCATTTCCACTCCAGCTCCCTGCTAATGGCCTGGGAAAGGCAGCAGAGGATGACACAAGTGTTTCGGCCTCCTCCTCCCATGCAGGAGACTGAGATGAAGCTCTTGGCTCCTGGTTCCAGCCTGGCCCAGCCCTGGCCATTGCAGCCATCTGGGGAGTAAACTAGCACATGGAAGATCTGTCTTTCCCTTTCTCTCTATAACTCTTTCAAATAAAATTAAATCTTTAAAAAATAATAACTGTTGAACATAGGATGTTGTATATCCTTTGGCATTTTTTTAAACGTGTATAACTGGATCAAAGAACCCATTACAGGGGAGAGATTTGTGTTAGGGTGAGATAGGGGCATTCCCAATAATACCACTAGATGCCTTAAGAAGGCATTTTGAGTCCTATAATGTTCTCCCTTTAAAAGTGCCAACTGCAGATTTAGCATAAGTGCTGAGATCACATTGAGGATTCTGTGTGTTAGCCATTGCTAGGCCTGCCTAGTTGGCTGGATACGTGACTAACACCAGGTCCCTACCCCAAGGTGTACCTAACCTCCCCTCTCCCCATTTGCCACATAGGAACCCTTTACTGCCCTCAGCATGAACACACCTCTTTCATATATACTGTGCTTTCCCCTCAGTGTATGTCCCATTCTGCCTTCTGGCCGTGCACACACCCTCCTCTCCTTCCAAATCTCAGAAATCTCCCATGGAATCGCTGCAACTTTATTTTGGTAGAGGGCTCAGGGCAAAGGTGGGCTGCACGCGTGAACTCTCCGTTGGATACAGATGGCTGGGCTGAGCTTTGTCCGTAGGGGCAGGTGCATCAGGATATTCCCACTGTGCAGCTTAGTGGTGCCGAGAGGCCCTGCCATGTACACGGGACAGGAATACACAGCCAGGCCGGCTTGGAGTGGCAGGTCATTGCCGCCTGGGGGCTGTGCGCTGACGCTGATCGGAGGCAGAGGGCTGGGCTGGCTGCAAGAACTGTCCTGCAAGGCCCCAGCTATCGGGTCCCACTCCGCGTGCTGGAGCTGTAGCCCGATCAGCAGCAGGCCCATCTCTGGAACCGTGGGATTTGGGTCATTCTCCACCTGGGGGCGCCAGAAGATGGTCATGTAAGGGTAGGAAACTGGGGGATTGTGGCGAAACGGGATTCCAATAGGTGAAGGGGATTGATGGGGGAAGGAGCACGAAGAGGCAAGGTAGGTACGGTAACTGTGAGGTGTGATGAGAGAGACTTGGAGGAGGAAGAATGAGGAACCAAGGGGCGGGGCGGGGGGGGGGGGGGGCGTGCTAAGGTACCCGGAGGCAAAGAGCGTTGCTGTTCAGCTCCCGACGTTTTTGCCGGAGAGTACTGGCGCCTAAGCTTTGGCTATCAGGGCAGCTCCAGCTGGGCACACACCGGTCCAGGGCGGCCTCCCAACGCAGTGCCAGCAGCAGGCGGCGCGGGTGGCGAAAGGCTGACAGGTGAAAAACACGCTCTGGTACTTCAGCGCCGGTATCCACGCCCAAACCTCGGTAGCGAACCAACAGCTGCCCACGGCGCGACAGCTGCCGCAGCCAGTGCCAGGGCGGCTGCAGACCAGCGGGCGCATGGGATCGCCAAGGCGCGGGTAAGCGGCCATTCCAGAGAGCGTGGGCCACAGCCGCGCAGCGCTGGGAGGGGCACGGGGGCGCGCCTTTGAGCTGCTGCAACAGGCAGTCGAGGTCTCTCTGTAGCCTGTTCACCAGCTGCCCCAGCTCCAGCGCCTCGGTCTCTAGGAAGCGCTCCAGAGGCCTCTGCACATTTGGCCCCAGCACGTCCCATGAGGCGCCAGACTCGTCATGGCGAGGAGCTTCGGTCAGCAGAGCCTGCAATGAATCCAGCCTCCGCCGAGCTTGCACTATGCGTTGCCGCAACCTCCTTTCGGTTCGCCGGGCCCCTGCAGGAGCCGCAGGAACCCACGTGGGTGAACTCCGCTGCAGGGCGCTCAGGAGTACACGACTCTGGCGTCGCATCAGAGAGGCCTGGGGACCCTCAGTCAGTCCGCAGATCCGAGGTTCAGGTGGTGTGGGCAGTAAGTGCATCTGGGCTTTGCACTCTGCTATTGCATCCAGCTCCTCTAGGTCTTGAAAACGGATGTGAGGAACAAGGTAGGCCTCCTCTGATCCTTTATGCCACTTTCCCCTCAGCTTAACTGTCTATCCCTCTCCTGGTACTGCTGTTCACATTCCTGTGGGAGCTGCCCTGCTCTGCACTGCTCCCCAGCCCCAACATACATCCATGACCTCAGCTTACCTGGGCTGGGCATCAGCGTGGCCAAAAGATACTGAGGTGTGTGTGGCTGGGCCCAGCTCCTGCTGCTAGGGCTCAGGCAGGCTTGTGTGAGGCTAACCAGAGCCTCTCTGTCCTCGGTGTCCCCCAGAGCACCCCCGTAGAAAACTGAAGCTGAGGATGAGGTCAAGGTCTTTGGTTTGCGCCCCATCAGTTTGCACCACCTCCCAAAACCAAAGCTGTGAGGCACGTCTGGGTCTCGACCCTCCTACCCCCATCCTTTTCCAGGCTTTCCCCGGGGGCTGATGACTGCCATGGGGGACAAGAAGGGTCTCACCAGCCAGCTCCTGCATGGCAGCATTGGGGTTGCTGAGAGTGGCCCACAACCGATCTTGAGTCTGAAGGACCTGGGTCAAGGTGACTTGACTCCTGGGGGAAGGGAGCAGAAAGTAGGATTTCAGATATCCTCTATATTGAGGACTCTCCACCCAAACGTCTCTCCTGAGTTCCAGGCTCATGAGGGCTCACTAATCACTGCAAATTTAAGCACCTCAAGTGCAACTTGTTTTCAACGGAGATCATCATTTTCTCCCACAAAACCTGCTCTACCTCCTATCTTAGCTGCCGAATTGCCTAAGGCAGAAATCTGGGAGTCATACTCACCTTCTTCTTCTTCACCACGTTTAATCCCTATCCCTGCTGTAACCACCAGCCTCATCCCATCACCCATACCATGATCTCTTTCCCGGACACTGCCAGAGCCTCCTAACTCTTCGGCTTGCCCCCAGCTCTGCTTCCTCCAGTCCTTTCTCCATACGGCAGCCAGTGTGATGTGCATGACAGCTAGGATTACGTTCCTCCTGCTAAACTCCCTTCAGGTTTAAGACTTCCCGCTGCCCTGAGGATAACATTGGGCCCCTGAGCCCATATACCAGAGGTCCTTTAGGATGAGCTCACCTCTCCCACCTCAGCTTAGTTCCCTCTGCTCAGAAAGGCCTTATCTCTACCTGATTTGCCTCTGCTTTTAAGACTGCATTGAAAGCGAATTTCAAAAGTCCTTGGAGAAGCCTTCCTTGACTTCTCTTTGCCCTCATGCTTTGAGATTCCCAAAGATAAATTAGTTTTACTCATCCCAGTATGTGGGAGTTACTGCAGTGTTTGCTGAATGACTGCCTGCCTGAACCAGATGGGATGGGTTTCTCACCAGCGCCCCCTGTGGCCCTGCAGCCTCATTCCATAGAGCTGCCGGTGTAGCAGGAGGCCATGTAGGAAAAGCAGAGGCAGTGCCTGGTAAGGAGGTTGCATGTAGAGTCCTTGCTGGGCTAGCTCCATACTATCAACCAAGACATGGCCCAGTTCCAGGGACTGGTCCCAGAAAACAGGCATGGAGTGATAAGCCAACACAGCTGGGGAGGAAGAGGAGTACGGAGTCAGCACCGCACAGCTGCCCTCCTCCCTCCAGTCTAAGAGCCTGAGAGGGAAGCTTCTCACCTGGCAAGGAAGCACTGGCCTCTGCAGACACAATCAGCCAAAGACGGAAATCTCTATGGACAGTGGCCACATTCCCGTTTTCAGACCGGGCTGATTCCATGTCCGAGACCACTAGGGTCAAACACAGGGCTGAGATCAGTCCTCAGGTAAAGGGTCAGAAACAAGTTCAGGGATCAGACTTGAGGATGGGGAGTCAGGAGTCAGATTTAAGGCCTAGGGCCAGGCCTGGAGCTGGTGGAGCAGCCATGAGACCCAGGGGTAGAGTAGGATCCTAGAAGCCACCTCTTGGTGGCAAACCTACCCTTGGCTTCATCCAGCAGCTGCAACAAGGGCTGTAGCAGCTCTTTTGGCCAGTGGGGCATCAGATGGCAGTTATCCAGCACCAGCCAGTGCCCCTCGTGCACAGCCTGGCATAGAGTGCTTATCACAACCGGGACTGGGTCCCAGGCTTCAGAGCCCAGGGCTATCACCTTCAAATGCTTCTGCCCCTGGGGATGAAAGAGAGATGGCAGAGTGACTGAAAGTGATCCTGAGGTGACCCAACAGACCCTAAGTATTGTCACAATAATCCAGAAGGTCCCTAAGTAATCTGGAAATACCCATAAGAATGCTGGGAGAGGGCCCCCACATCTCATCCTAGATCTTAGGGAGCCCAGTGACAATGTGCAAACAGATTAGGTTCAAACCTGTTCATGCTTGGATGCCAATTTCTCAATTACAGTCAAAGGATGTAGGGTGGCTCTAGGCTGACCAGGTGGTGGCAACAAGATCAGTATGGGCTGAGTAGCCCGACTACGTTCCAAGGACACGGTGGGGGTACACAGGTGTTCATCCAGAGGCCGACCCAAGAGGCTGGTGGTGAAGTCTTTCAGGGCTCCTGCCAGAGACTCCGGTCGCAGCACACGCCACAAGATCAGCTTCTGGAGGAGGCTGAGGGGCTCGGACCCAGGCCCAGGTGCAGGACCTAGCACTGTGGATGAGAGTGACAGGTAATCCTGCCACATGTTGGGATGGCCAGCCAAGGATGCACACAGCCCGACAAATGGGGGCAGCAGCTCCAACACCCCACATTCCTGCCAGGCTTTCGGCCCTAGCCAGGCAGGTCGAGTCACACCTGAGGCTGGCTTTCTGTGGCTTGTGCTGGGAGATGCTGCCAGTCCAGGCCAGAATGCCAGCCTCTCAAGCTTTGTTGCTTTACTTGTCACTTGTAACAGAGCCAAACCACCCAAGGCTCCCACCAAGGGTACTTGGGTTAGGCCCAGTGCAGTCACTGTGCTGCCCAGCAGCTGGTGTGTCAGATGTATTTTCAGTTGTAGCAGATGGCTGTCCAGGTCCTCCCCATGCAGATTATCATGTGGTTTCATGTTGTCCAGAGCCTTCTTGGTGGCTGCCAGCCAGTTCTCTGGACTCACACGGAAAAGCGGCAGCAGGTTCTGCAGTGGGCTTAGGGCCTTTACTATGGCCATCCCATGCCAAGCCACGTGCCGATATGGTACCCACAATACCACCTCCTGTATCTTCTGCTCTTCTACTTCTTCACAGTGCGCACGCAGCTGACATAGCTCTGCCTGGGCCCTCACCATGTCCCGCAGAAACTTGGCTGGTTTCTGATGCTTTGGGTCCTGGTGCAGCAGCATCAGCAGCAGGTGCTCCTGCATATCATCAATTGTTGGATTGATCTGGACCTTTCCCATAGTCCCCAAATATCTTTACCCACATCCACCCCCATACCTGGGCCCCTCCAATGCTCATCCCAACCATAAGCTGGGCCCAAAGCACCTCAGCAGCCTCCACAGCTTTATGAGCGTTCAGGGCTCTCAGTTTTAGGTCCTGCCAGCGGTTCTCGAGCTCAGGACGCTCTCTGCACAAGATTTCATGCAGCATCTGCTCTTCTAGTATTTCCATGTTCAGGCCCAGATCCAGCACATTCATCCCCTTCAGCAGTTCACAACCTAGCACTTGAAGTCACATGGGAGATACTTAACCCCTTGGAAGAGTTAGGGGGTTGGGGCAGCCAAGGAGCGTGAATCCCTCCTGTAGTCCTGAGCCTGCTTTGGGACAGGGCTGGTCCTGGAGGCCTATTGTGTCCACAAAGCTGTGCTGGCAACTTACCTACTAGGCCTCACCTTTTTCCAAGGTATGGAGGGGAAGGGTAGTGCTCAGGTACAGACAGAAGCCAGGCTGCACCTCGGGTGGACTCAGCTGGTCCCGCTGCAGCAGCCATTGCAATTCTTGGCACCCCAGGCCCAGCTCCATGTTGGTCAGGAGCACAGGAAGGCCTGTGAGGAGGAGGCAAAGACAACCTACCCATGATGCCAGCATCCATGCCACCCTCTCCCCCCAAGCACAAGAACTGGCTCTGACCAGCATCCCCTGGTCAGATGAAGGACAGGAGCTGAGGTCAGCCTGGGGTGAGAGGCCTGTGGGGTCGCAGGATGGGGGGAGGATGTGATGGGGTATGCTGGGGGAGGGCCAGTTCTCACCGCTGGCAGCTGCCTCACAGAGCTGAGGACCCAGCCCTGGGTCAGCACCTGAGAGCACACTGAGGTAAAGAGGTGGAGACGGAGTCTCAGAGGCCAGCTTTGGCCCCTGACTCTCTGCCTCATTCTTCTCCTCTTCCTTTTCTTTTTTGTCTTGCTCTTTCTTCTTCTCAGTTTTCCTTTCTTCCGCCTTCTGTTCTTTTGGTTGTTCCTCAGTCTCATTCCTCTCTCTGTTATTGCCGTCTTCCTCTTCCAAATCCTCCTCCCCATTCTCTCTGCTGTGGTTTCTCATGAGGTCTGAGCCTGGGCCACAGAGATGCAGAGGAGCTCTTCTTAGAGGAGGAACTGCTTCTGGGGACGACTTCATTTCAAAAGAGCAGGTGTGCAGGAAAACACCTCAGGAAAGTCACTTATACTCCCTATCACTCAGCTTCCTCACTTGCAAAATGGGGTTGATATTAGTGAGGACCTCATAGGGTTTCTATGAACATTAAGTGAAATGATTCAAAGAAAGTCCTCGGGCTGGCACACAGTAAGCACCCGATGAATGCTGACTATCGTTGTTTCTCTAAGATTATGAGGAGGGGTTCTAGTCACCTCTGAAACTGGTTCCATTCCTGCCCTTTCTGTAGTTGCTTAGAAGAGTCGATGCCTTTCCCTTTTTTTTGCCTAAGCTAATTCTGGCACTAAGAATTAAGCAGTTGTCACTTATATGGAAATCAGTGACTCATACACGAAAGACCATAAACTGTGGAATTAGCCACATGATGGGCACTGAAGTGGACACAGATGGTTGGCCAACCAACAGCCACCCCAAACCCCCTTGCCTCCTCTACTGCAGGAGCTGGGAAAGATAAATATTTGTTTTTTTCCAAGTTCTCTTGCAAGTGGAGGTTGCTAGGCCCACAGTTTTGCTTTACTGCTAACATTACCACAAATTCAGCAGCTTAAAACAACACCTACCTATTAGCTCACAGTTTTGTAGGTTAGAAGTCTGGCACAGCATGACTGGATTCTGTGTTCAGGATTATGCAGGGTTAAAAAGCAAGGTCCCAGCTAGTGCTTCTGGTCTCATCTGGGACTTAGGGTCCTCTTCCACGCTTACCAGTTTTTGACAGAAATAATTTCCTTCTCATGCTTGCCCTGTAAGCCCCCTCTGTCTTCAAGCCAACAATGGTTCTTTGAATCCTTCTTGCATTCCAAATCTCTCTGACTGCCTTTCCACTTTAAAGGGCTCTTTTGAATACTTGGGGCTCACTGAGGTAATCTGATAATTTCTCTATCTCAAAATCAATTGATTAGTAACCTTAATGACATCTTCAACATATTTCTTACCATGTGACATAACATAATTATGAGAGTAACACCAGAAAGCCAAGGTTATAAAGGCCAAAATCACGCCTACTAATTTGACTACTCAGACTTCCACAGATCTTTTGCTTTCTTGACAAAAAATGGCCAGCACGGCCCTTAATGTGATGCTCGGAAGGGTAGCTGATGTTTTGCATGTAGCTGATTAGTTTCCCAAGACTACCACCAACATACTGTCACAAACTTAGTGGCTTAAAACAACAGAAAACTTCACCCTTCCCTGGTCTAAGGTTAAGGTGTTGGCAATGCTGTACTCCCTCCAAAGTCTCTGGGAAAGAACCCTCCTAGCCTCTTTCAGCTTGCAGGGGTTTTAGGTGTTCCTCGGCTTATGGCTGTGCAACTGCAGGATCTGCTTCCATCTTCACATGACCTTCTCCTCTGTGCATCTAAACCTTCAGGATTTAGGGCCTCTCCATGTAAGGATCAGAATGATTTCTTTTTAAGGGCCTTAACTTAATTACACCTGCAAGGATCCTTTTTATATCTATCTATCTATCTATCTATCTATTTATTTATTTATTTGACAGGTAGAGTTATAGACAGTGAGAGAGAGAGACAGAAAGAAAGGTCTTCCTTCAATTGGTTCACACCCCAAATGGCCACCATGGCTGGCGCTACGCTGATCTGAAGCCAGGAGTCAGGTGCCTCCTCCTGGTCTCCCATGCGGGTGCAGGAGCCCAAGCACTTGAGCCATCCTCCACTGCCCTCCCAGGCCACAGCAGAAAGCTGGACTGGAAGAGGAGCAACCGGGACTAGAACCCAGCACCCATATGGGATGCTGGCGCTGCAGGCAGAGGATTAACCAAATGAGCCACGGAGCCAGCCCCCAGGATCCTTTTTCTAAATAAGGCCACCAACTCAATTCTCAACCCTTCCTTCTGGGAACCAAACATCCCCTTTCCTTCTCCTAGAAAACATTCCTTCCAACACTCTCTCTACCCAGATAGGTTTCTTAACCACAGCAACAGAAATAGTCCCTCCTTCTGCACAGAATTTCTAGACATTGGATACATTTGGGTAGTGAAATTTTGGTTTGTTGGCCAGATGTCGTGAACTGCTTAGAAATATACATTTAGAATCATTGTAATATGGGCAAAAGAGGTAAATGTGAGCAAATTTATTAACATGGTTTAGGCTGGCAAAATCTGGGATATCCTGGCCACAAAACCCAGCGTCTCCCTTATGAAAGGAAAGACCACGTGAGGTTGAGAGTGTTGAGCAGTTCAGATGCCCCAGAAGCATTGTTATTATCCTTGGCCTTACCTCTGCCTTCAGTGGGGGTTTGTGCCACGCGTCTAATCTCTTCCAGAGGCAGTGGGTTCAGCCAGATGAGGGCCTGGTTGCTGGGGTCAAGTAGCAGAGGCCAACGGCAGCTATCGTAGTGGGTGAGGCTTCTCAGGAGCAGGCCTGCCAAGCGAGCTGACTTTGCTTGGGGCTTCAGATCTTGGTCCCACTGGTACTGTTCAGATTCAGAGCTTAGCAAGGCCAGAATGCTGAAAGGAACGCTTATGGGCAGCAGGGGGTTCTTTGGTGGCCTGCTGATAGATTTCTGCCCCTGCTTCAGTGCCTGTGCCACATCATCTGGGCACAGAGCCTCCTGGTAGCCCCTACACAGGGCTAGCCACTTGTCCAGTAGCTCTTGACGCCGCAGTGGTGGGAAGGGACCCAGGTAGACGATGGCAGCTGAACATAGGAGGACATCTCCAAACATAGTCATGCAGCGCACCTTCAACTTCTGGTGTGGAAGGAAAGACCGGAAGATGTGTAGGCCAGTGAGGGGGAGAGCAAGCAGCAGGCCTTTCAGAGGGGATGGAAGGCAGGGTATGGAGGAAAGCAGGGCAAGGGGGGTGGAGTGGGATAGAGGGAGGCAGTGAGGGCCCAAGGAGGATGGGAGGAGGGAAAGGGTGGAATGAACTACGGGGAGACATCTGTGAGGGGCTGGTTACCTGTAGCTGTGTAATCCAGGTGTGCATGGGCGTGAGCAATGCAGCCTCTATGGGCCATTTGTGATACTGACCATATTGTGCCTGATTGAGGGTCTCTATTACTTGGCTGTGGGAAGCTTGGGCCTCTTCCAGCTTCTTAGTCAGAGACATAGTATGCTCCAGCATCTCCTGTGCCTGAAACTGGTAATAGCCTAGGCGGGCCTGCTCCCGAGTCAGCGTCGCCTCCACCTGCCTCAGCAGCAGGCCTGTGGGCAGTCCCCGGCGCTGTGCCAGCCCATAGCGCATTAGAGCCCACAGCCAGACAGCCAGGTTTGCTGCAGGTATGCTTACGGCCCGCAGGGCTGCCTCGCTCATACCTGGAGCCTTCAGAGCTTGGTTTAGCTTTATGAGCTCTGAGTCTGTCATCTTCTCCTTGGGGAAGAACACCAGCTCCTGGGAGGATGTGTATTAAGGGGATAGGGGAAGATGTGGATGCGCTGAACCTTGACCCAACCAAGTCCTACCAAGTCCCCTTCACAGCTCCCTCTGCCTCTCTCACCGCGGCCCACCTTCCTTACCTGATAAAAATCCTCAGTGCATAGCAGTTGCTTGGCACTGGCCCAGCCGGTGTCACGGTGGAAGAGGTCACACAGTGCATCTGTCACTCGGACCACAGATTCTGGTGGTGATCGATAGCTCCGTATCTCCTCAAAGTCAGTTACCTGCAGCTGGCTCAAAGGCCCCAGAAATGCCTTGCCCATCTACATGAGAGAAATACATTCTGAAATGAGCTCCTGAGATGTTTTGCTCTCTCTTCAAGGTGTTTCCAGGCAGGATCATCTCCTCCTAGGAGTTTCCATCAGGGGTCACTCCCTAAGCGATCCTATACCTTTGTCCCCTCCCCGCCAGGAGACTGTATGATGAGTCACTCTAGCCTCTCCTCTGGGCATCCCATGTGGAGTTGGCCTCTCCCAACAGAGCCGTGTAGGGCAGGAAGCAGGAAGAACCCACCTGCTCCAGGAAAGCCTCATGCTGAGCCCGCAGGGCATCCCGCTGCTTAATCAGGTTCTCGATGAGGTTCTCCTGGTGCCGACACTCTAACAACTGTTGCTTGTACAGAAGCTTGCTCTGCTCTAGTTGCTGCTGAAATGTGCTGACGTTCTGTGAACAGAAGTCCAGACCTTGCAGCCCCAGGTCCTGGGTCATGTGGTACCACCCCAAAAAGGAGGTCCTAGGAGCTTGAGACCCCAGAATTCTCCTCACTTCATAGGGTGACCAAGTTGGATTCCAAGTAGTCTGAGCCCTGGATCTGTCATTTACTATTCTGTGAGTTATACCTCTGTATTTTTAAAACACATTTGTTTATTATTTATTGGAAAGAGAGAGAGACTTCTGTCTGCTGGTTCACTCCCCAAATGACTGCAATGGCCAGGCCTGGGTGAAATTAAAGCCAGGAGCCTGGAAACTCCATCTTGGTCTCCACATGGTGGGCAGGGGCCCAAATACTTGGGCCATTTTCTGCTGCTTTCACAGGCACATTAGTATGGAGCTGGATCAGAAGTGGAGCAGCTAGAATTTGAACAGGCACTCAGATGGGATGCTGGTGCCACAAATGGTGGCTCAACCACTGTGCCACATGCTGGCCCCAAGTTACACTTCTATTAATATAGCCCCAAGCAGGTGGATGCTTCTCCTGCAGCTGCTACACCACACAGGCCCAGGCAACCTGAATCCAAGGCCTAAGTGTGTAATTATTATGTTGCGCCCCTTATCTTACTCCACCCACTATAACTGTTTCCACAGCAGACAGTGCCCTCCTTGAGGCATTCTTCTCCCTGGGCCTGTATGATAATGTGTACTCCTTGGACCTTCTCCGACTTCTGTGGCTGCTCTTCCTTAGTCTTTTCCTCTACCACCCTTCCCTATTCCTCAGCTGTTTATTTCATCCTATGCTTCTACACGCCCTCCTGAATCTCATGGTCATGATTACCACTTAGATTCTAACAACTGCCGGATCTTCCTCTCCAGATTGGTTCTCTCACTAGACATCCGTGGTGTTTCCATCTGCTTAGTGGAAATCTCCCCTTGGATGTCTCACAGGCCCCCCAGACTCAACATGCCCCAACATGAAGGTATTGGTGCTATCTGTTCAGCTTTCACTCTGCCCCTGTGTGCTCATTTTCTCAGACAAGCCATGCCAAAACAATCAATCTTCCCAAGCAGGAAACCTACTTTGTTACCTTTACTCCAGCTCCTCTATTTCCCTAAACCCAGTGCATCTTTGACACCTAGTTTCATTCTACCTCCTAAATGTCTCACATCCACTTGCATTCCTATCATCTGTAATTCTCACTCATGCTCTCTGTCCTGACTTTCTACACCAGCTTCCTTACTGCTCTCTGTGTCTACTCTTATTCCCCTCCTTTAATCCACTCCCTATGCTGAAGCTTGATTCGACTTTTTAAAACCAAATTGTCATCATCATCATGACACTTGCCACTTGTCACTACTCCCTTTGGTTGATGATGCCTTTGTGCCCAGGTGTCTGCTCATCTTTCCAACTCACTTCTCTACTCTCTCAGCACTTGTCTTCAGCCATTCCTGAATTCTGTTCCTCCACATTATCCTGCCTCTGGGCCTTTGCTCATGCTGTTACTTCAGCCTGGGACATTCTTTCTCTTTGTCCCCTCTTACACCTGGCCAAATCTTACCTCACCTTCAAGCATAACTTTTGATGTACTTCACTCACTTGTCTATGTATTTAAGGAATGCTTTGGAGCCTCCACCATGTTCTACACACGCTCTATGCTACATATTAGGACACTATGCTTTTCCTAGAAAGCTTTTTTTTTTTTTTTTTTTTTTTTGGATACTTCAGAGTACTCCAGACCTTCTCTGCCATAACATACTGTTTTGTAATTGCCAGTAGGCGCTTGAAGGCAAGGAGTGCCTTATCTTATCTTAGGAGGCAACATAATCTAGTGTTAATAGTAACTAATGCTTATTGAGCTCTTACTATGTGTCAACATTTTTAAATGCCTTCTATGTAAGATCTAGCCTACTCCTTATCAAAACCTTATTGGTTAGACTTCCCTAACTTCTCTGGATCTCTGTTTTCTCATCTGTAAAATGGAGGAGGGGCCAGTGTTGTGAAGCAGTGGGTTAAGCCACCAGCAGTTGGTTAAGGCACCAACATGAGTCCTGGTCATTCCTCTTCCATTCTAGCACCCTGCTAATGTGCCTGGGAAGGTAGAGGAAGATGGCCCAAGTGCTTGGGTTCCTGCTACCCATGTGGGAGATCTGGATGAGGTTCCTGGCTCCTGGCCTCAGCTTGGCCCAGCCCTGGCTGCTATAGCATTTAGAAAAGTGAACCAGTGGATAAAAAATCTCTCTCTCTCTCTCTGTAACTCTGCTTCCAAATCTGTACATTTTTTTTTTTAATGGGGGAAAGATAGCCACCTCAGAAAATATTAGTGAGTGCCTGGACAAGTGTGATTCAATTAATTTTTGTTGAGTACAGCTAGATTTTTGTTGACTAAATGTACCATTTGAATATGAGAGAGAAAAGAAATGAAAGAGCTCAGCATGATTCCCAAGATTTGGCTTAAATCATTAAGTAGATGGTGGTTCCATTAAATGGAGTGGGGAACTTTGGAAGAAGTGTACCCTATTATGACTGGGCACATAATCAAGGAATCCCTGAATGATCCCTGAGACTGTGAATGGCTCTTATCCTGATTCCGGCTTACTGTGCTGTGGTATGGTGTGACTGGTTAAGGAATAGTCACACTCCTAAACTAGGTCAACAAGTCTTGGTATTAAGCCCCTTGGGAAAAGGTAGGGTCTGGGACAAGAAATCAGAATTTGAAAAACATGGGAAAGGGGACTCCTGTCCTGTGATTTTTTTTTCCTTCCTTCTGCAAGCCAACTGATTCTTGAGGTCTAATCTAAGTTGGTCATCCTAGGTGGTAGATAAAAGGAGGGTAATAGTCCAACATAACAACCCTGGAACACACCATTCACACAGAACACTATGAAAACTATGTAGGTAGAAGGAACATATCCATGCCTCCTCAGTTGGACAACACTGGGTGATAGTCTTGAGAGCACACATCAAAAGAGGGTAGTTAGGCTTTAGGAGTTGTAACACCTGAAGTCTAATCGAAAAGTCAGATCATCCAGCACTAGTTCTCTTCTCTGCAGTTATCCCTGAACATTTTTCAAAGTCTTGTGAGGCAGGGAGAAAAACAAAGTGCTGCTTCAAAATTCCTTGTATTTAAAACAAAATTCTCTTTGGTTTGGGGAAATATTTTCAACTGGAAGTATTTGGATATGGAAGGTAGGATCACTCCTGCCCCCACCAGATATTAAAGAGGCCTGTTTATTAAAAAATGTAGATTGTCTTGCATAAGTGAGCAAAAGGATTTGGGGTCTGGGCTAGAAAAATACTTCATCGCTTGAGAAATTTATCTGGGGAGCTGTAAAGGAAAAATGACTAACACCGAATAACTGAGGATAACAATAGTGAAGCAGGTTTTAGGGAGGTGAGAGGGGCAGGACAAAGTTCATCACTAGGACATATGCTCAGTAGAGGAGGTGAGTAAGGAAATTCAGGACTGAAGTTTAGAAGGCCATTCAAATATATTTCTGGTTCTGTGGTATAATGTCAAGATGCCCGTATTGCCATCACTCATCCACATTTCCTCCCTGTACACAATAGCCTTGACTATTTGGTGCTTGTGTGAAAGAAGGGTGCAGTGACAAGGAAAAGAGAATGGCCACAAGAGGTGAGCCAACTAGTTGTGACAGTGGATTCATGGGAAGGAGAGGATAAGAGAGGTGACTATGAGAATATAATTCTCACTCTGTCCCCCATGAAAATATATTGAACCTCACGCAGTCGAGGCACTTGGGTCAACCAGAAGCAGACACTTGGATTTCATGTCTGATAAGAATCAACCTGGTCTCAGCCATGTAAACTTTTGAGCTGAGCCCTCATGGAGTAAGTAACAAGGATTAGAGATTCCCCTGTGGAAGGGGGGAGGGGCTCCGGGGGACAAGAACTAAGGTTCATCCTGGATGGTTCCTCCCAAGTCTCCCTTAGGGGCCGTGCTTTGACACGAGCATGTAGGCCTCACAACATTCTTCTCCTTACCTTGTGGGAGCCTTTCAGCTGCTGTTCCAAGTTGAAAACCAGGCTGGTGAAAGTACTGTGCTGCTCAATCAGCATGCGCAGATTCTCCAGGGCATTCTGGATCCTGGAGATACAGTGTGCCAGTGAGTAGACCCAAAGGAGCAGAAGCAGGGACATTGCAGAGAATGGGGCCGCTCACCTCTGGGCCCTATTCTTCATCTTCAGGGTAAACTGTTGGTGCAGCAGCAGAAAGGTGTTCAGAAAGTCTAGGAAGGTCTTGGGAGTCACAAGTGGCAATACAGGGCACAGGTGTTCGTGATAGCTAGCAGCTGAGAGATGGATGAAGGCCATGGCTTTGGCCACACTGGGAATTGAGGCCTGGAGGTCTGGGTACTTCAAGGAGCCTATAAAGCTCATGGCTTTAACCTGGTCTTGTAAGTTTGTAGGGAAATAGGAAAAGGAGGGCAGGAAAAATGATGGGACCTCAATGGGCTCTACAGAGAGAGAAAGAGAGAGATTAACCTGGTTAGTAGCCTTTATCAGAACCTGGTTGAGATAAGTGATAAGGACAGGTAAAAAGGACTCACTGTCATCATGGGATAGATTCTGAGCACCTGCCAGGTGGTACTTGGCCACCTTGACTAGAGCAGCTTGGTCCCAGGGTTCATAGTGGTCAATGCTGGTGGTGGTCAGTTGAAGGAGCCTCAGAAAAAGGGTGGAGGGCAGCTGCTTGTGGGCCTGGTCATCTCCAATCAGGAAGAACATGTGCAGATGGCTGCACACTTGCTGGTAGAACCTGTGCAACAGAAGCTCAGCTGCTTTCCTTCTCCTTGACCCATTTGCCCATGCAGGTCCCAAGTCCAAAGCTGATCCCTTAGCCCTTATCTTCTGAGCCCTAACAGTATCCCACAGATTTCCCTTTGGCCTTTTTGGCCAGGAGAGAGTAACAGCAGAGAAAGGGCAAAGACTCAAGTTGGGGTTCTTGTCCTCACCTCTGCAACAAGCATTCCTTCTTCATGCTCTGTTTGACACCAGTGTTCTCCCTGGGGAGTTGTTCTTCTATACTGTCCAGGTCTGACTCTGTGTACTGGTCAGGGAAACTGCCTGAGGTTGCCAGGGCTAGCAAGCGATGAAAGGTAATGAGATCCACACCTTTGGGAACCAGCAAAGCTGTTGGCTGGTTTAATACGCCAGCGTGCCAGCTGGCATCTCGTAGGCACTGGAGAACAGCCTCCTCTGACCCATATGGCAGGTGGAAAAGGCGGACCTGGCAAATGCTAGTGGCCAGAGTGATAGCAGTATGGCGCCCAGTACCCAGAGCCCCTGAAAGCAGTAGGCCATGCTGCCGGGGCCTGGCCAGTACCCGGACCAAGCGGGCCACATGCTGTGCCATGGAGTGGCACCGGGCAAGGTGAGGGCTCAGCCTCAGCTGGGTAGCTGAGGTGGCTAGCTGCTCCTCCAGGGTCTCCCACTGCCGTTCCAGGTACAGGTTTGGGCTGTCAGAGTAGGACCCCAATACCAGCTTCTGACTGAAGACTAGGTCTGAGGGCTTTTCCTGGGGACGGAGTAGTAACACGGGCAGCAACAGTGGTGAGACCAGGTCCATCTGGGGTGCCTTCTGCCACACATTCTTACACTTCTTTGCCTGGATCTTATAGCTAGAGGCTTTTGTGGCTTCCTCTTGCCCTATCTGGTGACTTGTGCTTTCTGTAGTCTCCCTGCTTCCTGGCCTCGTGGATGGTGCTGGACACGGATCACTCATGTGTGAAGCTGTGGTGACATGAAGGCCATAAGGGTCCTCCTCCTCCTCTGTCTCACTGCCACTGCTACTTAAATCCTCCCACTGTGCCAACTCCCCATCAGATTCCACTTCAGGCACCTTCTCCCTCTCTTCATCTTCCTCATAGTCCTTGCCCAGGTGCTGGGGCCCCACCCCACAGCAGAAGACATTCTGAGCTATTTCTAGGAGCAGATCGGCACAGTAGGAACGTTCCCTAGGGGTGTTGAGTCGGTCACAAAAGGTTCTCTGTGCCTCATGCAACCAAAGACGCACCATGTTACGCATGGCCATCATGACAGTCAGGCGAGTGCCCCGTAAGCCTGACACCCTGCGCAAGTGCTCCTGGTGGTTCAGACAGTCCATGCAACTGCGAGAACCCATTCTGGTGGGCAGCAGCTGCAGGCTGCTGAGGAGGTGGCTCACGGAGTGCAGGGAGAAGCGATAGTGCGGGTGAAGGGGTGAGGGCATGAAGTAGTTGCACATAGCCTCCCAGGCCTCCACTGAGGCCCGGACCAGGGCTCTGGCCAGAACACCTTCCTGTTCTATAGAGGGGAAGCGCTCGAGCCAGGTCTGGATGCTAGGGGTATGCCTACTCAGCAGAGTGGCCTGGGTCATGCTGCCTAGGGCCAGCACTGTGAAGAGTCTACAGAGGCGTGGGCACAGTGGGCGCTCACAGCATCCTGGTACTGTGGCAGTGGCAAGGAAGTTGACTACAGGTTGCAGTGTCTGCAGCTCCAAGGTGTTGTGGGCATACACTGTGCCATCCATGGCCTGGCGCAGAGTCTCCAGCACTGGTTGGCAGCTCTTCTCTGGGTCTGTGTGACATAAAGCAATAAGAGAGATCATTGTGAGATCATGCACAAGTCCACTGTTCCTCTTCTTTTTGCCTCCTGGATTTGCTTCTGGCACACACGGGGTTCTAAAGGAATTCTGCCTCTGACATGTTGGGAATTGGTGACAGATGAGTAAAATGGTCTCTCTTTGCCACACATTCCTTAAAGTTGAGTCATTTCTTCTCTTCTCCCCCAGATCCTACTTCTATGACCATTTTATTCATGCAGCTGAGGGAAAGTAAATACTGTACAAAGATTTGGAAGCTGGGATATTTGGAAACTGGATCTGACCATAGGGAAAAAGTACAATCAGTTCAGTAAAAAAGAGTGGAGTTGTATCACAAGTATACTTTTTAAAAATCAACTTTAGAGGCAGGCCCTTAGCCTCCTGCTTAAGATGCCTATTAAAGTGCATGTATCCAACACTGGAGTGCCTGTGTTTAATTCCTGCCTCTGGTTCTCACTCCATTTCCTGCTAAGGAAGACCCTGGGCAGCAACAGTGATGGCTCAAGTGGCTGAGTTCCTGTCAGCTGCATGGGAGGCTTGGGTTGTATTTCCAGCTCCTAGCTTACGGTTAGGCCCAGATCTGGCCACGGCAGTCTTTGGGGAATAAACCAGCGGATAGAAGCTCTTCGTCAGTCTGTTTCTCTCTACCTCTAAAATAAATGGATATAAACTTTGTTAAGACCTGATTTAAATACATAAAATGTACATATTTTAAGTATCACTCAATGAAGGGTTTTTTTAACTGCTTAAAAAAGGTTTATTGATTTATTTATTTGAAAAGCAGAGTTATAGAGAAGGAGGGGGAGAGAGAGAGAGAAAGAGAGAGAAATATCTTCCATCCACTGGTTTACTCCTCAAAATGGCTACAATGGCTGGGGCTGTTCCAGGCTGAACCCAGGAGCTTGAAGCTACTTCTGGGTTTCCCATGTGGGTGCGGGGCCCAAACACTTGGGCCATCTTTTGCTGCTTTCCCAGGTGCATTAGCAGGAAGCTGAATCAGCAGCAGAGTAGTTGGCATGGGATGCTGCACCATAACACTGGTCTCTATCACTGTCCTTTAAGAAATTGAGGAAAGAGAAAGTTAGTCAATTATATGTACCCAAATATTTACTATTTCTGGTACCCTTCACTCTTTTTTGTGGATCTGAGTTTCCATATGGGTGCCGGTTCGAGTCCTGGCTGTTTCACTTCCAGTCCAGCTCTCTGCTATGGCCTGGGAAAGCAGTAGAAGATGGCCCAAATCCTTGGGCCCCTGTGCCCACATTGGAGACCCGGAAGAAGCTCCTGGCTCCTGGTTTCGGATGGGCACAGCTCTGGCCATTGCGGCCATCTGGGGAGTGAACCAACGGATGGAAGACCTCTGTCTCTCTCTGCCTCTGCTAGTCTGTAACTCTGCCTTTCAAATAAAACAAATATCTTTAAAAAAAGAAAAGTTCTAGCAGTAGTGAAGTTTCTCAGCTTTAATGTGTCTAAAGTGTTTTATTTCATTCTCACTTATGGAAAGTATCTTTACTAGATAAATAATGCTAGATTTATTTTTTTTCCTTTAGTATTTTAAAGATGGTATTCAAACATCATCTGGAATCCATTGTTTCTGATGAGAAGTTAATCATGACTTTTTTTTTTAAGATTTATTTATTCATTTGAAAGGCAGAGTTATAGGGAGGGAGGGAGTGAGGGAGAGAGAGAGAGAGAATCGTCAGTCCACTGGTTCACTTCCCAAATGGCCACAACAGCCACAGCTGAGCCGATTTGAAGCCAGGAGCCTGGAGCTTCCTCTGGGTCTCCCACGTGGGTGCAGGGGCCCAAGGACTTGGGCCATCTTCTATTGCTTTCCCAGGCACATTAGTATTGGAAGTGGAACAGCTGGGAACTGAACCAGCACCCATATGGGATGCAGGCACTGCAGATGGAGACTTTACCCACTACATCATAGCACCAGCCCCATTAACTGTGATTCTTAATGTTTTTCCTATACATATACTAAGTCTCTTATTTCCCCCATAACCACTTTCAAACTTTTTCTTTCTTTGGTTCTCAGCAATTATATATGTGTTAGACTAAAGTTGTATTTATATTATATATATATATATATATATATATTTGACAGGCAGAGTGGACAGTGAGAGAGAAAGACAGAGAGAAAGGTCTTCCTTTGCCGTTGGTTCACCCTCCAATGGCCACCGTGGCTGGCGCGCTGCGGCCGGTGCACTGCGCTGATCCGATGGCAGGAGCCAAGTGCTTAACCTGGTCTCCCATGGGGTGCAGGGCCCAAGCACTTGGGCCATCCTCCACTGCACTCCCGGGCCACAGCAGAGAGCTGGCCTGGAAGAGGGGCAACCAGGACAGAATCCGGCGCCCCGACCGGGACTAGAACCCCGTGTGCCAGCACCGCAAGGCAGAGGATTAGCCTAGTGAGCCGCGGCACCAGCCATATATTTAATATATATATTTTTTTAAAGATTTATTTTATTTATTTGAAAGAGTTACAGTGAGAGGTAGAGATAGAGAGAGGTGTTCCATGCAATAGTTCACTCCCCAGATGGCCTCAATGGCCAGAGCTGCGCTGATCTGAAGCCAGGAGCCAGGAGATTCTTCCGGGTCTCCCATGTGGGTGCAGGGGCCCAAGGACTTGGGCCGTCTTCCACTGCTTTCCCAGGCCATAGCAGAGAGCTGGATTGGAAGAGGAGCAGCCGGAACTAGAACCAGCGCCCATATGGGATGCTTGCGCTTCAGGCCAGGGCTTTAACCTGCTGCACCACAGCGCTGGCCCCATTTTTTTCCCAATATTTTTATAATCAGGTATCAATGACTTTTTCCTGCCATCTGCAACCTGTTGTTAAGCTTGTGCAGTGAGTTTTAAATTTTCAGTTATTTTCTAGTTCCACATCTCCATTTAGCTCTGTTTTAATAGTTTCTATTTTTCTGCTGAGATTTCTTGTCTGTTTACTCATTAAGGTTATGTATTCCATTAAGTACCTGAATACTTTTTAAAATAGCTACTTTAAAGTATTTGCTAAATCCAACCTTTAGACTATCTCTATAGACTACTTCTTGATGATGGGTCACATTTTTATGTGGGTTTTTGTATAGTTATTAATTTTTTATTTTATACTGGCTGGCTGGTGACTATTATCCAAAGACAACTTTTTACACTTTGCCATGTGTAATACTCTTCACCCTCCAGTGCTGCTTTCCATGCTTTCAGTCCGCTTTTTGAAATGTCTTCTCAGTTCCAAAATCTCTTCACAGGTCTAGTTATGTCACCCTTTACCCCTTCTATTGTACACACTCTAATTACTTGTGTAAATTTGTGGCAAAGGCAAATAGTATGGCTGGAAAGAATTACATGATTTGGAAACAAATAGGCTTGAATTTTAATTTTACTTCTGACACTTAATAGCTAGGATGTCTTTGGCAAAACTGTAAAATTTCTGTCTCAGTTGCTTCATTTTTAAAATAATCACTTAAAATATTTTCCATCTTACTATGCTTTTATGAAAACTATGACACAGATAAAACATGTAGTACTCAATAAATTGTACTTGCTATTATTAAGTACATACACCTGGATTGAGTTCTATAAAACATGAGGAACTTAAAAGGTTTGGCTGAATGACCTATCCAGTGCTTTCAGGGGTAGGGGATATCCAGCCCACAGGGCATATAAGGCCTGCAGAATGATCTGGTCTGGTCCTGCCAAGGCAATGGCAGGCAGGACTCAAAACTCAATAGATCTATAGAAGGCTAATTTTTAAGTTGACCATTTTGTATGGCCTGCAAACGATGCTATCCATATCCAAACGGTCCTTGGAAGAATAAAGGTTCCCCACCCCTGCAAGCCCACTGACTTCCTTGATGCCAACACCTACACTTGTACCTTACCCCTGCTCATTCCCATGGCCATACTTATAAACTGTCATCATCTGGAGGCATGCCAATTTAGAAAACTTAAACATCAATATCTCAAACATTCATCATAATCACTCTCCTTTTCTTTGTTATCTATTCTTCTACAAACTCTTATTGAGCACTTTCTTCCTGTTGAGTCCATCAAAGCCAATGAGACAAATCCCTGTCCCCCTGTAGCTCAAAGTGTGGGGAAAGGGACATGCAAGTAAGCACATATTATTATAGTAACAGTTGTCACAGGTTATTGTATGGGGTGGGTATCTAACCTAGTCTGGAGGCCCGGACTCCTGGAAGAGTCAATGAGTTACGTGACTTGGAAGGAGTAAGGAATATTTAGTCCAATAAACAGGAGAGAAGGCAGAGATAAAAGCAATCCCAGAGAATACAGAAGACCTGATTTGTTGAGTCCAGTTAGAACACAGGGTAAGAAGCTAGAGAAGAAAAGCTTATCACAATTTTGCAAGAGCATTTGCCAAGGTTCCAGGTAATGATTGTCTGAACCATGAAAATAAGAGGAAAACATTTGAGAGATATTTGGGAGGCAGAATTAAGAGACATGGTGATTAGACATTACTGAGAAAGGAGGAAATGTGAACAGCATTTCTTGCTTAAGTGATCTGTTGGCTGGTGGTACTAGTTAGTGAGGACACACAGGAACAGATTTTGGAGAGAAGATGATGCACTCAGCTCAGAGTTGGGTCTGAGATGCCAACGGGACAACCAGGCTCTAACATACAGTGGCTAGTTGGATAAATAGGTCTGGTTCTTTGACAAGAAGCCTATGTTAGAGAGATTTAGCAGTGAAAGTAAAGACAGGGTGGTTGAGGCCATGAGAGTAGATGAGATCGTTCATGAAGCACATGTAGAATGAGAAGATGTAAACAATACAACACTGAAGATCCATCTATAGGCATTAATTTGAAAATGCTGCTAGCTATTTTACAGTCTCAAGAGATAACAGTAGCTTCTTCCTTCCCTCTTCCCAGCTCCTCACCAGAAGTAGCCAGGTGCAGATCCTCCAGCAGGAAGAGAAGGGAGCCTTTAGAATCCTGATGTTGCCCAGGCCGAGGGCTGGCTTGTGTTTGGCCCTGGAACCCTCTGCTCAGCAGGAGGCGAAGGTGGGTGGAGCCGAAGGCAGGGTGGATGGAGCTGTATGTATAAGGGTTGTTTGGCTCCACTAGCACCTCAACGAAGGTTGACTTCCCTGTGGCTGCCTCTCCAGCCAGCATCACTGGCTGTCCCCTCGACAGGAGCAGGTCCACAACATACAGGAGCCGTTCAGTCTGCAGGGCAGAGCAGGGCTTACTGTAGCAATGCCAATGGAGGGCAGTAACCTATCTGAAATTTGTTCTTAAAGCTATACTTGGAGAACACATCATGTACTCTTATGATTATGAAAATATATCAAAGATTGAGAGCTGGTGGGCCTCAGCAGGACCTTGAACATGGACCACCCCTAAGGTAGCTTCTTAAGTCCCAACCCCAGTTGTCCTCACACCTGAGTAGAGGGGTGGAAGGTTCCCAGAATCCCCTTGATGCGGCTGCTCAGGTACTGGCCAGTGAAAGGGACCAATGTCCCATCCTCGGGGCTTACATGTAGATCAAATACCAAGACTGAGGGTGGTAGGTCAGGGTAGTTGGAGAGACAATTGATAGAACTCCTCATGAAGGTATCAAAAAGGGGCCAGAGCCTGCTCAAATGGAGACACATGCAAAACAGTCAGAAGTTATAGTACTGTGACATACTCATAAACTCCTCCACACCCCACACGGGTTGTCACACAGGTTTTAACTTCTATGGGCCCGTCCATCTCAGCCCTCTGCATCCCACATCCCCTATCCCTATAGATACCTGGAAGGAAGATGGGCTCCAAATCCCCAAATTAAGGCAAAAAGAAAGCTGCTGACAGCCCTCAAATGTTCTCTTCGCTTATTTGGCTCACCATCACTGTCAACCTGGGACTTGTTCTGAGAGCTGCTTTTTGAGGAGCTGACTCTTTGGACCACAGGATCACTATAGATGAGGTCCTCTGCAATGGCCATCATGCCCAGAATAGGAGACCCAGCAGAAAAAAGCAGAGACAGAGGAGAGGGGAGAGGTTGATTGTGTTACTTCTCACTTTCAGCCCCCCAGCCCAGCTCCACCAAAATATCATGCCCCTGGTTCCAGTTATACTCCAGCCACCCCCAGAGTTGCATCTCTCCCAGACCAGCTCTTCCATCTCCCCACCTGAGCCACGTGCCTTTTCTTCCTTATCTTGGCGCAGGTGAGGGTCAAGCAGACCACGTAAGATGCGGGCCAGGCTGGTGACTTCAGCCACGCCTGGGCAAACAGCCTGCTGCTCATGTACCTGCAGCAGAGAGCTGGCACCCTGGCGGGTCAGGAATCGGAACGTTGCAGGCACCAGAACTTCAGCCAGGCGGTTGAGTTCAGTGACCGTCTTGAGCTGCAGGCGGTACTCATGGGGCAAAGCTGCCATCAAGATGCTAAGCATAGACTGCCAAGTCTGCTCCCCACCACACCAGACTAGAGCACAGCGGCCCACCAAGGTAGGGGACATGCCTGTTGCATCTGCCACCTCCATCAAGAAAAAGGTACCTGGAGGTCGTGCCATCTGCTGGCCATTGGGGAGGCTAAGCTGGGCAGGGTCACTGAGGAGGCACGTGATGGAGTCCAGCCAAGCAGCACTGGAGGCTCCATCACATACTATCCAGTGCTGAATCCCTTTTGATTCCTCTGTCTTCCCCTTTGAACCCATGCTGTTATACTGAGGGGCTGCACGAAGTAGTCTGGGGAAGACACCATGGTGCCAGCAGGGGCCCTCTAGCCACCCCAGGAACTCTTGGGAGCTGAGTGCACTGGGGTACAGGTGGGTAATTTCTACTTGTTGACAGCCCTGGGTTGAAGTGCCCTGCGTGGCTATTTGACGATTCTGGATCTTAAATAAGCTTTGCCAACAAGTGGTCTTGCCACTGCCTGCAAGGCCCAAGAGCAGAATGCCCGAGGACCTGCTCAGGGCCTGGTTCAGCTGATCCAGGGATCCCAAAATGTCAGGGCCAGGATACAGACCTACCTGTCGCAGTTCCTCCACCATTAATGGCTTCATCAGCCTGTGAGTCACAGGCTCTGCCAGCACGTGGCTGGCACTAGGAAAAAGCCCACAGAGCAGCTCTTGGAGGTTGTGCAGGCGAACCCTATCAAGGATGTTGAACAGTGGTGAGCGCAGCAGGGCATGCAGTAGGGCAGCCTCCTCAATGGCCGCTAGACTACGGGGCTGCTGGGAATTGAGTTCTACCTTGGACACATTTAGTGTTTGTATTGTATCTTCTAATATTTGCTTGAGCAGTGGCAAGCGGCCAGGCAGGGATCCAGACACCAGCTCCCGCTCTAGAGAGAAGAATTTGGATAGGCGCGTAGCCATGCGGGAGGCATCCCGCATCCCTGCACCCAGCAGTGTCAGCTCTGCCACTCGCTGAAGGTCAGGCAGTGACAGTGACACAGGTCTCAGTAACAGGTGCAGGTTGGCAGGCACAGCAGGGCCCAGGGCACGCAGTGTCAGAAGACAGCCATAGCCAAGGCGCATGGATACCTGGTGTTTCTCAAAGAAGCCACTGCCAAGTAGCTGGGGCTGGGTGGGGTCTATGGTTCTGATGCTTCGGGAGACCTCCTGGTACAGTGGGGCATAGAGGTGGTGCAGTTCATCCAGGCGCTGGCCCAAGGCAGAGAGCAAGCCTGGGGGCAGATGCTGAACTGCCTCCAATAGCAGCCAGGCACCACCCTGCAAGGCACCATTCAGGTAGTTGCTCAAGCACCGGGCCTCTATCTGATGCAAGCAGGGCATCATCACCAGCTGACGGCCCAGGACCCACGCCAGGCCATTCACCATAGCTGTCTTGCCCACACCATCAGGGCCCACTAGGGCCCCACAGGCCACTTCCTCCAGGGCCAATAACAGAACCAGCACTGGCCGCTCAGGCAGCAGGATAGGAAGTGGCTCTAGTCTGGGACCTAGGTACTCATAATTGTATAGCAAGGACCGGCCCAGTACATCTATCCAGCATGCAGGTGGTGACAGAGAGGACTCAGTAGATGCAATAGTCTTAAGATTCTGCAGGGGGCTTTTGGAGAACAAGTGAGGTGGACCCAGGTGATACTTGAGTTGGCGGACCCAGTGGAAATCTGTCAGGTCACTCACCTGATGTTGTTCCAGCAGCTGTGCTATATCGCGGTGAGTCACTGCCTTGACCAGCAGGGCACTGAGCAGGCTGGTCTGGCGGACAGAGAGCAGGGGTTGCCCATCCTGGGAGGCCCTCTGAGCCCGTACAAATTGCACCAGTACCTCAAGCTTGTGCATATGCTCAGGCACCATGACCAAGATTCCACCCTCAAGTAGAGCCTGTTCCATCTCAGCACACCACACCACCTCTTCTGCTACCAGCACACACTGCCATGGGAAAGCCTCCACTAAGTCCAGCCAGTGATGGACATACAGTTGCTGTGACAACTGACTCTTTGGGTGCAGCTTCTTGAAGGCCTTGCCTAGCGATGGGCCCCGAGCGAGGCGGGTGGCCACACAGTCCTGTAGCATGTGTACCAGTGCCAAGCGTAGACACTTCTCTAGAGAGGCCAGCCACTTGGGAAGGTCAAGGTGCAGAGGAAGGGGCCCCTGCAGCTTCACCTCCTCCCCACTCACCCCTCGCACAGCAAATGCCTCTACCTGAGTCTGTGTGCCTGGGCTTGCCTGCTGATCACCCATATTTTTCTCATCAGTTGAATTGGACTTGAAGCTCACAGCATGTACATGAGGAAAGCAGCGTTGCACCCACAGCTGGGTGTCATGTGACTCCAGAGGGGCAGCCAACAGGGCCACCAGCTCACTGTCACTGAGGAAGAAGAGGCGGGGGAAGTGAGCACACACCTCATACAGCACATTCTCCAGAGCCATGATGATGCCCTCCAGCTCCGCTGATCCAGCTTGCAACAGCTGCTGGAGCTGCTGGCCTTGGAAGTGAGGGCTCCTCTTGGCACTGGGCACAATGAGGGACAGAACCATCGGGTCAGCTACGGAGATGCACATCAGGGTTCGATAATGATCATCCAAGGCCTTGAAACAAGAGTGCTGTGACGAGGGAGAGGGTAAAAGTGAGAGCAAATGTGAAGTGGCGTCTCTGTCTTCTCACCCTGAGCCCCGCTATTCAGGAGCACCTTGCCCACTCTGCTTCAACCCCCTTCCCTACCAGGTCAGCACTAGGAAATGGGATCTTCATCTCATACAGAACTTTATTCAGAAAAATCCACTTCTGCTGGAAAGTCACCCACACGTCCAGCAGGGCACCTGTGTAGGCAGCCAGAAAAACATCAGAGGGAGACACTAGGGTCCTATCTTCTGCAAGGGGGTCCAGCCTGCTTTTGACCTCTCGAGTAGCCCAACCACCCCAATCAAAGCACTCGGTTCACCAGGACCCAGTGGCTTAGTTAGGGGAGATAAAACTTTCACTTCAAGACCTGATCACCTCATCTCAAGAAACAGTCCTCAAGGAGTTCCTCACTCTGCCCTTCATATCTTTGTCTACTTAACCGCCACCTCTCACTCCAATCTCTTTCTCCATCTTTACTCCCTCTGGGCCAGCCTGCCTCAGGGCCCACCCATCAGCCCAGTTAAAGGTCTGCACTCACCCAAACCATGCATGATGGTCACCCACTCCAAAGCTACTTTGTGTAAGTCTCCTGATTTTTGGGTGGCCAGGATGTTGAGCAATGTCTGAAGACTTTCTTGGATGGAATCCTCCAGGCTGCTGTAGCCTAAGGAAGCAAAGGCTGAGCTGGCAGTCGGATGAGACAAGGGAAGGGACTGGGGTGGAAAAGAATGCACTCAGAGAAAGAACCCAATTCCCTTTCTACCATTGAGGACTGTATTGGTCAACAATGTAGAATTGTTACTTTTAGTAAAAGATGAATCTAATTATGATGCAGAAAAATGGTGAAGGTCAAGCAGAAGCAGTTCTGAAAGCACAGAAACAGGGTTACAGGTAGGCGAAAGGGTCTGCCTAAAATGTGTTCATAAAAAAAAAAAAAATGGAGAGATAATTAGCTTTGGGTATTGGTGAAAATGAAAATGTTAGGGCCGGCGCCACGGCTAACTTGGCTAATCCTCCACCTGCAGCACTGGCACCCTGGGTTCTAGTCCTGGTTGCTCCTCTTCCAGTCCAGCTCTCTGCTGTGGCCTGGGAAGGCAGTGGAGGATGGCCCAGGTGCTTGGGCCCTGCACCCACATGGGAGACCAGCGGGAGGCATCTGGCTCCTGGCTTCAGATTGGCACAGTGCGCTGGCCGTAGCAGCCAATTGGGGGGGGGGGGGTGAACCAACGGAAGGAAGACCTTTCTCTCTGTCTCCCTCTCTCTAACTCTGCCTGTCAAAAAAAAAAAAAAAAAAAAAAAGAAAAAAGAAAAGAAAAGAAAGAAAGAAAATGAAAATGTTAACTGAACATATTCAGCCTTTGTATTTATCAGTCAATACCAAAAAAATCTTATGAGTCCTTAATAAGGGAGATATGAATAAGGAGTCTGGACATCATTTATCAATTTGCTCCAAATGCAAATTGGGGAAGCCATCCTTAACAAGGTACTGGACATGAAAAGGTGATAAGGATAAAGAAGTTGTGAGACAAAGAAAGCCCATGCTAGCATACAAAGGACACACACTCTCCTCCGGGCACAGGTTGGACCGGTTACACATCTTGCCAAGTTGGACTCCTATTAGCTTGTGTCCACTCACTTTTCTCTTTCTCCACTGCTACCATCCTACTCTAGGACACTATTGCTTTTCACTTAGGTTACTCTATCTCTTAACTGATTTTCCAGTTTCCATTCTTTGCCTCCTTTCAGTCCATCTCCATATTGCAACTAGGGTGATATGGTTAAATAAAAATAAAAAATTTCCCCACAGAAAACATGTCAGGGGCTCTCCATTGTTTTCATGTCATTGAGCAAATGCCTAACATGCCCCAGAAAACTTTGCAGGATCTCACCGCAGCAGCTCCATCTGCCCCATTCCCTTGTCCTTTATTCTCTAGACTTGAGCCACAGTGAACTGTAAGTTCTTTTAGTAGATGTTCCAATTACCATAAAATATCCTAATGCCCCAAACAACTAAAACTCACTGTCCTCAAGTGGAAGATTCAAACGTTTAGCTTCTACAAGTTGAACTGTGTGCTCACTAAGAGTCCTAGTGTGTTTGAAAATCTATGTGAGTCATGGTTATAATTTTAGTTACAGAATTTAATCTAATATTGTATTAACCACTGAAATAGCAAAAAAGGGTTGTTTCTATGACAGCTATGAAGGTTTTAGTAAAGGTGAGACAATAAAACATGCTATTAGGTGTCGCTCCCCCTCTTCATGGAGGAACGACACAGGACCCTGCGCTGTTCTTTCGTCCGCTCGGCCCTCCCCGGGTTTGCTGCTGGTTCTTCCCGGGTTGGCTACTATCCCTTCCACCTCCATGGAAGGGCAGTTCCCCCTGGCCACATTCCCCACTTCCGCAGGGGAGCGGCACACCGCCGGCCGGCTCTTCTCGGGGGCTGCATAGGTGTTCCTTCAGCTAGATGTTCCCCTTAGATGTTCCTGGTGCATGCCGTCTCTCTCCTCCTTTATAGTCCTCCTCCGCCAATCCTAACTCGGCTGCCCACACGCCGAGTACGCTGCTCTCCAATCAGGAGCAAGTCCTACAGTTTATTGGTTGAACTGGAGGCAGCTGTGCGGAAGCTGTTTACTTCTCTCCCAGCGCCATATTGTGGGAGAGCAGATGCATAGAATAAGTCTTAATTCCAGTAACTTAGTCTAGTACGGTTTGCTCCCCACAATTAGGTGTAGATAGTCAATTTCTAAAAATCGGTAAATTATAATAAAAATCAAGAAAATTTCTGGCCTTGGGTAACTTTCTTTTTCTTTTTTTTTTTTTTAAATTTTATTTATTTGACAGATAGAGTTAGACAGTGAGAGAGAGAGACAGAGAGAAAGGTCTTCCCTCCATTGGTTCACCCCTCAAATGGCCGTCACGGCCGGCGCCATGAGCCAGGAGGTAGGAGCCAGGTGCTTCCCCCTGGTCTCCCATTCAGATGCAGGGGCCGGAGCACCTGGGCCATCCTCCACTGTGCTCCCAGGCCACAGCAGAGAGCTGGACTGGAAGAGGAGCAACCGGGACTAGAACCTGGTGCCCATATGGGATGCCGGCGCCGCAGGCAGAGGATTAACCAAGCAAGCCACAACACCAGCCCCCTCAGGTAACTTTCTAAGTATTTGTGCTGCTGCCTGACTTTACAGAGAGTGACTATAGAAATAGCAGACCCTGTATTAACACAAGAAAGACATGGGGAACTATCAGTGAATCCCAAATCAAAGATGAGCTCTTGTCTTTAGGTTAAAAAGTTAGCAAATATGAATGTTTGCTTTAAGCTAAAATAAAAATCTTAGGCCATGTATGAATCAAATTTGATAATTTCCCTATTTGACTAAATTTGGACTCACTGATTTGAGTTCCAATTGTGTTGCATAAGACAATTTCTCCTCTACTTGCAGTTCCCCAACTATATCATCTTGGATGCTTGTACATTCAAGTGTGCTGTCCCTTCTGTGTGGCATGTCCTTCTCACCTTGCAAGTGTGGCATATTTCTACCTCTAAAGATGGAATGAGGCCTCTGCCAAAGGAAAGGCCTCTTCAATTCTCCCTGTTTCTTTGAGCTATTTCTACTACCCTCATTAAGATGCTCCATCAGGACTGGCGCCATGGCTCACTTGGTTGGTTAATCCTCTGCCTGTGGTGCCAGCATCCCATATGGGCACCAGGTTCTAGTCCTGGTTGCTCCTCTTCCAGTCCAGCTCTCTGCTGTGGCCTGGGAAGGCAGTAGAGGATGGCCCAAGTGCTTGGGCCCTGCACCTGCATGGGAGACCAGGAGAATCACACCTGGCTCCTGGCTTCCGATCAGCACAGCGCTAGCCGTGGCAGCCATTTGGGGAGTGAACCAGCAGAAGGAAGATCTTTCTCGCTCTCTCTCTCACTGTCTAACTCTGCCTGTCAAATAAAAACAACAACAACAAAAAGATGCTCCATCAATCATATATACTATTTTCTGTCTCTCACCGTACTGAAGAACCCAAGAGACAGGGCTGAGACCTGTAAAACTCAGAGTCTCTTGTATTTGGCACAGAAGAAGCAAGTCAGGTGAATTACAAGAGGGAAAGAATAAATACATGAATGTATGATGCATACAATCAGACAGCAGAGTGCAGTGCAGAGGACAGAGTATGGAAAGTGGAGAGAAGACACCAGGAGGAATTTCTGAGGACACCCAGAAAGGGAAGGGCCTTTACCAGAGGAGGCCTTGGGTGGGAAGAGTGGGGCTGGTGTGGGGGATGGGCCTGATGGAGATTGTGGAGCTCATAGAAAACACTGCAGGGCTGGGTGGATGTGGGAGATGAAAATGGCCCTCAGTATGGGGCACTCACTGGGTCACATGGGCTGGATCTCACCTGAGAGGATAAAGGTGCCACTATCCTTGCCCACTACCTCCAACTGGGAACTGTGGACTGCCTGCCTCTTAGAGTGCTCCAAGACTGGGGGCTCATAGGGGACGTGCAAGATGAAGTTGAGGAGGCGTAGCTGGCGCATTTCCCAGTACCGCTGTAGACGCTGTAGACTCTCTTGGGCATGAATTCGTTCAGTCTCACATTGCCAGACCTGGAATAGCTGGGTCTCAGGAACCAGGATTGGGTAGTGGCTCAGCAGGTAACTTAGGAGCTGGGAGTTGGGGAATGGGTCTAAGGCAGAACTTTGGGCCATGGCTTAGGGGAGTGGAGGTCTCAGAGATAAAGAGCAATTGAAACCATCAAGGATTCAAACACAGGTCATCAGCAGCATTGAACTACTTTGACCCAGGGCCACTGCCTTGAGACCCACTCTTTTGGCAAGGCTCTAGTTGAACCAAAAATACTTCAGTCAGCACAGTGTTCTTCTGAGACAGAGTAAGTGTTAGGAATACCTACCATTGTACGCCCACACCACATCTTTGAGACTGCCACTCCCTTCTTCCCCAGGGGCCAGGGAGAGTCTGGAACCACCCACCACTCCTTATCCAGAGACTTAAGGAGGCAGTTCTAGGCAGGTTAGCAATCTCAAATCCTCACTCACCCATACCACAACTTCTACCACCCCCTAATCTCAAGGGACTACTGGGCATGATTTTATTATAGGTTTTGGCTTGGCTCCCTCTTCCTCCTTCTCTACCTCCCTCCCTTCTGTGGGTCCCACCTGGCTGATTCGATCTGCAAACTCCAGCAATGGGCAAGAGAGCAGCTGGCCCAGTGTTAGGAGTTCCATACTCTGGAGACTGCCCAAACCTAAGGCTGGAGGTAGAAGAGACAGATCAGAACAACACCTTGTTTGTGACAGAGTCCAGCCCATATTCCAGAGCCCAGCTCCACCCTGAGTCCAGAGCCCAAATCTAGGACCCCAGACCCAGCCAAGCCTAGCTCAAACTTCAGACTATGGATGTCAGAGCACAACACAGAGCTAAGAACTCAGAACGCAAGGTCGAGAGCATAAGTCACAGCCCAGAGGTAAGACTCCAGCTCAAGCCCAGTTCTCATCAGGAGACAGGATCCCACATAGAAATGATTAAAATTAGAAATTTTGGGCCGGTGCTGCTGCTCAATAGGCTAATCCTCCACCTGTGGCGCCGGCACACCGGGTTCTAGTCCTGGTCAGGGCGCCGGATTCTGTCCCGGTTGCCCCTCTTCCAGGCCAGCTCTCTGCTGTGGCCAGGGAGTGCAGTGGAGGATGGCCCAAGTGCTTGGACCCTGCACCCCATCGGAGACCAGGAGAAGCACCTGGCTCCTGCCATCGGATCAGCGCAAAGGAAGACCTTTCTCTCTATCTCTCTCTTACTGTCCACTCTGCCTGTCAAAAAACAAACAAACAAAATTAGAAATTTTGGGGTTGGCACTGTGGCATAGAGGGTAAAGCTGCTGCCTGCAGTGCCAATATTCCATATGGGCAACAGTTCAAGTCCCGGCTGCTCCACTTCCAATCCAGTTCTCTGCTATGGGCTGAGAAAGCAGTAGAAGATGGCTCAAGTCCTTGGGCCCCTGCATCCATGTGGGAGACCCAGAAGAAGCTCCTGGCTCCTGGCTTTGGATTGGTGCAGCTCCGGCCATTGCAGCCATCTGGGGAGTGAACCAGTGGATGGATGTTTCTGCCTCTCCTCTCTCTGTGTAACTCTGACTCTTAAATAAATAAATAAATCTTTTAAATAAATAAATCTTTAAAAAGAAAAGAAATTTTGATCCTTTGGGGAAAAGGATGCTATGGTATATGGGGAAGAGTGAGGAGCAACCAAGGAAGGAAGGGTTTCTAGCAGGAGCAGCTGGGAATGGAGCTGGTGCATTATCCTTCCCTTTCCCGCCATCCTGACTCTAGGCCAACCCACCTCGAAAGAGGGACTGGTAGTTGACGTTCTGCAGCTGGAGACTGCTCAGCTTAGTGAGCAGTGGCAGGTAGCTGCGAAACTCTTCCAGCATGCGCATGCAGCGCTGCAGTACTGGACTGTGGGTCCCCAGGGTTGTGCTCATCCGCGCTGCCTCTGTCAGCCAGCCTTCTGTCTTTTCCCGGGCCATAGCCAAATTGAACTGCAGGGCAAAGGGTTCACTGTCACCTTGAAACCCTGCCTCACCTCCACCTCTGCAGTCCTCCACTCCCAGGCAAGAGCTCCAAGGAAGACCATCAGTACCTTAGCAAAAGCCATGCACTTCCACTCACTGATGTTCTCTGAGATGACTCGGTAGAGGTGCCAGATGCGTTGCTGTTGCACAATAGGACGGGTCCCACAGAGTGGCAAAGGCAAAGGACTCTCATCCCCTGTGGGACAGAACTGGCTGAGCCCCAGGCTTTGTGGGGTGGGGGAATGAGCAATCAAAAACCCATCATGACAGAAGAGAGGGCTCAGAAAAGTGATGGGGGTGGGACGGGGTTTCAACTTTCTAGTTCAGGGGCCAGCACTGTGGCCCAACAGATAAAGTTGCCATCTGTAGCACTGGCATTCCATTTGTGCTCCAGTTCAAGTCCCGGCTACTCCATTTCTGAGAAAGTAGCGAAGGATGGCCCAAGTGCTTGGTCCCCTGCATGTGTATTTTAAAATGCATGGAAAAAAACCCAGAGTAAATAGCATAAAAAATTGAAGTTTATAAAACAAGATCCAGGCGCTTTTCCAGAACTTAGAGGAAGAAAAACATGAGTGATGATGAAGATAAAAGAAATGAAGGGGAAATCCAGTAAATCCAAAATGCATGTAAAAATCCTAGAAGAAGAACTGAGCAAGGGCCAGTACTGTGGCATAGTTAGCTGAGCCTTCACCTGTAGTGCTGGCATCCCATATGGGCACCGGTTCGAGTCCTGGCTGCTCCTCTTTTGATCCAGCTCCCTGCTAATGAATGGCCTGCGAAAGCAGTGGAAGATGGCCCAAGTGCTTGGGCCCCTGCACCCATGTGGGAGACCCAGAAGAAGCTCCTGACTACTGGCTTCAGATCAGCATAGTTCCAGCCACTGCAGCCATTTGAGGAATGAACCAGTCAGTGGATGGAAGACCTCTCTGTAACTTTGCCTCTCATATAACTAAGTAAATCTTAAAAAAAAAAAAAAAAGAGCAGATATAAAACTCACTATCAAATAACAGCTAAACACATTACCTACAAAAGAAAAAGAGCAGATTGATTTCAGTGTCATCCAAAATGTTAAGTGTCAGAAGACAATAATACAATAGAAAAAAATATGTGACTTCAGAATTCAGTATTCAGACAAGATGTGATATAAGGACATTAGAAAGCTGCTCTCAGCATATAAAGAATTCTAAGATTGTAACACCATTAACTCTCTTCTTACAAAACAAAGTACTCAAAGAAATACTCTAGCCATCTGAATAAGGAATGAAAATATGTACTTTAAAAAACAGTAGTAAGAGATTCCCCAGTGTGCGGCGGCCCTGCTCATGGGCTAGGGTAGGGGCGGTTCTTTACAGGATCTGGCCATGCTCTGCGCAATGGGATGCACCAACTGCCAATGGGAGCTGATGATTACAGCTCTCACTGTGACCTGGGCTACCAGTGCTGCACTCTGTGTTTCCTGGAGATGCAAGCACTTGAGCAAGTATTGCCTCTAAAGATGCATCAGCAGGAAGTTGAATTAGAAGTGGAGCAGCTGGACCCAAGTCAGCACCCCAGTGTAGGACGGAGGTGTCACAAGTGGTGCTTAAACTGTTGTGTCATGTTTTCCCCTTTATACTTCTTTAAGTCAAAAATGTATCTACTTCTTATCTACTTCTTTTGGCCTCCATTAAATTATCTTCCAGTGTGTGTGTGGGGGGGGGATGGTAGTAAGTAAACAAAACCAGTAACTCTCATATGTCAAAATAGTTGTTATCATGGTTATAAAATAAAGCAAATGCAAAACTATTGAGTAAAACAAAAGATACACAGTGGAAAATAAGGAATAGTTATTAATCATTTGGATAGAAAATCCTTGATTATTTAACAAAAACCAAGGGTTTGTTAGGGAGGTAGGGAAGGAAGAAGGGAGTAAAATCAATGCTGCAGGGTTTCCAGGTCCTACCACCAAGTGATCCAACTCCCTTACTCTGCTTTTTCACAAACATGTCACTCAGTGTATGGGCTGAGGGCCTTCTAACACTCTGGCAAAGAAAGAGTTCCTGACTTGAGGACAGATCAGAGTGTCCATCACATCTGGCCATCTGGTCAAATGGCCTTGGGACTAGGGATATCCACAGGAAGGGATGGTAATGTTGGTAGTGGGCCAAAGGGCAACTCAGAAGTAATGTACTATTCTGAAGGATTGAACAGATGGAATTTGAGAAGGGAAACTGGAGCTAACTCAGTTCTTTATGTGCAGGAAGGAAACCAGCCTAGCTGTGCCACTCTACAGAAGAGCTCAGATCAACAGTTCTGTCCTGGTCTCTTCCTACAGATGAATGAGGCCCTCAAAGCCTTCTCTCCAGTGCTCACTGACTAAAGACAGTGGCTGCTGGAACATCGGGATCTATTCTTATGTGGAGCCTGATGCCTAGTGTAGGATTGCATTGAACAGAGCTACACAAAGCTAAGTTCTACACAAGGGCACCCTTACATTTCTCCTGCACGGCATTTCAACCCCTGACTCCATCACATTCTAATGAAACAGTCAACTATTTGCCTTCCCTTCCACACTGTGAGCCCCCTCTACCTTCATCCTAAGCACAATATCGACATATCCAATATATAAAGATTTTATCCTACAATTTTCATTTCTAAAAGAAACCAACAGAGGCATGGGATCCCTAAGGCTTGCCTAGTCTTGCATGAGACCACAGTTCCAACCCTTATCTCAGCTGGAGAGTCTATCACAGGGTGGTGTGGAGAGGGCAGTGATCTTTAGTACCAGTGAAGGTGGCATAGGCGTAGTGCAGTTCACTGACATGGCTGACTGTGTTCTGGAACTGACGCTCTAGAGAGACGAGCTGGTGCTCAGTGCTCCTCTGTTCTTGTGTAGGGTCCATGAAAGGACCAGACAAAGCTTTTTCCAGCAGGCTTTCCAGTTCTGCTAAGGCTGCTGCGATCAGCTTCTGCAGCTTGGGCACAATGGCATGTCGGTTTCTGAGCAGGAACTCCGAGGCCTCACTTTTCTCAGACTGAAAAGTCTCCCATACACTCAGAAGCTGTGGAGAAAGCAGAAGACAGTAAGTCAATGTAGCTATAAGGACAGGGAGACAGGGATGGATGGGTGCTCCCTGAATTGCCCTCTCACCGAATTCTCCAATGCCTCATTCTCAGCAGTGAAGAGGCTGAAGTGGATGCGGATGAGTTCGTGGAGTGACCGGATGTATTCCATTCGCTTCTCCAGGCTGACATACTGTTCATTGGCCTCGTTCAACTGCAGGGACTAAGCATGAGACCAGCACCCCAACAACCCAGCATATCTCTTCGGGGCTACCGCTAAAGGGCAGTGCCATCTTCTGGAGTGCAGGGTACAGATCCAGCTGTAGCCTTTTAACCAACTGGGACCAGGTCTCCCTCTGACCTAGTTCTCCTTGAAGATCTAATACTCAACAACCAGACCGTCATCTTGACGACATGGCAATATATTCCTGACTGTCACAAACAGCGGAACCACATCTCCCAAAGTAGGACTCTATCTCTCCTACCACAACAGGTCTCCTCCCCCAACACTCTTCTAAGATGAGGAAATTCAGGGTCATACAAACAGGGCAAGAATTAGAAAGTGCAGATCACTTATATGAGCAGTTTAAGAATGCCAAGCCCCGTTGAGAGCTTGACAGAAACCCAAAGACAGAGTGCTGAACTTCTGGGAAGGATTGGCCCTGGATAAGCTGGGAGGATTGGATGACAGCTCACCTTCTGGGAGCACTGTGCAATGGCGTGTACGTCCGAGTTGATGATCTGGAAGACCCGTATGAAATCTGTGAGTTCTGTCATTAGCTGCTGACTGCGGCTGCAGCACTCATTCTGCACCTGTGTGAGAATGTCCTTCCTCATGCTCTCTAGCTTGGATTCTGAAAACAGGAGAGTCAGGTGTTAGGGGATACATGAAAAAGAAGGGGTGCTGGGGCAGTACTGAGGGTCCACAGTGGGAACGGGCTGAAAGGGAAGCCAGACCATGAATTTATTCCCTCACTCACCAAATATTTACTTGACACCCCTGCTCAATGTCCAGCCAGCTGCTATACACTGGGCCTATGCTCTGCACCAGTAGACAAGAGTGAATGGATGAGAAAGCTTCCCAAGCCTCAGAAGCTCACAGTATGATGGAGAGGCAGATATACACATGGACAATCATAAATTCTCTGTGAGTGCCCAGGAGCACTAGAGTTTCCTTGATGAAGGGAGGGGGTGTTATAGGGCTAGGAAAGGCTGCTTCAGAGAGGGAGAGATTGGAGGTGCATATATTGATTGGCTAACACTTCCAGTGGATGAAAAAGTATGTTGGGGGTTGGTATTGTGACATAATAGGTTAAGCCAGCACTTTCAACATCTACATCGCCCATAAAAGTACTGTATCAATTCCCAGCTGTCCCACCACTAATCCAACTCCCTGCTAACGCACCTGGGAAATCAGCAGAAGATAGCCCAAATGTTTAGATCTCTGCTACCCACATGAGAGACCCAGATGGAACACCAGACTCCTGACTCCTGACTTCACCCTGGCTCAGCCCTGGCCACTGTGGTCATCTTGGGGAACGAACAAGTGAATAGAAGATATTCTCTCCCTCCCTCCCACTCTCTCTCTCTCCTATTCAAATAAATAAAACAAATTATTTTTAAGGTATATGTAAAGGCATGTAAATGACATGTTCATGAATAGCAGATGCCCTATCAAAGATGAAAGTACTCTGCTTTTGGACCCTTATTGCCTCTGTTGTAGTAGAAGACACAACAAGAGGAGGTGCCTTCTATTTCTAATGATTAAAAGACAGAAGCCCTCAAGTGTATGTGGGGTCTGAAGATAATCCTGGAAGCTGCCCTTGGGGATAGGAGCAACTTTCGTTATCTCAGAGGGCAGAAATAATACACATATGATACTTCATCAAACCTAAGATATGATTAATTGTAAGGAACACCATTATTTTATATACCACTAAAAAAGAAAAAGGTGATATCATGTAAACTCTGACATGTCATCAATCACAAGACAGCTCTTAAGTTCAGGGATGTTAATATATGCACAACAAGAGCAAAATACTATACAGAAATATGGTATAGCACCAAACACAAGAGAGAGTACTTATTACATACCAGACACTATTTTCAGGTATTTTACTTATATTACCACACTTTATCCTCACAAATTTCCTTTGAGGTAATCAGTATTATTGTCCTTACTTTTCACAAGCAGGCTAAGACTCAGCTTATATAACTTGATCAACATCATACAGTGGCAAAGCAAGGATGTGAACTTAGGCACTCTGGTTCCACTCCATTTATTTTATTTTATTATTTTTTTTAAGATTTATTTATTTGAAAGTCAGAGTTACACAGTGAGAAGGAGAGGCAGAGAGGGGGAGAAAGGGAGAGACAGAGAGAGAGAGACAGAGAGAGAGAGAGCGAGAGAAAGGTTTTCCAACCACTGGTTCACTCCCCAATTGGTCACAATGGCCAGAGCTGTGCTGATCCGAAGCCAGGAGCCAGGAGCCAGGAGCCTCTTCTGGGTCTCCCACGTGGGTGCAGGGGCCCAAGGACTTGGGCCATCTTCTACTGCTTTCCCAGGCCACAGCAGAGAGCTGGATTGGAAGTGGAGCAGCTGGGTCTTGAACTGGCGCCCATATGGGATGCCGGCACTGCAGGCAGCGGCTTTACCTACTACACCACAACGCCAGCCCCCCACTCCATTTATTTTGTTATACACACAAACATATATAAAACTATAGAGTTAAACATGAGAGGCTTCAAAAAGTTCAAGGAAAATGGATTTAAAAATGAAAATCTCTGTGTACAATGGGGTACTCAAAAAGTTCATGGAAAGTATGTACTATGAAAAAACTATACATGCAGTTCAAATTTATTTTTGCACTAAGGAAACTTATCCTGTAATTCCATTTTCCATGAACTTGATCAAGCCATCCCCTTCCAACACACACACAAACAACGTTATATGAAAAGCAAACTGCGTATCTCCTTTTTAGCATCTCTGCAGCTAGAAAGTGCAAACTGGGTATAGTCTTTTCAGAGTGTTGGAGGAAGTGAAAAAGAGGACTTGGTAACAATAGCTGAAACTGAGAAAACCTATGGAGTCTATTGAGATTGAACAGAACCCAAGGATGTGAATTTGTTCTTTTTCAAAATATCCCCCTGGCCCACAACAGTTGCAGTGGTGCTGTTGCAATGGTGCTACTTTTGGACCAGAAACATCAGGCAGGGGAAGGCAGCTAGGAGTGCAACAGCGACACCATATGGCATATAGGAGGATTGGCAGGGAAGCTGGAGCTGGCTGGGAAAATACATTTGAGAGGTATCCAGGAAGCAGAATGGAAACGATTCGGTGATGGATTGGATGTGGTAGGATTAAGGACAAACAGAAATAAAGGATGACTGCACGTTTCTGGTGAGGCCAAGTCACAGAGTAGATAATCAGGGTATTCATTGTTCAAGGTAGTCCAGGAAGGAAAACAGAGTTGGAGGATAAGAAGATAAAAATTTGATCAGCAATAATATTAAGAGGGACCGGTGCTGTGGTGCAGAAGGTAAAGCTTCCACCCGCAGTGCCAGCATCCCATATGGACACTGGTTCAAGTCCCGGCTGCTTCACTTCTGATCCAGCTCTCTGCTATGGCCTGGGAAAGCAGTGGAAGATGGCCCAAGTGCATGGGCCCCTGCACCCATGTAGGAGACCTGGAGGACGCTCCAGGCTCCTGGCTTCAGATCAGTGCAGCTCCGGCTGTTGTGGCCATTTGGGGAGTGAACCAGTAGATGGAAGACCTCTCTCTCTCTCTCTCTCTCTCTCTCTCTCTCTCCCTCTGCCTCTGCCTCTCTATAATTCTTTCAAATAAATAAATAAATCTTTTAAAAAAAGAATAATGAGTAGACAGAAGAAGGTAAGGCAGCAATTAAAAATTATTAAGAATATTCTGCATGCCATACTTAATGTTATAAATACTGCAAATAATAGCTCATTTAATCCTCCTTTCTATAGCCCTCGAGTGATTTCCATGTATCATGCCCAGGTTACAAACATGGAAACTGAGGCTCAGAGATCTAAAGTAGCAAAGCAAGTGAAAAACATAGTCAGGAGTCTAAACTCTGTGCTTTTTTTTCTCTACTTCCTCCTCCTAAAGAGACCAATGAGTCCTGGACTAAGGGTCAAGAGGCTAACAAACAAGAAAGACAACACAGACTATTAGAATAGCACAAAGATCGCCCAAAACAGGGCCAGAAAGAAAACAGACCAGTCATAGGCCCTCCCTATTCCTGCCTGCCAGCCTGAACCCCTATGTAGAAGTAGAGAGTTTTAGTGACCAATAAGACACCTAAGGAGTCCCATGCTTCCATTTGTTGAGGTGCAGTGGTAGGCAGGGAGGGCAAAGCAGACGGACAGCAACTTTTAAGCAAACTCTTTCCAAGCCACAGTTCCAAGTCCTGCACCTTTGTAAAGAGGAAGCAGGCCTTGGGGTCAAGGGTGTGACAGTATCTGCAGGAGTGGATAATGTTGGTTATTGCCATCTTTAAGGGCTGGGCAATGAAACAGAACACTCTCTGTGTCTCCTAGAAGAACAAATCAATGGATTTGCAATCAATGCCACTGCAAGACTCACCAAGGCCAAATCCTAGGCCAAGGCACTTAGCCAGTACACAACAGCATGAGACATCCTTCTTATGTGAAGGGAGAAAGAGAAAAGAGGGGACCAGGCTAGGTTGTGAACCAGATTTCTCAGGGACCCATGGATACCAATGACTGAACTTTAGCCAGGTGGCAGGTAGGAAATGTCAGGGGAGAGAAACTGAGAGGCCTTGAGGTAGAAACAGACAGCAGGGTGTCCTTTCCATGTGGAACTCTGGGAAGGGACAGCTTTCAGGATGCCCTTATGCTAACATGAAATATCAGAGTGGAAATCATGCTGTTATATATTTAAACACAAAGAGAGCCAAATTCAGAGCTTGCAAGTCCTCTACAGCTCCGAAATGGCAGGAGATGCGAAAGACAGCTGAGAATAGGGTCTGGATGGGGGTCCTGTGTTGAGAAGTAAGGGACTCTGAGGCAATATATGTAAGGTGGCCAGGCTAAGACAGAGACTGGATGAAGGATTCACAAAAACCCCAAGAATTTTCCATGCCAGGAGCCAAGGCAGGGCAGAGTCAGTGAAGGTGGACACTCTGGGCTCCTACTAAGTCAAGAGCACACAGCCCAGCTACACCAGCCCCGAACCCATCATCACCAGAAGCAGCAATATCAGGAGGGCAGTGACCAGTAAGAGTGTACTATACCTCAGAATAAGCAAAGAACACGTGTTACAGGGGCCTTCCCCAGTGCCAGACGCCTGGGGAATTTCGTGCAAAATTTTGGGAAGGAAAAGGGAGCTGGGGGACACTTGACAAAAAGAAGGACTCAGAAGTGTAGCATGACTTCTTAACTGACCAAATATCTAAAACAGACTAAGCTTTTTTTCACTGGAAAAGTTCTGTTCTTTCAGCACCTGCAGAGAGTAACTTTTCACACATGCAATTTCTAGTATAAATTCCCATTCTGCTGCATGAGAATCTCTGCAAAGAAACTGAGCTCAGTACTTCTAGGAGCAGTCACATTTTGTTTAGATTACTTCTACACCAGAAAAGAATAGGAAGTGTCAGGCCACAGGAACAGGACTCCTAAGGAATATAGGGGAAAAGCCGCAGAGAGGCCGTCCCCTTAGGCTTTATCCCCTTGTAGGCAAATACAGGAGGCTGTGACCTGGGGCTTTGGGAGATTCCAAAGGTGCAACAGGGGCACTACAGGACTTTCCAGGCCGAAAGCAGGCCAGTAGATTGACACAGGAAGAAGGGAGGACAAGGAAGAAGATACACAGTACTTACTCAACTCCGCCTGCACATCATGGCAGCTCAGCAGCAGCAACTTGCCTTTTGTGAGCAATTCAACAGGCATTTTGGAGACCTGGGCCTGCCACACATTCAGGCGGCTCACCAGTATCACATAATTCTTGATGGGACAGCCTATCATTTCCTCCAGTTTCTGAGGCCCCCAGGGTTGCAGGAACTCATAAATATCTGTTATCCACTGATGTTCCTTGCAGAATTCCTGCACCTCCCACAGCATGCCCTAAGGGGAGACAAGATGCTGGGTCAGGAGGTGGGTGGCTGTGATGGGAACTGGTAGGCAGCATCCCACTCCTTAACTTCTGTTCTTACCTCCAGGAGTACCTGTTGTGTAGTCAGTGCCTGCTGGATCCCAGCGTTGTTGTCCAGATCTTCCTGCAGCTGCTTATAATTATGGGGCCAGTACTGGCCCCGAAGCTTGCACCCACGGATTACCAAATTATCAATAATTGAGTGAGATTTCCAGGGCCACACCAATCCTACATTTGGGCCACAGAAGATACGCACAGCATCGCTGGGCTGGCTCTGAAACTTGGGTACCAGGAATTCTGTGTCTGAATCCTCCTCCTCCTCCTCTTCTTCTTCTGGTGGAACACATGTCATAATTGTCCATAAGTGTCCTCCAGAGTCCACACACAACATCTGTCTCCAACCTGAGTGTACACACACACACACACACACACACACACACCTCGTGCTCCCTGCTCATAAGGGAGTTTCCACACACATCTATATCACAAACAACACCAGACTCGTGGAGGGAATTTATTAGTTAGGGTTCAGATACAGAGAATATAATCTACTCTAGCTGGTGTATATTGGAAGAGAGTTTTCACAGAATAGTAAATGAATTGCAGAACAATTAGAAAGCTGAAAAATAAAAACACTTTAGATGGAGCATCTAGGACTCTACGCTGCCTGGCAAACTGGTCACTGCCACACCATCAGTTACAAAACATACTGCCTCTGAAATCAACTGCAGAATGAATGCAATGTGCCTTCCCTCTCTACCCCATTCAGTTCCACACTGAAGTCTCATGTAGATCTAATTGGTAGATCCCACGTCACACAGGACACCCAGCTGCAAGGGGTTCCAGACCAGTATAGTTTGTTGCTCTCCAAGTTTCGCAGAACACAGGAAGAGATTGGAAGAAGGGACAGTTCTCAGAATCTGCCTTAAGAAATACCCTTGAACCTGCCCTTGCCTTTTTAGGAATTGGTTAATTGCCACATTTAGTATTTGTGTTAAAATTCTGCACAAAATTTTGTGCAAAATTTGTTAAAATTTTGCATCAAAATGTTGAGAAATCAGATCCTTACTACCCCAAACTACACAGTAGTCCCAAGGCTCAGACATTTGATCTTTTCTCCATATGTTCTCACTCTCCCAGGATGTCTCACCTAGATTCATGGTTTTGCTCTCAAAGTTATCAGTAGTTCAGATCTTTCATTGAATTTCAATCCCAGTTAAACAACTGCCTATTCTGCATGTCTACTTGCAAACATACTATGCTCTCAAACTTAATGGTGCCAAAAATAAGCTCTGATTTCTCTCCTACTGCCATTTGCTCCTCCTCGTCTTCTAATTTCAGGAAATGGGAACTCCATTCTTCCAGTCAAAATCTTTAATAGTCATCTTTGAATTCTCTCACACATAAGACAACCAACCATCACAAAAATCCACCTAGCTGTACATTCAAAATATATCCAGATGGGCTGGCCCTGTGGCACAACGGGTTAAGATGTGGGCTGCAGCACCAGCATCCCATACAGGTGCCTGTTCAATTCCTGGCTGCTCCACTTCTGATCCAGCTCCCTGTTAATGCTCCTGGGAAAGCAGTAGAAGTGCTTGGGCCCCTGCACCCATGTGGGAGATGTGGATGAAGTTCCTGGCTCCTGGCTTCAACCTGCCTCAGCCCTGGCCATTGTGGCCATTTGAGGAGTGAACAAGTAGATGGAAGATCTCTCTCTCTCCCTCTCTTTTTCTGTGTCTATCTGTCTGTCTCTGTAATGCTGTCTTTCAAATAAAATAAATAAATCTTTAAAAAAAAAGGGGCAGACATGCTGATGAATTAAATAGTAATAAAAATGTAAAATTACATATATATAAAACTGTTCTGAAATTAAAAAAAATATTTAAAGCTCCATTTTGAAAGAACATGACTGAGAATCCTGCCCCAGAATGTTAAATACCAAGACATATTTTATATTAGTGGATTTAAAGGAAAAAGAAAAAAATCTAGGTAAACAAGACCAAGTAATTTTGTAAGGTAAATAAAATTAGACAATCATTAGATTCTTTGATAGTGAATCATAACTCCCAGAGAAAACGGAGTTAACACATTTAAGATAGGCAAAGGAAAAAAAGCATGAGTCAATGATTTTATATCTGGCAACACTAAACTTTCAGAAGGTACAAACTATTACCAACATAGAAGGATTTGAGAATTTTACTCTCACAAGCCTCTGCCAGAGGAAACTATTAAGAGAGAATGAACTTCAGACAAACAAAATTAATAGAGAGTCATCTACATATGGACAACTGGCAAGCTTAAACATATTGTTACTTGCCAAACTAAGATTAAATGAGGGCTATAAGCGGAAAAGAATAGTATAAAATGAGTTTGTAGAAAATGCTAAAGATTCTCTTGCATACCAAGTAGAGAAAGCCTATCTGAAATAATGGAACCTGGAAGGCACATTGGCTGACTGCCCAGTTGCTATTCCCTTCAGCCTTTTTCTGTGGTGGTAGAGCCCATCTTCCATGAAAAGCTGAGCATGTCAGTCATTTGATTTCTTGTCTCTCACAGCTAAAGGTAGCCACACAACCTAGAGTTTGACAATAAGATACAAAAGTGAGGCTGCTAGGAAGTTTAAGAAAAAGATTCCTTTTCCTGATAAAAAGTGAGGGTCAGGAATATAGAGCTCTCTTTTGCTAACCTTCCTCCCCCTTTCTCCCGGACTTTGCTTGAAAATGGGATGCTTGGAGGTACAGCCATGTCTTGCAGCTATGAGACAATAACCCTGAGCAAGAAAACAACAACAACAAACACTGATCGCAGCCTCCCCTACCATATACACCCTCCTAAGAGGATCCGCTCTTCCACATAGCTGAAAGCAGGAAGGAGTGAGGGAAAAGATATAAAGAACTTGGACCTGGTCCTTGATGGCACTGTTGAGCCATCAAACCAATCCTGAAGCACCTACCTCAAGCCTGTTTTTATTGTTTAGGCCTCTGTAGCCGAATCCAGCTATATCCATGAATTGCTTAATTATGAGAGTCAATAAATTCCCTTTTTTGCTTACTTAATTTTGAGTCAGGATTATGTAATCCAAAACCAACCCACAGGGCTGATGCTGTGGCACAGCATGTAAAGCTGCCACCTGCAGTGCTGGCATCCCTAACAGGCTTCAGGTCAAGACCCAGTTGCTGCACTTCTGACCCAGCTCTCTGCTTTGGCCTGGGAAAGCAGCAGAAGATGGGCCCTTGGGCCCCTGCACCCACATGGGAGACCTGGAAGAAGAACCTGGCTCTTGGCTTCAGATCAGCCCAGCTCCAGATATTGCAGTCAACTGGGGAGTGACCCAGTGGATGGAAGATCTGTCTTACTCACTCTCTCTCTCTCTCTGCCTTTGACTCTCTGTAACTATGCCTCTCAAACTCTCAAACAGATAAATAAATCTTTTTGAGAGAGAGAGAGAGAGAGAGAGAATTTCAAGTCATTTTGAAAGAAAAGTTATTTGGATCAGCGCGGTACGCCGGCCGCAGTGTGCCAGCCATGGCGGCCATTGGAGGGTGAACCAACGGCAAAAGGAAGACCTTTCTCTCTGTCTCTCTCTCACTATCCACTCTACCTGTCAAAAAAAAAAAGAAAGAAAGAAAGAAAGAAAGAAAGAAAGAAAGAAAGAAAGAAAGAAAGAAAGAAAGAAAGAAAGAGAAAGAAAGAAAGAAAAGTTACAAAGGAGGAGAAAGTCCAAAAGAAACAGAGAAAACTGATCTCAGGAATCAGGGGAATTGGGAGGATGCACAGAGAAGGGTAGAGATGAAAGGATAAGCAGCAATTTAAAAAGGGGAACACTAGGGGACTACGTTGTGGAACAGCGTGTTAAGCTGTCTCCTGCAATGCTGGAATCCCATATGATTGAAGTCCAGGCTGCCCTATTTCCAATCTAGCTTCCTGCTAATATGCCTAGGAAAGCAGTGGAAGATGACCTAGGCGTTTGGGCCCCTGTACCCAAGTGGAAGACCCAGATGAAACCCCTGGCTCCTAGCTTCAGCCTTGCCCAGACTGGGGTGTTGAGGCCATTTGGGGAGTGAGCCAGTGGATGGAAGATCTTTCTCACCACCCCCGTCCAGTCCATCCCTCTCTCTCTGTAACTCTTTCAAGTAAATAAAATAAATAAATAAATAAATATATATATATATATATATATATATATATATATATATAAAAGAAGGGAGGTGGGAAGGAAGAAAGAAAGAAAAAGAGAATGAGAGGGAAAGAAAAAAAGTGAGCCCTCTTTGACTTTTTAGTTTTGATTTGATTTTGTTTTGGTGCATCTACTTCTTTTCTGCCTTTGAATTTAGTAACTTGCAGTTTTGTAAGCTCCAAAATGCAATATAAGGTTTAAAAGCAGTGACTCGAGGTGCTAAGACCCATGAGAGTGCTCAGGCAATATGGTGCTATATGTCAATTCAAATCCAAGCAACAGAAAGAAAAGCTAGCCTATTTTTTGGCAAAAGGCACGTCCCAAGAAAACAAAACAGATAAATTCAAGGTCAACGCAAGAGTGAAATGAAGTTGCTTATGATGAGAAAGTATACATACTAAGCGAAAGAAACATAAGTTACTTGTCATTTCTGAGGGATTTAGGACTTCAGTTAAATTTTTTTTATCAGTATAATACACATAAATTGACATAGAGTTGCACTTTCAAATAGCAATCCAACTTTGAAAGGCCTAAATAAAATATATCTTTATTTCTCCCTCATTTCTGAAGTATAGTTTTGCTAGGAATAGTATTCTTGACTGGCAGATGCTTTTAGTTTTTTCTCTCAGAACTTAGATTATGTCGCTCCTTTCCCTCTTATGAAATTTGGGCTGAGAAATGTGCTATTAGTTTAACTAGAATTTCCTCAAACATGACTTGGTGCTTTTTCAGTGCAGTTTTTAGATTTTCTCATGCTGTGTTTTTGATAGTTTGACTATAATATGTCACGGTAAGAATCTTTTCTGTTCATAGCTATTTGGGGTCCTATGGACTTCCTGTACCTGGATGTCTGTATCTTTCCCAAGATCTGGTAATTATTTTCTTAAATAGGTTTTTTTTTTTTTTTTTA